>NC_140601.1:1748323-1913323 GCF_057381915.1 Diplotaxodon limnothrissa | reverse complement strand
GACAACATTGCAGCGAAGACAAGTACCTTGTAATCTCAGAGTCAAATGGGAACCATGAAGAGGCCACTAGGAAAGCTGCA
The DNA here is from genome assembly GCF_057381915.1 of Diplotaxodon limnothrissa. Taxonomy (NCBI): domain Eukaryota; kingdom Metazoa; phylum Chordata; class Actinopteri; order Cichliformes; family Cichlidae; genus Diplotaxodon; species Diplotaxodon limnothrissa. The sequence goes on along the minus strand of NC_140601.1, from coordinate 1,913,243 downwards.
ACCACCAAATACCTGCAGAGAGTAAGGAAAGTCCCAAGGAGTCAGCTGAATGGGAAGAACAAGATCCGGGCAATCAGATCCTAAGCATTGTCAGATGCCTTGCTGGGATAATAAGCTGCCCAAAGAAGGTGACAGAAGCCACTGACATCAAGAAACGAAGGCCACTTACCATGTAGGGAGTCCAGCACCCAGAGACTGTATGCTAAAATGAAGGAAGCCGACTACAAGTGAGTGTCAGATCCACTAGGATGAAACAACAAAGATCAACGAGTACATCAGGAAGATGGAACTGATTGTGTGCTGAGTGAATACCTCAGGCAGCAGAAACCCAAGAAAGAAGAGGAGCAAGGAGAGGATTCATCATGGAAGCACAGGCCCCCGAATGACATGTACCAGATAGGAAAAGTGGCTGAAATTAAAAAATCCTGCCAGTGGCTGGACAAAGCTGGATTAAAAGATAGCAGAGAGCCACTAATCATTGCAGCTCAGGGACAAGCTTTAACACAAGGTCATTAGAGGCCCGGGTCTACAAAACAATCCAAGACCTGAGGTGCTGGTTGTAGAAAAAAATGCCCTTGGCACAATCCACCACGTAATAGCAGTGCAGGATGCTAGCAGGCAGGGCATACATGGAACACCATAACCAACAGGCTGGCACAATATACAGGGACATCAGAAGTCAGGATGGCCTGGAAGGTGACTGAGAATGACCACGCTAGGATCCTGTCAGACTTCCAGATAGAGATGCTAGCTATACTAAGAGATAGCAACATAGGGACAATAGACAATCTCTGTCCAGTCCTAGGAACAGCAAAGATGCTGCACAGCACCCTTAACCTCACAGTCCTTTGGTACAGGACCGGTTTTTATTTACATTTTACACAGTGACCAAGCTCTTTGGAACTGTGAAGTCTGTTTATGTAGTCACTTTGTGGAAACTTGCATCCTTTCTGGAGAAAACATATTGTAAATTCCTGAGTTACAAATAAACAATGATTTCATTTATTAATGGAAAAATGCCACCAAACCTACCTGACCTACAGGTAGGAAAGGTAACCCCCCCTCAGCCTAATAACTGCTTCTGCTGTCACTGGCACCAAGAACTGCATCAAGCATTGGTGATTGGATCATAAAACCTTGTTTTAAAGTGAGAGTGAAGTTAAATTTATGTTAGTGAGTCTCCTAGAAATACACTGATGTCAGTGTTTTAAAAGCAACAGACACACAGATGTGGCCACCAAAATAAATTTTAAATTGCAAAACGGGGCATTAGATTATACTCTCTGAGTGTCTAGTTATTCAATACTTTTTAAATGTATTTTGTTCTACTCCAAAAAACTACAAGAACCCATCCTTCTAATGGAGCTTCTGTATGCTACTATTGTGCACTCCTCTGCCCTGCCATCTGTCTCTGTTTTAATCTCCTTTAATTTACGGCAGGGAGTAGGTCTGTTCTACTAACAATTTATTGGTTGACAGATCTTACACCTTTATACCTTGGGTGGCCCACTTACTGCCTCTGCCTCCCTCACGGTCAAACTAAGGGTTTGTCTGGGTGGCAACTGGCCAGTAGTTTCCAAAGCAGTGTGCACTACATTCATATGAACAACAATAATAAAACGGTAGAGTTGATAATAGTTGTTTTAATGCTATTATCAAATTTAGTTTTGATTTCTTTGCTTTCTTTATAGAGATTAAAAATACACATTTTTCAATGTATGTATGACTACTACAACCTACTTGCTTAGAAATATTATGAATTTATTTCAATTTGTTTGATTATTGATATTGAAGCAATTTTCCTTTTTAGTCACGTTGGTACAGTTGTTTTGGGGTTATAAATATTTTCACTGCAGTGCACCATGTGACAATTTAAAGCTACACTTTAGCTATTAGGAGTGGCTCGGGCTCAAAATAACCATTCATTTGACTTAAATCTCCCCCTTTCTAATTATGTCCCACCATGTATTATCTAATATTCATTACAAATGACCCTCTCTGTTGTTGGGACTGCTGTGCCTCCTGCACATCTTCATGGCTAATGCTACAAACAGTCACTTCCTATGACTGTGAGCGCTGCAGCAGCCAGCTAAATTGTTTGTTAATTTGAAACAATACTTTTTTTGCTCAGCCTTTTTGCTGGGTTCGTGAGTGTGCAGGTATTGCAGGGGAGGGGCCAGTTGCATTAAGAAATTAGATTGTTCAATCAAGTGTCAGTAATGAAAATGAACAAATAGGCTGCTGTCAGTGCCTGTAGGGCTGTTGCACAGTGGTCCTTCAAGCACGACTGTGGCCTGTATAAATACATTGACAAAGAAAAAACAACTACTAACCCACTGGCCCAGCAGACAAATGCCCCGATGCCACATTAGCAGTCCAGCACTGCTTTCCATAGAGTGAAACCTTCATCCACTCACTGAGGGAGTATGAACACACAGCTGACGTCTGTCAATGTAAAACAGTCATCTAGTGACAGATATAAAATATCGTGAAATATTATTATAGTAATATTGTAAATAAAAATAAGATTTTGTTATAAGCATTTTTTAAACGGGTACTGGTTGTTTTTTAGAGCCTGGACAGCAGAGAGTTTCTGTGAACTTCACATGAAATAAATCCAGGGATCAATCTCTGCACCAGGGAGCAATTTGTTAGAGGCAAAAATGTTGGATTTATTGTCACTCCATGGAAACAACAGGACTCTTAATAATACCCAAATTGTTTTGCCATACATGTAATGAAAAGAGACGCTTAATCTGGGGATTTGAATGATCCGACACCAGTGAGGTCCACCCTGAACAAAGCAAGCCTGACTTGTGCTAAATTCTGAGACCACCCTGGTCTGGGCAGGCCACCAGGCCGACCAGTCTGCTGTTGCATGTTTTTAATCAGCAGGTCTGAGAACACACATAAAATCTAGTAAAAGGTGAACGCACACAGATACACACTCACATGGCCATAAGACTGTCACACACAGAGGTACACACATGCACACACATGGACAATAATAGGGCCTTGGGTTTTATAGTTTTAGTTATATCCGGCTGTGAGTTTGTGTGTGTATGCAACACTATTAGGGCTGTCTGTGACACGATGAAAACTAATAGGCTGAAAGATAGAGGTACTCACAGTGGGGGAGAGAGTACATCAATAGGGATTAACAGCAGAAAGTCCAGGGCTCACTCATTACAAATCAGCTGGAACTGACTGCAGGCCTGCAGAATTATTTTGTACTGAAATATTGACAAACATTTTCATTGATGTGGCAACATAAACAAATTGTCTTCTTCTTCTTGGACATGTGTGTTAGCTTTTGCCCCTCATTTTTACACCCAAAACTACTGCACATACATTTGTGAATTTGTCAGCACAGGAAGCCTGCCCACAATTAAAGCAACTGTAACACAGAAAAGTTTGGTTTAGTACAAATGATGCACATTGTGCAGAATCGATTAATGATACAGAATACTTTACTATGCTAAAGGCAAAGTGTAACAAGATCAGTGATATTGACAGAACCATTATGACACACCAGGCATCACTTGTGCTCGAGGTGCAAGTTTAATTTTTTAAAATATACTAATTATATCTATATACAGTTTATCTCTATAATCTATTATGCATCTATATCTATAATCCTTATACTGTATCAACCACATCTGCTTGGCTGCTCCTTCGCAGTTGTAAAAAGCTCAGTTGTTCTCTCCCACCCAGTCCCCGTGGAATACTGAAATAGGGAAGGCATGATAAGACAATTGATAGCAGCTGCCCCGCCAGCTTCTCCTGGCCCTGCCCCTAAACCTATTGCATGACCCTTCCTCTGCAGCTGAGCCACAGACCAGACACCACCACATACCTCCACTGCCCAAATAAGGTTGAGGAGCACTCCAGCCTGTCACAATTATTGTTAGCAGATTAGCCATGCAACCAAGCTAGCTAAACAATATTAACAGCTGGGTACAAGCTAATATTATGTCAGCTATTATTGAGTTTCAGTCACCTACAAATCACTCTTCCCCCTGACAAACAATTTGGCTACTTTCTCTCATTCTGTGAGAGTTTATTCATTAAGTGTCTGAGCCCAGCAATGTTTTTTTCACTTAAAAGAAAGTTTCACTAACAGAGGCTAACAGCAGCTAACAGGAGCTGTAATAGCAAAGACAGCAGCGTTTGCCAACAGAAAAGTTCAGGACATCCTCAGTTACTCACCTTACTTTGGCTGTCATTGGACAGAAGCGTCACTGACTCACAAACGTTTATCAGACTCCTTTCACAAAGTTTTACAATCTCCTTCAGAGTAAATTCACAAGGACAGATACTGATAGCAGAGGCAAACTTTACATAGTTTACATTAACTATGAATGTGTTCAGAAGTGTTTGAAGTCAGTGAAGATGAAGAGTTGTTTGTCCTACAGCAGCCACTGTAATTATAATGATGCACTTAAATTGGGAGGTGTAAGAAAGCAAAACTGACTGCAATCTCCTGACACTTAGTAGTGAGAGTTCATATTTTAATATTTAAGTATGGTTGCTGGCTTGCTCCCTTGGGGGTTGTGGTCTGTGGTGGCTTGGGCCTATTTGTTACATGGTGGGGGCTCCACCAGGTGTGGACCGGTTCCCAGTGCCTGGTGTTCTGGTGTCACGCTCATGTTGAGGTGGCCAGCCTGTGCTGGGGTCTGCTGCAACACAAGATGAGTAGAGAACAAGTGGAAAGCCAGACATTTTGATCAGAATGGTAGATAGGTGCTGAGATTCTACTGCAATTGACCAGACACTTATTTTTTTCTATTGTCCTTAGCAGGGCAGCATGGGTAGTTTTCAAAAAGCAGCAGCACCTACAAAAATGGCGTTGGTCTGAGGGAACAGAAATCTTACCTTTAACAGATGGAAAGAGTGGAAGCTGGTATCCGAAAGACTACTTGAAGGGAGATGGTCTGGTTCCTGATGAAGTCATGGTATTGTGGGCATACTCTGTCCAGGCCAGCTGGGAGCTAAAGTGAACTGATTAGTTGAAGCAATGTAGCACACAGGGACCTCCAGTTCCTCCAGTCTGAGGATGAAAACCAGAAGACAGACTCACGCCAATTGGTGCCGTGCAGAGCAGAATTTGCAAGACTTGTGAAGTGAACTGGGTTTGGCGGTCAGACACAATGTCCAGGGGGATGCCATAAAGCCAGAAAACATGGTTGGTGAAGAGTTGTGCAGTCTCTAATGCAGGGGAAAGTTTGGAAAGAGTAACCAGTGAGCAGCTTTGGAGAAGTGATCAATAACAGTAAGTAATGCAGACATATATTAATGAACATCCTTGAATAGGGAGGGCCTCCGGAACAGACGCTTGAGGAAGGTTATTGTATGAATTTTTTGCGGGATAATGTTAATTTAGCAGTGTGTGCTAAATGAATTACCTTTCACTGGACAGAGTAGGCAATGTAGAGATGACCCCAAGTACATTTACCAGGATCAGGTTTGGTTTGCTGGGCTTCAAGGTGTGCGAACCAATGACACAGAAGGGGAGAAGGATGGTTAATTCGTTAATTCGAGGTCAGATGGCCCAGGATGTGAGTCGGCGTTAAGGCGTCTGGGGAGGGAACTCAAAACTGGACCCCAGACGCCTTAACGCCCACTCACATCCTGGGCCATCTGACCTCAGGAATTCGCATGATAGGGTGGGGCCAGGTTTCACAATGAGCTCACCCGAAACCCTGGCTGATTGGGACTCGCACCCAGTTTCACACCTTGGCTCAGGCGATTAGAGGATCATCAGGGGGTCCTTTTGTCCCTCTGTGGGGGGAAACTCCCACTAGGTTTATATCTGGGACTCTCCACCATTTGACCTTAGAACTGAAGAAGCTTCTCGGGTGAGAGGTGAAACATCTTCAAGTAACTTAAAGAAGTCCAGACGCTTTTCTTTGCAAGCTCCTTTGACTACGATGACCTGGATGACTGAGAACCTTCACAGACATTTCTGCTTCTTAATTCAGATCAAACTGAGGTTATTGTACTCGGCCCTGAAAAGCTTAGAAATATGGTATCTAACCAGATTCTTACTCTGGATGGCATTACCTTGGCCTCCAGTAACGCTGTGAGGAACCTTGGAGTCATGTTTGACCAGGACATGTCCTTCAACGCACATATTAAACACATATGTAAGACTGCTTTCTTCCATTTGCGCAACATCTCTAAAGTTAGAAATATCCTGTCTCAGAGTGACGCTGAAAAACTAGTTCATGCATTTATTACTTCCAGGCTGGACGACTGTAATTCATTATTATCAGGAAGTCCTAAAAACTCCCTGAAAAGCCTTCAGCTGATCCAAAATGCTGCAGCAAGAGTCCTGACAGGGACTAGAAAGAGAGAGCAGATTTCTCCTGTATTGGCTTCCTGTTAAATCCAGGATTCAAAATCCTGCTCCTCACATACAAGGTCTTAAATAATCAGGCCCCATCTTATCTTAATGACCTTGTAGTACCATATCACCCTATTAGAGCACTTCGCTCTCACTCTGCAGGCCTACTTGTTGTTCCTAGAGTATTTAAAAGTAGAATGGGAGGCAGAGCCTTCAGTTTTCAGGCCCCTCTTCTGTGGAACCAGCTTCCAGTTTGGATTCAGGAGACAGACACTATCTCTACTTTCAAGATTAGGCTTAAAACTTTCCTTTTTGCTAAAGCATATAGTTAGGGCTGGACCAGGTGACCCTGAATCCTCCCTTAGTTATGCTGCAATAGACATAGGCTGCCGGGAGATTCCCATGATGCATTGAGTTTTTCCTTTCCAGTCACCTTTCTCACTCACTATGTGTTAACAGACCTCTCTGCATTGAATCATATCTGTTATTAACCTCTGTCTCTCTTCCACAGCATGTCTTTATCCTGTCTTCCTTCTCTCACCCCAACCGGTCGCAGCAGATGGCCCCGCCCCTCCCCGAGCCTGGTTCTGCTGGAGGTTTCTTCCTGTTAAAAAGGAGTTTTTCCTTCCCACTGTTGCCAAAGTGCTGCTCATAGGGGGTCATATGATTGTTGGGTTTTTCTCTGTATCTATGAAGCGCCTTGAGGCGACTGTTGTTGTGATTTGGCGCTATATAAATAAAATTGAATTGAATTGAACAAACTTTTTTCAATCAAGAACCAGAGGACTTGCATTTCATGTGACTCATGCTCATGTGAAGGGACTGTGAGAAGATCAGGATCTTGTCTAGACTGTCAAAAATAAAAATGGTTAATGAAGTCCAGGAGGACATCATTCACCAGGGCCTGAAACATGGCAGGTGCGAACTTCTGTGTCCTGCTCAGCGATCGAGGTTAGTTCTCCAGATCCTCATGCCTCCTCCTGCAAAGGTCCATTTTTTGGGTTGGATGGTTCTGTTATTGCCAGTAGGCAGATTGGACTTAGGTGAAGGACTCACAAGGTCAAAGTTCAGTGTGCTTATTTACAGTGACTATATGTACACAACAATACAGTGCAAACGGGGAACAGTGCTCCAAGGGGTCCAAGGAATCCACAAAAAAACTCTCTCTCGACATAGGTTTTGGCGTACCACACACCAGGCAAGTGTGTGTGTGTGTGTGCGTCGAACAAACACCCAGTAAATTTCCAGGGGCATCAAAGGCAGTGCAAACACAGAACAAAAAGAGCCAGTGTTTAACTTACTGTGCAGTTCAACGATCCAGCAGGGAATAGCAGCCAGATCATCTGTAATAGGTGGATAGTGAGACAGAGACCAAGGCAGAACACAAATCCAGAGGAATCAGCCAGGGAGGACTGAGGGTCCATGACACTTCCCTCCTTTATTGTCACTGTACATTTACAACGGACCTGTAGGTGCTCTGTACCAACTGTGCATGGAGTAAAATGCACAGTTGGACTCCATGTGTGAGTTGCCCTGAGTTATGAGGTTTAGAAATTGGTGGGTGGGTAGGGGTGGGGGGGTAGTGTTAGTTAACACCATCCCAGGGAAGAAGCTGTTTGTTAGCTGTTTTTAATGAACATCTTGTTTCTTCTGAGTCACACAGCTTAATGAAGTATAATGGTCTCTCTTTACATTACATCTGTTAACCTTTCTCCTCCTAATGTAATGGAGGTCTTCAGGTCTTTAAAACGGTTACTTCCAAATAAATCTGCAGATCCTGATCAGCTTAAAACTTATTTCCTTAAGTCGGATAAAATTTATAGCAGGACCTTTAACTTGTGATATTCTAGAAATTGTCCCATGTCGACCCTTTGTTGAAAGGAGATACAGTGGGGCAAAAAAGTATTTAGTCAGCCACCGATTGTGCAAGTTCCCCCACCTAAAATGATGACAGAGGTCAGTAATTTGCACCAGAGGTACACTTCAACTGTGAGAGACAGAATGTGAAAAAAAAATCCATGAATCCACATGGTAGGATTTGTAAAGAATTTATTCGTAAATCAGGGTGGAAAATAAGTATTTGGTCAATAACAAAAATACAACTCAATACTTTGTAACATAACCTTTGTTGGCAATAACAGAGGTCAAACGTTTACTATAGGTCTTTACCAGGTTTGCACACACAGTAGCTGGTATTTTGGCCCATTCCTCCATGCAGATCTTCTCGAGAGCAGTGATGTTTTGGGGCTGTCGCCGAGCAACACGGACTTTCAACTCCCGCCACAGATTTTCTATGGGGTTGAGGTCTGGAGACTGGCTAGGCCACTCCAGGACTTTCAAATGCTTCTTACGGAGCCACTCCTTTGTTGCCCGGGCGGTGTGTTTTGGATCATTGTCATGTTGGAAGACCCAGCCTCGTTTCATCTTCAAAGTTCTCACTGATGGAAGGAGGTTTTGGCTCAAAATCTCTCGATACATGGCCCCATTCATTCTGTCCTTAACACGGATCAGTCGTCCTGTCCCCTTGGCAGAAAAACAGCCCCATAGCATGATGTTTCCACCCCCATGCTTCACAGTAGGTATGGTGTTCTTGGGATGCAACTCAGTATTCTTCTTCCTCCAAACACGACGAGTTGAGTTTATACCAAAAAGTTCTACTTTGGTTTCATCTGACCACATGACATTCTCCCAATCCTCTGCTGTATCATCCATGTGCTCTCTGGCAAACTTCAGACGGGCCTGGACATGCACTGGCTTCAGCAGCGGAACACGTCTGGCACTGCAGGATTTGATTCCCTGCCGTTGTAGTGTGTTACTGATGGTGACCTTTGTTACTTTGGTCCCAGCTCTCTGCAGGTCATTCACCAGGTCCCCCCGTGTGGTTCTGGGATCTTTGCTCACCGTTCTCATGATCATTTTGACCCCACGGGATGAGATCTTGCGTGGAGCCCCAGATCGAGGGAGATTATCAGTGGTCTTGTATGTCTTCCATTTTCTGATGATTGCTCCCACAGTTGATTTTTTCACACCAAGCTGCTTGCCTATTGTAGATTCACTCTTCCCAGTCTGGTGCAGGTCTACAATACTTTTCCTGGTGTCCTTCGAAAGCTCTTTGGTCTTGGCCATGGCGGAGTTTGGAGTCTGACTGTTTGAGGCTGTGGACAGGTGTCTTTTATACAGGTGATGAGTTCAAACAGGTGCCATTCATACAGGTAACGAGTGGGGGACAGAAAAGCTTCTTACAGAAGACGTTACAGGTCTGTGAGAGCCAGAGATTTTCCTTGTTTGAGGTGACCAAATACTTATTTTCCACCCTGATTTACGAATAAATTCTTTACAAATCCTACCATGTGGATTCATGGATTTTTTTTCCACATTCTGTCTCTCACAGTTGAAGTGTACCTCTGGTGCAAATTACTGACCTCTGTCATCATTTTAAGTGGGGGAACTTGCACAATCGGTGGCTGACTAAATACTTTTTTGCCCCACTGTACTTTAGTTGTTACTAACAGGCTACAAGCTAAGTTTAATTACATTTTATTTATAAACAGTTAGCTCGAGATGTTTCTCTTCAGCTCTGTAGCCAGGCTGACAAACAGTCAGAGCTCTGTTGAGCCAACCATCCCTTTAACGTTAACTAGTAATGACTTCATGAACTTCTTCACAAATAAAATTTTTATCATTAGAGAAAAAATGACCAATAATCATCCCACAGATGTAATATTATCTACAGCTACTCTTAGTACCATTGATGTTAAGTTAGACTCTTTTTCTCTAATTGATCTTTCTGAGTTAACTTCAATAATTACTTCCTCCAAACCATCAACGTGTCTTTTAGACCCCATTCCTACAAAACTGCTCAAAGAAGTCCTGCCATTAATTAATGCTTCAATCTTAAATATGATCAACCTATCTCTAATGATCGGCTATGTACCACAGGCCTTCAAGCTGGCTGTAGTTAAACCTTTACTCAAAAAGCATCTCTAGACCCAGCAGTCTTAGCTAATTATAGGCCAATCTCCAACCTTCCTTTATATCAAACATCCTTGAAAGAGTAGTTGTCAAACAGCTAACAGATCATCTGCAGAGGAATGGCTTATTTGAAGAGTTTCTGCCACATTCGAGTCGTTTCCTCAGAGCCACTAAAACCATCAATATTAGCTGCTAAAGATGTCGTAACACTATTCATTCTTTTGATTTCTTTCCAGAAATAATTTACCATATTGATCCCCAATTGGCCCTTACTGTAGCTTCATTCCTTTTAATAAAACGTAAATCATACTTAAATTTAGGATTTGTGTGTTTCATATAGTCAAAAAATGGCCAGAAAATTGCTGCCCAGACTCCACCCAAGCCTCAGGCCCCAGCATGAAGCTCCTCAGCATATAACTTCCAGCCTGGTTTACCTTTATACATCTTAGGCTATGAACTGCTCGACACAAGTAGGGACTCTACAATATTCTCATATAAAGAACACAACTCAGCCACATGTTGAGCGTTTGTACAGGTAACATCATAACATGCAGATGCATCTTTTGGTAGCTCAATCTTACTCAGCAGAACATCAGACTGATCAAAGTATACCATAAGATCCTCCTCAGTCAGGGTAGCCCAGTGTATTTTCCCTTCAACTCTATTATTAGTCAAAGGCATCACAGTAGGCACTTTGTCCAGATTTACAGACACAGGTGCATGATCAGTGAGAGCCAGATTATAATTAAAATCTTCCACAGCATGTCTTTTATCCTGTCTTCCTTAGCTCACCAAAACCAGTCGTGGCAGTTAACCTGGTTTTGGCCTGGTTGGCAAGCCTGGTTCTGCCGGTAGTTTCTTCCTGTTAAAAGGGAGTTTTTCCTTCCCATTGTTTGAAAGTGCTGCTCATAGGGGGTCATATGATTGGTGGGTTTTTCTCTGTATATATCATTGTAGGGTCTACCTTACAATATAAAGGCGACTAATGTTGTGATTTTGTGCTGTATAAATAAAATGAATTGAATTGAAATTGAATTGAAATCATGAGGGTGCAGTTTTCCAATTAACCAAGATATCATGGCCACTTATTGTTTTCTTTTGTTTCTTTATTATTATACTATATAAAGATACCAGCCTTTGCTATTAAATCACAGGCATCCTTTAAGCTTTTAATGTTCTGGCAAAGTATTTTATCCACTTTGTTATTTTGACATTTTCTAGTTATTTCACTGAAACATTAACATTTAACTACCTATAACATTTTAACTTCACACATTTTCAATACTGTTATAACTAGACCATGTTCACTGTGAAAAGTAACTGTGTTTAATCGTGTCTTAGAAGTTGAATGCGGCGCATGAGAGGAATATGTGGAGCAACACTGACACCTAGAGGCATTAACGTCTTAGAGCAGCTGAAAACTGTCATTTTAGATCTTTATCTGTAACGGCTCTTTACTACACCCAACAAATTATGAGCCACTGTTGCATGACAGAAAACACTAAACCATCTGAGAGACTATGCATCATTCCATGGGTCTAAAAAAATAAACACTGTGAAATATTTAATCGAATTATGTAATATTTTCTAAAATGTCCTTTGAAGTGTCTTTAATAATACTTACAATACAGACACTTAGTGCAAACCGCTGTATTTTAGCTTTTATTCTTTTCCTAAGTTGACATTGACAAAGTTTTTTTGTTGCGGTTGCAGTCTAACTAAATTCATCATGTTTCACAGTTTTCTCACATTTGTGTTTGTTGGTGGTTAAAATATATGAGACTTTTATAACCAATGACTTGGTAATGTCCTGAGATTAGATTTTCACCTGAGTGAAAATCTAATCTCAGGATGTACCACAGTTCACTGATCACATCAACTTGCTGAACCGGCACATCAAGTTCACCAGGGAGGATATGAAAAATGACAGGTTAGCCTTGACTATGAAATTTCCATCAGTGTTGGGGACATTTAAAGTTGACATTTTAAGTTGATGAGTACCATAAACCAACATATACTGATCAGTACTCAAGGTTTGACTCTCAGCATCCACTGGAGTACAAACTAGAAGTCATCAGGACGCTACAACACAGAGCAAACACCATCCCCACAGACACAGCAGCCAGGGAGGCAGAAGAACATCAAGAAGGCCCTGAGTAAATGTGGTTATCCCAGCTGGACTTTTGTCAAAGCTGGGAAGGCTCCTAAAGAAAGCTCCAGCCAATCAAGGAGAGAAGGACAACCGCTGCCTACGTGAAAACCTGTAGTGACCCTGTATGTGTCAGGAGTATCTTAACAGTTGAGACACATTTTTTCTACTCACCGCATCTTCATGGCTTTTAAACTCCAAAACACCCTCTGCCAAAAATTGGTCTACTCTAAGGAATGGGTCCCTCGGCACAAACACAATAATATAGTGTACACAGTTAAGCGCCAGAAGGATTGCCCTGATTTATACATAAGGGAAATCAAAGAATCTCTAGGTAAGCAGATGGCACAACACAGAAGAGCTAACTTGTCAGGCCAGGACTCGGCAGTCTCTGCACACCTACGAGCCAGTGGCTCCTCTTTCAATGATGACGATGTCCAACGGATGTCAGCAGAGCTGAGTCAAAAGTTACACCAAGGTTCCTGATAGGAGGTAAGTGTCAAAGGCAGAGGTCAGGTCCAGCATCAGCAAAACAGAGCATTCTCCTGCATCACGTCTCATCAAAATGTCACTGGAGACTCTCAGAAGTGCAGTTTCAGTAGAGTGAGCTCTACAGAAGCCGGATTGGAATTTATCCAGTAGGCAGAAATAGGCAGCCCTCGCATCTCGAACTGAAGTGTCGAAAGTCCTTTAAATGAAGGAGATGGACATGTAGATGAGTTTTCCTTCATGATCGCTCAAATCTATGACAACGCTTTAAACAGCAAATGCTGTCATTTATCCAGGGGGATGACTTTGAAACAGGAACTAGTCTGGTTTTGACAGGACATACAGTTTTAAAAATAGAAAGACAGGAATTATTAAAAATTATTTAGAAACCTCGGGCAAAAAGATCAGAGTCATCATCATGTGTATATTAAAATCCCAGACTATAACCAGTCTGGACAGCTTCAAGGTGGAGGATAAAAAAACTGAACTCCTTTAACCTCCTAGGACTTGCCGTCCACATATGTGGACATCACATTTTGGGTTATTTAGACCAAAATACTCAATTTTGCTCTACAAGGGCCTGATATCCACTTACGAGGACGTTATACTGCTACTGTTCTATCGAAATTTTAAACAAATATCCTCACATGTGGCTCTCATTTTTCTTAGAAACAAAAATCAGGTTAAAAAAAAATCTGGCAATTCTTTGTTTTTATATTCATCGGGTGCCAATCAGCCCAAATATCAAAGAGAAATTAAAAATGCATGCCGTGGAAGAGTTCTTAGGAGGGTCTTAGGAGGTTAAAGGAGCTATTTAGGCCAGGTGGACAATACACTACAGCACAGTAAAAAGGATCTTTATTTGCAACTCTAACCAGCTGTATTTCAGACAATGAAAAATGTCCTTCCACTACAGGATGACAGTGAAACCAGCTGTAGGGAGGCAGGAATTGTGCAATTTGGCAACTCTGGCCCTAAATCATCTCTTTCCTTCACCAGGCTCTCCAGAGAAGCAGTTTCAGCCTTTCTTGATGCTTTAAGGTTGATGTGATATGTTTGTGTCCGACTGTCCGACTGTACCACTTCATAGCCAACACCTGCCGCTTGCCGTGTGACCACAAAGGGTCCTTGACATTTGGCGAGTAGCTTTCAGCTAGAAGAAGTGAGTAATACAAGCACTTTGTCTCCCAGTGAAAATTGTCTGAGTCTAGCCCTTCTGTTGTACAGGCACTACGGCCGTTCCTGGGCCTGGAGCAAATTCTTACATAGTGATGTTTTGGTTTGTTTGTTTCATATTGGGAATCTGGTCATTTATATATTCTGTCTTTTATTTATATGAAAGAAACTATAGTGTGATGTTTTTTTTTGTTTGCTTTGCTTTTGTTTTATTTGTTTGTTTATTTTATGAAAGATTATAAGAAAACTAAATGAGTGAGATGTGAAATTTGAGGTAGGGTCAAGTATATACTTCTGCCTAGTCCTTTTCAAACAAAAGAGTGGAATGATATTATGTAACGATGGTGATTATACATGTTTGACATAAAAATGAACTGAACATTTTGCATGTGAAAATATTCATTTTCATCTTCTCCCACAAAGTTATGCAACATATGTAAAAACATAATTTAAGAATATTTGCATTTAACAAGAAACTCTTTACAGTATTTTCTGTCTATATGATTAAAGTGAGGACAAATTAGTAACCTGAATTAATCGGGATAGGACAAGTCATCTTGCTTTTGACAGACAAGCGTTCACACTTGTCTCTACACAAAAGGCTAAACTAAACATGAACATTAGGTGCCAAACAAAGACAGTAAAATGCAGAACAGTAAAACAACCAGCTATGAAAGATTTGTGGTCACTGAATTATGGATGCAACAGTTCCTTTCAGTTTCAGTTCTCATTAATTTTTAAACAAAACACAGCAAAACTTCTCTGTCATAGTTGAAAGCCTGAGGTGATATCCTTATTTCAGGTCTTTAGACAATACACAATATTTTTTATTATTATATATAACTTAATTTATGCACATCTATGGTTTGGTTTCTTTGTATGTGTGGATTGGATGGATTGTTACCGACATCTGGTGGGAATTTCATGTCAGTAACACCCTTAGAAATATATTTACTTAGAAAATTGATGATGTGTTCAATACTTAGTTTTTTCTCTCTTCAACATGACATCGTCCGCATCCATGCAGCTGCAGCACCAATCTGTCTGTCAATCTACTACTCCCTTCTCCCATTACCCGTGAACAAGACCCTGAGATACTTAAACCCCTCCACTTGGGGCAGGAATTAATCCCTGACACAGAGTGGGCACTCCACCCTTTTCCAGCTGAGGACCATGGCCTCTGATTGGGAGTGTTGATTCTCATTCCCACCCACTCTGTAAAGCACTTTGAATCACCTTGTTGTTGAATTGTGCTATACAAATAAACTTGCCTTGCCTTGCTTCACACTCAACTGTGAACCGGTCCAAAGCGAGCTGGAGGCCATCACCCGATGAAGCCAACAGGACCACATCATCTGCGAAAAGCAGAGATGAGATTCTGAGACCACCCAAGTGAAAGCCTCCAGCTACTTGGCTACGCCTAGAAATTCTGTCTGTAAAAATTATAAACAGAATCGGTGACAAAGGGCAACCCTGACAAAGTCCATCACCCACCGGAAATGAGTCCGATTATTGCCGGCTATGTGGCTAAGCTAATGCAAGGATTGAATGGCCCGCACAGTGGGCCAGACAGCCCATACTCCCAAAGCACAACAACATTGTAAGTGCTCCACACCAACTGTGCCAGAATAAAATATAAATAGCAAACAATAGGACAGGAGAAATGTAAACAATCAAGAGGGACATATACAAAATAAGAGTAAGGCACACGTTGGAAAATGGCCTGTATTTATATAGCACTTTACTAGTCCCTAAGGACCCCAAAGCGCTTTACATATCCAGTCATCCACCCATCCACACACTGGTGATGGCAGCTACATTGTAGCCACAGCCACCCTGGGGCGCACTGACAGAGGCGAGGCTGCCGGACACTGGCGCCACCGGGCCCTCTGACCACCACCAGTAGGCAACGGGTGAAGTGTCTTGCCCAAGGACACAACGACCGAGACTGTCCAAGCCGGGGCTCGAACCGGCAACCTTCCGATTACAAGGCGAACTCCCAACTCTTGAGCCACGATCGCCCTACAAAATAGTTGCAAAGTGGTCGGAGGTAGTGCAAAGAAAAGACTTGGTCGGAATAGCCTGAGTGATAAAGGCCATGGCACCAATTGGTGGGTGGAGCTGGGGTATGGGAGGATAGTTTGGGTTGACACTCCAAATGGCCCAGGGGAAGTAGTGGGACTTGACCGACCTTAGGCGCCGACCATTGGGCAGTAGTTTCTGCTCCAGGTTATTCTTCCTATGGACAAGTTGAACGTGCAGCCAGTGCTGGGTCTTCTTTACCAGAGCATTGGTGTTGTGGGTCCAGGTGAGATCAGCCGAAAAGTGGGTGCCCAGAAACCTGAAGGTGGAGAGAGATTCCACACGTTCTCCATTCATAATGAGAGGGTCATGGACCTGTCTGTGCCTCCTGAAGTCTATTTAGAGTGTTTTTGTTTTAAGGATGTTCAACTTCAGGTTATTTTCTAAACACCAGTGGGACAAATTCTCTCCCTGTTCCCCGTTTCATCTCCATCAGAGACGAGCATAACCACTGTGGTGTCATTGGCATACCTGAGATTACATTGGTTGTGTAGGTTGGTGTAAGAAACCCACTGCAGACCCGGGTGCATGTTCGTGCTTTGCAGCATACTTTATTAGCACACACAGAGCTGCAGCTCTCCCGCTGCAAGCTCAACGCAACCAAACCCCAAACACAGGACCCAGTACAATACTTAAGTCGGCAGGGCATGATTGCGGATGCCGTGCAGGTGCGTCTGCCTTCCTTGCACAGCACAGCACCGCAAGCCACACCACAGTTGGTATACAGTCATATGTGAACAGGGCATACAGTAGAGGGCTGAGAACACAACTCTATGTGGAGCTGGTGCTGAGTGACAGTGCAGAGGAGAGGTGGAGCCAAGTCGGAAAAACCGAGGCCAAAATGTGAGGAAATCTTTGATCCAGGAGCAGGTTGCAGGGTGTATCTGAAGGTGGTCCAGTTTGGTGGTGAGGATGTCTGGGATTATGGTGTTGAACACTGAGCAGTCCACAAAAAGCATCCTCGCGTAGCACTTCCTGTTCTCCAGATGGCTCAGTGCTCTATGAAGGGTGATGACATCCTCTGTGAACCGATTTGCTCTGTAAGCAAATTGGTGAGAAGCAAGGGAGGGGGATAGACAGTTTTCTGATTTCATGAAAGCCCAATTGGGCTAACCACATATTTTAAGAGCTTTCTTTACATGTGTGTTTTCCTTTTTTTTTATCTTCTGGCTCAGGGGGAATGTTTTCTCCCCGGTGTTGCAGGATCCTGATTATGCCAACTTTGTTTTTCAGAGGGTGGTGGGAGTCAAAGAGTAGGTACTGGTCTGTGTGTGGGGGCTCCTGGTAAACTTCAGTACTGAGGTTTTCATTCTTCTCATTATACATAGTGCAGTCCCAAAATGGCAAAGTATTCTCCTTTGTAGTACAGTTCGCATACCGCCACAACAGGTCCACTGATGATGCCATAGCCCTGACACTACACACTGCCCTGTCACACCTGGAGAAGAGAGACACGTATGTGAGGATGCTGTTTGTAGATTACAGCTCAGCATTCAATACCATCGTTCCCTCGAAGCTGGACAGGAAACTGCAGGATCTAGGACTGAGCAGCTCCCTCTGCAGCTGGATCCTTAGCTTCCTGTCTGACAGACGCCAGGTGGTCAGACTGGGCAGCATCACCTCATCCCCCGTCACACTGAACACTGGTGCTCCACAGGGGTGTGTACTGAGCCCTCTCCTGTAGTCACTCTACACCTACGACTGCACAGCCACTAACAGCTCCAACATCATTGTGAAGTTTGCGGACGACACTACAGTGGTGGGTCTTATCACCAACGGTGATGAGACGGCTTACAGGGAGGAGGTCAGCGCCCTGACCCACTGGTGTCAAGACAACCATCTCACCCTCAACGTCGCAAAGACAAAGGAGTTGATAGTGGACTTCCGGAGGAGCAGAGAAGTACACACCCCCATCACCATCAACGGCGCTGCTGTGGAGAGTGAGCAGCTTCCGGTTCCTTGGTGTACATCTGGCTGAGGATCTTACGTGGTCAGTACACACAAACAAAACAGTGAAGAAGGCGCAGCAGCGCCTCTTCTTTCTCAGGAGACTGAAAAGATTCGGCATGAGCCCCCGCATCCTCAGGACCTTCTATCACTGTGCCATTGAGAGCATCCTCACTGGATGCATCACCACCTGGTATGGCAACAGCACCGCCTACAACTGCAAAGCTCTCCAGCGAGTAGTGCGGTGCTCTGAACGGATAATTGGAGGTGAGCTTCCCTCCCTCCAAGACATCTACAGGAAGCGCTGCCTGAGGAAAGCGGGGAGGATCATCAAGGACTCCAGTCACCCCAGCCATAAACTGTTCAGACTGCTTCCATCAGGAAGGAGGTTCTGCAGCATCCGGTCCCGTACCAGCAGACTGAGAGACAGCTTCTTCCATCAGGCCATCAGACTGCTGAACACGTCATAGACACCTCAGCTTCACTACTGGAACTTCAACATTATGCACTCCATACTGTACAGTAATGCCACTGTTTTGCACATATTCAACTCTGTATATTTTTATATATTTTATTTATTGTTTACTCTATTTAATTTGTAAAATATGTGTACACACACACACACACACACACACACACACACACACACACACACACACACGTAGAAAAATATTTAGTATACACATCCAGAAATGCATATACTATTATATATTGTAAGATAAGATAAGATAACCTTTATTAGTCCCACACGTGGGAAATTTGTTTTGTCACAGCAGGAAGTGGACAGTGCAAAAGTTATGAGGCAAAAATTAGAATACAATAAGAATAAATACAGTACACAACTGTACAGAATAGAATAAAATAAAATACTATATACAGTAGAATAAAATAAAATAAATATACAATAAGATAAAAATAGAATACAAATACAAATACTATATACAACTGAGTAAAAATACAACGATGACAGAAAGGATTATTGCACTTAGTGTTATTGCATATGTATGGATGTGTGTGCTTGATCAGTTAAAGTCTTTATTATGGAGTCTGACAGCAGTGGGGAGGAAAGACCTGCGAAATCTCTCCGTCCCACACCGTGGGTGCCGCAGTCTCCCACTGAAGGAGCTGCTCAGTGCTGTCACAGTCTGCTGCATGGGGTGGGAGATGTTGTCCATCAGGGATGGCAGCTTAGCCGCCGTTCTCCTGTCACTCACCACCTCCACTGGGTCCAGAGGGCATCCTAGAACAGAGCTGGCCCTTCGGATCACCCTGTTCAGTCTCTTCCTGTCCCCAGCAGAGATGCTGCCGCCCCAGCAGACCACGCCATAAAAGATAGCAGAAGCCACAACAGAGTCATAGAATTTCTTCAGGAGTGGGCCCTCCACTCCAAACGACCTGAGTCTCCGCAGCAGGTACAGCCTGCTCTGCATATACTACATATATTTATTAGTTTCAGATGTAGCCATTCTTGTATTTTGCTTGTTTACATTATTGTATTTTGCACAACTCTGTTGCTTGTGAAGCTCGCACACAAGAATTTCACTCACATGTGCTGTACCAATGTACCTGCACATGTGATGTGACAATAAAAGTGATTTGATTTGATTTGGGTATGTATGACCCAGGTGTCATCTGTACCAGCAGCTAGGTGCTGTCCTACAATAAGTGACACTGGGGAGCCCATGGCACATCCATGTTTTTGTCTATAGAGACCCTACTCTAGTATTTAAAATATGTTTTCTAAGGGTAGTCGTTGCTTGCTGTAGTTGTTTTCTGAAAGTCTCCACTGCCTATATTTTAGGTATGCAGAGTGAAGACTAGAGATGGCACGATACCACTTTTTTATGTCCGATACCGATACCGATATCATAAATTTGGATATCTGCCGATACCGATATGAATCTGATAGTGTTTTTTAATCAACAAAACTGTTTAATATCTTGCTGCATTTTGTATAAGTTCATACTCAAGTTTAAAACAACAACTACACTAAAGCTATTCTGTTATACCTGTATGCAAAAAAAAATATTTCATAGTTCAGCAATACTGATCAATCTAATAAACTTAGACCTACACCATCCTCCCTATTCTGGTATTTTAAAGAGTACTTAGCATAAATATTAAGCAACCTAACTAATAGGGTTCCAACTCCCAGCAACAACAAAAATAAATAAATAAAAAATAGGGAACCACCCCTCACGCTCCACCTCATGATGCTTAATCGACGTAATCAACCTTAATTTGATGCAGTGTGAAAAAAAATGCACAGAAATCAATTATTTTTCAAGAAATATTAAATAGATTCAACATCTTTCTTCAACAAAATTGCAGACTGCACAGATGGTACCTTCCCAAAGGAAAAAGTACTATAGCTTACTAGGGTATATATATTAGACTTAATAGTTACTATATACAGTAATGGACTTCTATTCATTTTACATCAAATTAAAACTTTGGGTGTTGCAAGTTTTGTGAGGTGCTTTCGTGATATTTAATGGATCGGATTACATTTTTTATTTTTCTCCGATATCCGATCCAGTAATTTAGGTCAGTATCGGACCGATACCGATACGTAATATCGGATCGGTCCATCTCTAGTGAAGACTGAGATCATATCAAAGGACACTATAGTTTAATGTGGATCCAGTGTACGTCTCTGGACCTTGTTGGTGAAGTCAGTTGAGTTTTTGATGTGATGGGGTGCGTTCCCCACAAGGGGTGCCAGGATGGTGGCGAGGTGCTTGGAAATGTTGTAGGTGGCTGAATTTATACTGCTAACAATGGGTCTGAGTGGGACCTTCAATGTGGCTTGTAAGTCTATATATATGTAGGGTATAGCATACCCTGGGTATAGTCGGTGGTATGTAGGAAGGTCAATGATGTTTTCCTTTTCAAGTTGTTGCAGGTGACTGATGACTTCCTTTTTGTAGTTGCTTGTGAGGTCTTCAATTCAATTCAATCCAATTTTATTTACACAGCGCCAAATCACAACAACAGTCGCCTCAATGCGCTTTATGTTGTAAGGTCGACCCTACAATAATACATACAGAGAAAAAACAATGATCATATGACCCCCTATGAGCAAGCACTTTGGCGACAGTGGGAAGGAAAAAACCCTTTTTAAGAAGAAGAAACCTCCGACAGAACCAGGCTCAGGGAGGGGCGGAGCCATCTGCTGCGACCGGTTGGGGTGAGAGAAGGAAGACAGGATAAAGACATGCTGTTCAACACAGTATGATTAAGTGCGATCTCACACATTTCTCACTCACACATTGTGAGAAGAAAAACTCAATGCATCATGGGAATCCCCGGCAGCCTACGTCTATTGCAGCATAACTAAGGGAGGATTCAGGGTCACCTGGTCCAGCCCTAACTATATGCTTTAGCAAAAAGGAAAGTTTGAAGCCTAATCTTGAAAGTAGAGATAGTGTCTGTCTCCTGAATCCAAACTGGAAGCTGGTTCCACAGAAGAGGGGCCTGAAAACTGAAGGCTCTGCCTCCCATTCTACTTTTAAATACTCTAGGAACAACAAGTAGGCCTGCAGAGCGAGAGCGAAGTGCTCTAATAGGGTGACATGGTACTACAAGGTCATTAAGATAAGATGGGGCCTGATTATTTAAGACCTTGTATGTGAGGAGCAGGATTTTGAATTCTGGATTTAACAGGAAGCCAAAACAGGAGAAATATGCTCTCTCTTTCTAGTCCCTGTCAGGACTCTTGCTGCAGCATTTTGGATCAGCTGAAGGCTTTTCAGGGAGTTTTTAGGACTTCCTGATAATAATGAATTACAGTCGTCCAGCCTGGAAGTAATAAATGCATGAACTAGTTTTTCAGCGTCACTCTGAGACAGGATATTTCTAACTTTAGAGATGTTGCGCAAATGGAAGAAAGCAGTCTTACATAAAGGTCCTACATATGGTCTTCTCTTAAAGCTTATTGTTTTATTTTTTGTGACTCATTGTTTGTCACTGGGCCTTTTGTAATTGCTCTGTTCATTATTATTATTATTATTATTATTATTATTATTAATAATAATAATAATAATAATAATAATGGATTGCATTTATATAGCGCTTTTCGAGGCCCTCAGAGTGCTTTACAATTCCACTATTCATTCACTCTCACATTCACACACTGTTATCATTATTATTATTAGGGCAGAAAATGTGCAAAGGCCCTATTGTATCTATTCCTTTTATCAGGGCCCGTGCACACATGCAAAGGCCTTATTGTATCTGCTGCGTTTATAAGCCCAGAGGACTCACAGTGTGAAGGCAGAAATGCAACAGTTGGTGTCTAGTGCCTAGTGGGAACAGGAAATGTGCACTAGATTATAATCATCATCCAATCTAGATGAAATTTTTACTTGTGGTTCCACACATGATATACATCAGTGTTACATTTGGTCAGGTGTTATTCTCCATCACCACCGGGTGGGCATAGGAGATGTTTGGCACAGATCGGCCACAGTATGCTTGGTGATATGGGGACATGCAAGGGATATTATTGGATCCGCTTCATATTTGGCCAGTCTGCCTGGGCCATTAATATTTTATTTTCTCTCATTTACACATAGATTGTCCAATCTGGACCACACACATTTGAACACATTAGAAACTGCCATATTTGACTGTGGTCACAGCAGTATGTAGTGTGAACAGGAAATGTCATGTTTTACACATTAGGGTACAGTTTCAAGGCGGTTCACCCCAAACAACTTCAAAATTTTCCAGGAAAGAGTTGGTCTTAGGTTACATTTAAAACTGTGAGTTACCAGCACCTCCAGCGACTTAGCTGAAAACATCGGAAGATCCATTTTGTCGGCCATCCAAAGGTTCAGCAGTAGTGGACTCTCGGCAGCTGCAGTCTCGACTTCACAATCGCTGCAGCACATGTCCAGCCAAATCGCTGGACATGCTCGTAGGCAAGAAGTGAAGCAGCTCATGGCGGTGAGAAGTGACGATCATTGGAGAGCAGACACAATGTGACCACTACCGGCACACTTTTGCACAGGAGGTTTTCGTAAAGCTTTTATTTTGGTATTTCTGTTGAGCCGTACAATAAATTTGCATGTTAGCTAAATATATAATTTCCTGTAACATTTAGATTTAACATTTAGATTTGTAGCACCCTCAAGGATTGACGTAGGCACAATGTAGAGTTATAAAACAGGGTTTATTCTGGTCTTGACAACCCGTGAGAACTGCTCATGGACAAAACAATAAAAGAAAAACATCACATCAAAATGCGCTCTTGTACTTAGTATCAATCAATCAAAAGTCCTTAAATACAGAAAATAAAACATTTAAAATACACAAACCTCGTGAGCTGTCATCCAGGAGGGGCTAAATAGTCCTTTATGGCCTTCTTTCTCACTTATCTCTTCTCTTTGAACAATATTTTCTCCATGTGTGGAGCAGCATGCAGACACCATGTGCACTACCATAAAGTGACAGGGTGGAGACCCAAACTGCAAACAACTGGACCCTCTATACTTCACCACCAGAGGGTGGAAAAGAGCAAACTCTGGACATACAGCTCAACAAACAAAATGCAAAACACCGTTACACTCCCACCAATCACTTGTGATTTTGAAAAATAAAGTATTGCCTATGAACTAATGAACTGCTTTTGAATGAACTATTATGACTTATCTTTTAAGCAGAGTGCGGTGGAGAATCTTCTTCGGCTTCAATCAGAATGACTGTCTTTTTGAATGGGTCTTTCCAGGTGCACAGGTTTGGACGTACGTTTCCCTGCTCTATCCAGGGTTGGATCACTCAGCAGCAATTTCACCTTCCTTACTCTTCCATCCTTTCCAGGGTACACTTCAATGATCCTTGCCAACTTCCACTGGTTGCGAAGAGTTATCTCATCCTTCAGGAGGACAACATCATTGATCTTAGCATTTCTGTGCTCTTTGGTCCACTTCTGTCTGCCTTGAAGATTTAACAAATACTCCTTTTTCCACCTCGTCCAGAAAGTGTTGGCAAGTAGGTGAACACGACGCCACCTCTTACGAGATAAAGATCTTCTTTCACAAACATTCCTGGAGGTGGAGAGATGATTGTGGACTTCATGGTTAGTATGTGATTCGGTGTTAAAGGTTCTGGGTTTGATGGATCACATACAGGGAGTGCAGAATTATCAGGCAAATGAGTATTTTGTCCACATCATCCTCTTCATGCATGTTGTCTTACTCCAAGCTGTATAGGCTTGAAAGCCTACTACCAATTAAGCATATTAGGTGATGTGCATCTCTGTAATGAGAAGGGGTGTGGTCTAATGACATCAACACCCTATATCAGGTGTGCAGAATTATTAGGCAACGTCCTTTCCTTTGGCAAAATGGGTCAAAAGAAGGACTTGACAGGCTCAGAAAAGTAAAAAATAGTGAGATATCTTGCAGAGGGATGCAGCAGTCTCAAAATTGTAGTGATGGGCAGATGAAGCCCCATGAAGCACTGAAGCTTTTCATCCAATTGGTTCACCCCAACGCGAAGCTTCTTGAAGCTTCATTTGCTCTAGTAGGACACCTACTGGACGTAAAAATATTAGTTGGCATGAATTTGAAGAGTGTGGCATTTTGCACACAGCCTGTAAATGTCAACAACAAAAGGAGTGTGTAAAACATGTATATTGTAGTCATGGCAGTATGGAAAATGATCATTTGGAAATGCCTAAGATGGAAATGATCATTTACTGTGAGGTGAGGTGTGGACAGTGGTTGTGCTTTTGTAACATTGAGGCAAGGACAGTGATTAGTGTTTAGGGGACACATCATTGGTTTTTATTTAAAAACAACAGTTTCTCCACTGTGGCAGGTCGTAGGCGATTTCTTTTTTTGGACAATATTTCCCCTGCCTTTGAAAACACTCGCTCACAGGGCACAGATGAGGCAGGGGTACACAGGTATGTCAGTGCTAACTTATATAAGTGAGGGTAGACATATTTCTGTCTCTCCCAGTATTTAAGAGGGGTCCTCCAGCCTTCCAATATTTGGCTCCATCATGTACCGTTGGACCTCAATATTTGCGTCTGCTGTCACATTTTGTGTCTGTGTCTGCCTGACACTCTCATCCAGGCGACGCCACAGGTTGTTACCTAAACAAAAAGGAGAGTCTTATGAGATACTACCAATTCAATTTCCAATTCAATGTTATTTCTATAGCGCCAAATAACAACAACAGTCGCCTCAAGGCGCTTTATATTGTACAGTAGATCATACAATAATAGATACAGTGGAAAACCCAACATTCAGTTTATATAAATGCAACTACAATGCAATAACAATGGTACCGTGGGAAACAGCCTCAACAGATTGTGACGTTGATGGCTGTGGTGGTGGTGGTGCGGAGGAAGAGGTGGTGGAGGCCCTCATTACGGAAGCACATTCTGCTTTCAGTCTTTTTTCTGCTTCGCTAGCTCTTGCAGGGCTGAGAAACCTGAGTTTTCTGAACCTTGGGTCCAGCAGTGTCGCAAGGAACATAATGCTCATGGTCTGTATTTTATCTAGCTTCTCTCTCAATAGCATCCTCAGCTTCTGAGCCAGAGAAGATCCAATGGATGGTGGTTCTACCATTTGTTCATTGAGGCAATGATTCAGCATAGTGAGCAAAGGTATGACCTTTGACCCAGACACCCTTTTTTCCTGAGAGAGCTCAGTGGTTGCATCGTTAAATGGTGCTAGGACAACCAGACACTCTGAAATTATACCAAATTCCTCAGATGACAGAGGTGGGATGTCTGTTGTGAGACTTGCCAAAGCAGCACCCACTGGCTCCCTTTGCTCGAAAAGTCTTTCCAGCATATTGTAAGTGCTGTTCCAGCGGGTTTCCACCTCCTGTAGTAGTTTGTGTTGAGGCTTCCTTAGTTGTTCCTGCACGACTGAAAGCCTCTCCTTACAAAATACAATTTGAAAAAGCATACATTAGATTGTCAAGGGAGCAGAACTATACACATAAGTAGAATTAAAGAAACTGTAATTAAGCCACTTAAGAACTTACCTTTGCAGAGGTACTGCTCCTGAAATATCCCACGATCTTCCTGGACTTGGCTCGGATGTCAGAGAGCTCAGGGGTCTGGTCAAGGGCCTTCTTCACCACTAAGTTCAGGGTGTGAGCTATGCATATGGCATGTTTAAGTCTTAGCTCCCTTGCACAAGCCCCCATATTGGCAGCCCCATCTGTTACTAGGCATGTGACTTTGTCAGTAATTGCCCATTCTGCCATGAGTGAGCCTTTCACTTGTGCAATGTTTTCTGCAGTGTGTGCATTAGGAAAATATTGCACTCCCAAAACAACGGTGTTTAATGTGCTGGACTCATCAACAAAATGGCAGGTGACTGCAAGATAGGCCTCTGTGTTGATGGAGGTCCACATATCTGATGTCAGACTCACAGCTGCTGCCTTCTCAATGCTGGCCTTAGCTTTCTCCTTCATCTCCTGGTACCTGGCCTCCACCATGACTTTCAGGGCCTAAAGGAAAGTAAAAACATTTTGTTCACAAGTACGACGTGGCTGTGAAGCAGTGTGTAGTGTAGCTACACACTGAGGCTTTGAGCCTCAGTCCTGCCTGTTCACATTTTACTCTGTAGAAACTAAATGTTCACTGCTTTTATGACCTTTTTAGTGGGGAGAACATAACTAGGATTTAATGATTTAACAAATCTTTTAAATCCGCTGTCCTCCACAATGCTAAATGGCTGGGAGTCCTCAATCACCATGCTAACCAGGTCTTCATCTATTTGAGATTGCTCTGCTGAGGAAAGACAATAAAAACAAAGCACAAATATAAATATCACACACGTCACTTATTGCATTGTATGATATTGTTATATCATTTAGTAACATTACAGCATGTTGGCTCACCTGGTCTTGCTCCACAATCGGTGTTCCCCTTATTCTCATGCGAAGCTCTGTAGTGCCTAAGCATGGATGAGGTGTTGTTGTTATATCCCAGCTCCCTGGCACATAGCAAACACCTCACCTTGTACAAAAGTACAGACAGCTTAACATAGGTTTTATTGCACCATCAGTATTATGAAAATACATCTTCTGTGGAAATTTACATACCTTGTTGGGAGATATGAGCTCAAAATGTTCCCACACAGGGGAGGACATCCTTCTCTTCGTAGCTGGCTCCATTCTCTCCTGTCTTTTTCTCCTCACTCTCCTAAACCTCCAAACTCTCTCCAAACTGTCTCCAACTCTCTCCAAACTGTCTCTCGCTCTCTCCAAACTGTCTCCAACTCTCTCCAAACTGTCTCTCGCTCTCTCCAAACTGTCTCTAACTCTCTCCAAACTGTCTCTCGCTCTCTCCAAACTGTCTCTAACTCTCTCCAAACTGTCTCTCGCTCTCTCCAAACTGTCTCCAACTCTCTTCAAACTGTCTCTAACTCTCTCCAAACTGTCTCCAACTCTCTCCAAACTGTCTCTAACTCTCTCCAAACTGTCTCTCGCTCTCTCCAAACTGTCTCTAACTCTCTCCAAACTGTCTCTCGCTCTCTCCAAACTGTCTCCAACTCTCTCCAAACTGTCTCCAACTCTCTCCAAACTGTCTCTAACTCTCTCCAAACTGTCTCCAACTCTCTCCAAACTGTCTCCAACTCTCTCCAAACTGTCTCTCGCTCTCTCCAAACTGTCTCTAACTCTCTCCAAACTGTCTCTCGCTCTCTCCAAACTGTCTCCAACTCTCTCCAAACTGTCTCTAACTCTCTCCAAACTGTCTCCAACTCTCTCCAAACTGTCTCTAACTCTCTCCAAACTGTCTCCAACTCTCTCCAAACTGTCTCCAACTCTCTCCAAACTGTCTCTCGCTCTCTCCAAACTGTCTCCAACTCTCTCCAAACTGTCTCTAACTCTCTCCAAACTGTCTCTCGCTCTCTCCAAACTGTCTCTAACTCTCTCCAAACTGTCTCCAACTCTCTCCAAACTGTCTCCAACTCTCTCCAAACTGTCTCCAACTCTCTCCAAATTGTCTCCAACTCTCTCCAAACTGTCTCTAACTCTCTCCAAACTGTCTCCAACTCTCTCCAAACTGTCTCTCGCTCTCTCCAAACTGTCTCTAACTCTCTCCAAACTGTCTCTCGCTCTCTCCAAACTGTCTCCAACTCTCTCCAAACTGTCTCTAACTCTCTCCAAACTGTCTCTCGCTCTCTCCAAACTGTCTCTAACTCTCTCCAAACTGTCTCTCGCTCTCTCCAAACTGTCTCCAACTCTCTCCAAACTGTCTCCAACTCTCTCCAAACTGTCTCTAACTCTCTCCAAACTGTCTCTCGCTCTCTCCAAACTGTCTCCAACTCTCTCCAAACTGTCTCCAACTCTCTCCAAACTGTCTCTCGCTCTCTCCAAACTGTCTCTCGCTCTCTCCAAACTGTCTCCAACTCTCTCCAAACTGTCTCTAACTCTCTCCAAACTGTCTCTAACTCTCTCCAAACTGTCTCTAACTCTCTCCAAACTGTCTCTAACTCTCTCCAAACTGTCTCCAACTCTCTCCAAACTGTCTCTAACTCTCTCCAAACTGTCTCTCGCTCTCTCCAAACTGTCTCCAACTCTCTCCAAACTGTCTCCAACTCTCTCCAAACTGTCTCCAACTCTCTCCAAACTGTCTCTCGCTCTCTCCAAACTGTCTCCAACTCTCTCCAAACTGTCTCTCGCTCTCTCCAAACTGTCTCTAACTCTCTCCAAACTGTCTCTCGCTCTCTCCAAACTGTCTCTAACTCTCTCCAAACTGTCTCTCGCTCTCTCCAAACTGTCTCCAACTCTCTTCAAACTGTCTCTAACTCTCTCCAAACTGTCTCCAACTCTCTCCAAACTGTCTCTAACTCTCTCCAAACTGTCTCTCGCTCTCTCCAAACTGTCTCTAACTCTCTCCAAACTGTCTCTCGCTCTCTCCAAACTGTCTCCAACTCTCTCCAAACTGTCTCCAACTCTCTCCAAACTGTCTCTAACTCTCTCCAAACTGTCTCCAACTCTCTCCAAACTGTCTCCAACTCTCTCCAAACTGTCTCTCGCTCTCTCCAAACTGTCTCTAACTCTCTCCAAACTGTCTCTCGCTCTCTCCAAACTGTCTCCAACTCTCTCCAAACTGTCTCTAACTCTCTCCAAACTGTCTCCAACTCTCTCCAAACTGTCTCTAACTCTCTCCAAACTGTCTCCAACTCTCTCCAAACTGTCTCTAACTCTCTCCAAACTGTCTCCAACTCTCTCCAAACTGTCTCCAACTCTCTCCAAACTGTCTCTAACTCTCTCCAAACTGTCTCTCGCTCTCTCCAAACTGTCTCTAACTCTCTCCAAACTGTCTCTCGCTCTCTCCAAACTGTCTCTCACTCTCTCCAAACTGTCTCTCACTCTCTCCAAACTGTCTCCAACTCTCTCCAAACTGTCTCCAACTCTCTCCAAACTGTCTCTAACTCTCTCCAAACTGTCTCTCACTCTCTCCAAACTGTCTCCAACTCTCTCCAAACTGTCTCTAACTCTCTCCAAACTGTCTCTCACTCTCTCCAAACTGTCTCCAACTCTCTCCAAACGGTCTCTCGCTCTCTCCAAACTGTCTCTCGCTCTCTCCAAACTGTCTCCAACTCTCTCCAAACTGTCTCCAACTCTCTCCAAATTGTCTCCAACTCTCTCCAAACTGTCTCTAACTCTCTCCAAACTGTCTCTCGCTCTCTCCAAACTGTCTCTAACTCTCTCCAAACTGTCTCTCGCTCTCTCCAAACTGTCTCCAACTCTCTCCAAACTGTCTCCAACTCTCTCCAAACTGTCTCTAACTCTCTCCAAACTGTCTCTCGCTCTCTCCAAACTGTCTCCAACTCTCTCCAAACTGTCTCCAACTCTCTCCAAACTGTCTCTCGCTCTCTCCAAACTGTCTCTCGCTCTCTCCAAACTGTCTCCAACTCTCTCCAAACTGTCTCTAACTCTCTCCAAACTGTCTCCAACTCTCTCCAAACTGTCTCTAACTCTCTCCAAACTGTCTCTAACTCTCTCCAAACTGTCTCCAACTCTCTCCAAACTGTCTCTAACTCTCTCCAAACTGTCTCTCGCTCTCTCCAAACTGTCTCCAACTCTCTCCAAACTGTCTCCAACTCTCTCCAAACTGTCTCTAACTCTCTCCAAACTGTCTCTAACTCTCTCCAAACTGTCTCCAACTCTCTCCAAACTGTCTCTCGCTCTCTCCAAACTGTCTCTAACTCTCTCCAAACTGTCTCCAACTCTCTCCAAACTGTCTCTCGCTCTCTCCAAACTGTCTCTAACTCTCTCCAAACTGTCTCTCGCTCTCTCCAAACTGTCTCTCGCTCTCTCCAAACTGTCTCCAACTCTCTCCAAACTGTCTCCAACTCTCTCCAAACTGTCTCTCGCTCTCTCCAAACTGTCTCTCGCTCTCTCCAAACTGTCTCTAACTCTCTCCAAACTGTCTCTCGCTCTCTCCAAACTGTCTCCAACTCTCTCCAAACTGTCTCTAACTCTCTCCAAACTGTCTCCAACTCTCTCCAAACTGTCTCTAACTCTCTCCAAACTGTCTCCAACTCTCTCCAAACTGTCTCCAACTCTCTCCAAACTGTCTCTCGCTCTCTCCAAACTGTCTCCAACTCTCTCCAAACTGTCTCTAACTCTCTCCAAACTGTCTCTCGCTCTCTCCAAACTGTCTCTAACTCTCTCCAAACTGTCTCCAACTCTCTCCAAACTGTCTCCAACTCTCTCCAAACTGTCTCTAACTCTCTCCAAACTGTCTCTCGCTCTCTCCAAACTGTCTCTAACTCTCTCCAAACTGTCTCCAACTCTCTCCAAACTGTCTCCAACTCTCTCCAAACTGTCTCCAACTCTCTCCAAACTGTCTCCAACTCTCTCCAAACTGTCTCCAACTCTCTCCAAACTGTCTCTAACTCTCTCCAAACTGTCTCTCGCTCTCTCCAAACTGTCTCTAACTCTCTCCAAACTGTCTCCAACTCTCTCCAAACTGTCTCTCGCTCTCTCCAAACTGTCTCTAACTCTCTCCAAACTGTCTCTCGCTCTCTCCAAACTGTCTCTCGCTCTCTCCAAACTGTCTCCAACTCTCTCCAAACTGTCTCCAACTCTCTCCAAACTGTCTCTCGCTCTCTCCAAACTGTCTCCAACTCTCTCCAAACTGTCTCCAACTCTCTCCAAACTGTCTCCAACTCTCTCCAAATTGTCTCCAACTCTCTCCAAACTGTCTCTAACTCTCTCCAAACTGTCTCCAACTCTCTCCAAACTGTCTCCAACTCTCTCCAAACTGTCTCTAACTCTCTCCAAACTGTCTCCAACTCTCTCCAAACTGTCTCCAACTCTCTCCAAACTGTCTCTAACTCTCTCCAAACTGTCTCTAACTCTCTCCAAACTGTCTCCAACTCTCTCCAAACTGTCTCTAACTCTCTCCAAACTGTCTCCAACTCTCTCCAAACTGTCTCTAACTCTCTCCAAACTGTCTCTAACTCTCTCCAAACTGTCTCTAACTCTCTCCAAACTGTCTCCAACTCTCACTAACCGCAACTCTCCATCAAACACCCACATTTTGAATGAAGTCTGAGGGGTTTATATCGCTGTCATAGCTCGCGGCAAAGTTCGAACCGCTTCCTGAACCAGTCACGTGGTACAGCCGGGCAGCGAGGCTTCGGACGTCATCATTTTCAGCTCCTCCCATAAATGAAGCAAGCCTCGATACGCGCTTCGCGGAAACGCCCCCTCCATTACTCGACACACGTTTCGCAGCCTCGATACAGAACGTCACATCACTACAAAATTGCAAAGCTTCTGAAGCGTGATCATCGAACAATCAAGCGTTTCATTCAAAATAGTCAACAGGGTCGCAAGAAGCGTGTGGAAAAACCAAGGTGCAAAATAACTGCCCATGAACTGAGAAAAGTCAAGCGTGCAGCTGCCAAGATGCCACTTGCCACCAGTTTGGCCATATTTCAGAGCTGCAACATCACTGGAGTGCCCAAAAGCACAAGGTGTGCAATACTCAGAGACATGGCCAAGGTAAGAAAGGCTGAAAGACGACCACCACTGAACAAGACACACAAGCTGAAACGTCAAGACTGGGCCAAGAAATATCTCAAGACTGGTTTTTCTAAGGTTTTATGGACTGATGAAATGAGAGTGAGTCTTGATGGGCCCGTGGCTGGATTGGTAAAGGGCAGAGAGCTCCAGTCCGACTCAGACGCCAGCAAGGTGGAGGTGGAGTACTGGTTTGGGCTGGTATCATCAAAGATGAGCTTGTGGGGCCTTTTCAGGTTGAGGATGGAGTCAAGCTCAACTCCCAGTCCTACTGCCAGTTTCTGGAAGACACCTTCTTCAAGCAGTGGTACAGGAAGAAGTCTGCATCCTTCAAGAAAAACATGATTTTCATGCAGGACAATGCTCCATCACACGCATCCAGTGTTGAGAAGGTTACTTTTAAAATGTATTCCATTACAGAATACAGAATACATGCCCCAAAATGTATTCTGTAACGTATTCCGTTCCGTTACTCAATGACAGTAACGTATTCTGAATACTTTGGATTACTTAATATATTACCATGCTTTTTACAACAACATGAATGTACTATTGCTGTGTGATTTATTACTATTACTGAAGGTCCGCGACTCCGAA
Source organism: Diplotaxodon limnothrissa (assembly GCF_057381915.1). Taxonomy (NCBI): domain Eukaryota; kingdom Metazoa; phylum Chordata; class Actinopteri; order Cichliformes; family Cichlidae; genus Diplotaxodon; species Diplotaxodon limnothrissa. The sequence goes on along the minus strand of NC_140601.1, from coordinate 1,880,469 downwards.
CTGTAGTAAAGGGACCTCTGACTAATACGGCGGGGTCCCTGTCGGCTCGTAGCCAAAAAATAGCTTTACTTTGTTGTGTGGGTCAACTTTTCTTGCGAGAGACAGAGAGAGGCGTTGAAAGACTGCTCCAACGGAACTTATTGTTTTCGGAGGAAAACAGGAACACGGTGTACAGTCGAGTCTTAATAGCTTACTTACAACTGGGCTCGTCAGGCACTCTTCTTGGCTGAAGTGGTTATTATTATATTTACATGCTTCCAGCTCCCGTTTTTCCTCGATGACAACTCGTACCTTTCCACTCCCCTTTTTCTCCCTCCTCGCGCTCACAGACCCATAACGTGTATGGCAGTCCATTCTCCCTGCAGCACGGACTACACTGCCCATGATGCTACATTCTTTAGAGCTATGCTTGTAGCATTCTGCCTGTTAGCTTAGCACAACAACAACAACAATGAAAAGGCGCTCTCTCACCCAGGAAACACACAGTCGCAGAGAGAGAGAGCGTCGCCCTGTAACCATGGCAACCGTAACGCTGCCGCCTGGAACAACAGAACGTAGCTGTCAAACAAAACCCAAACAGTCCTGACCCGCGACAAAATGAAACAGGAAAGTACCGCAGTGTAATCCATTTATTTCAACAAAGTAACTGTATTCTGAATACCACCTTTTTAAACGGTAACTGTAACGGAATACAGTTACTTATATTTTGTATTTTAAATACGTAACGGCGGTACATGTATTCCGTTACTCCCCAACACTGCACGCATCCAAGTACTCCACAGCGTGGCTGGCAAGAAAGGGTATAAAAGAAGAAAAACTAATGACATGGCCTCCTTGTTCACCTGATCTGAACCCCATTGAGAACCTGTGGTCCATCATCAAATGTGAGATTTACAAGGAGGGAAAACAGTACACCTCTCTGAACAGTGTCTGGGAGGCTGTGGTTGCTGCTGCACGCAATGTTGATGGTGAACAGATGAAAACACTGACAGAATCCATGGATGGCAGGCTTTTGAGTGTCCTTGCAAAGAAAGGTGGCTATATTGGTCGCTGATTTGTTGTTGTTTTGTTTTTGAATGTCAGAAATGTATATTTGTGAATGTGGAGATGTTATATTGGTTTCACTGGTAAAAATAAATAATTGAAATGGGTATATATTTGTTTTTTGTTAAGTTGCCTAATAATTATGCACAGTAATAGTCACCTGCACACACAGATATCCCCCTAAAATAGCTAAAACTAAAAACTACTTCCAAAAACATTCAGCTTTGATATTAATGAGTTTTTTGGGTTCCTTGAGAACATGGTTGTTGTTCAATAATAGAATTATTCCTCAAAAATACAACTTGCCTAATAATTCTGCACTCCCTGTAGATGGTCAGTAGTCAATGGTCTGCTATTAATCACTGCCATGACTTCATACAGGAATGTCCTCAGAGAGGAGCTGTCGAGTTGTTTGGCTGATTGTTCCAGAATGGACGTGAGAACACTTCTTATGGTGCGAATATGTCTTTCCCAGACACCACTCATATGACTAGATGCTGGGGTGTTCATGAGAAACTCGCAGTCCAGTTTCCCTAGCTTGGTTTGATCCATTTCCTTAAATGCTTCAATAAACTCATTTCTAGTGCCGACAGAATTCATGCCTTGATCGCATCTTATCTGGCGAACTGTACCTCTGATAGCTATGAATGCACGCAAGGAGTTGATGAGGGAATCCGTAGAGAGATCGTCAAGCATTTCAAGATGCACTGCTCTAGAGCACATGCAAGTGATTAGCAAGTCATAACGCTTTAGCTCCTTGCGGCCTTCTTTGACATAAAAAGGACCAAAGCAGTCCATCCCACAGTAGGTGTATGGCGGTGTGGTCTCTATCCGATCCTCCGGGAGGTCTGCAATCTTCTGCTGCTCTGTGCGCCTTCTGAACCTTCTGCATTTTACACATTTATAGATGTAAGATGACACAATCTTGCTGCATCCAAGAATCCAGAATCCATTAGCTCGAAGTTCATTCATGGTGATCCCTCATCCTTTATGGTATGTCTTCTCGTGATAATGTTCGGCCAGTAGTGCCGACACGTGACTGTCTCTTGGCAGGATTGCTGGATGCTTGACATTGGGATGCAAAGCTGCATGTGTTAAGCGTCCGCCTACCCGAAGAATGCCTTGGTCATCAAGAAGTGGACATAAGAAGTGGACATAACTTGTGTAACTTGTTAATCTTGTCTTCAATCTGCATCACATTGTGGTGTTGCAAGGTTTTTATTTCCTGAACAAAGGCTGTTTCTTGAACCATCTTTATGATTGTTAACTCTGCTTCCTTTCTCTCTTGTAGACTACTGATGTCGTGTGATCTACTCTTGTGATCCATTGCTTCTTTCACATAGCGCTTGAGTCTAGCAACTGCCTTAATCATTCTCGACCAGGAAGATGGCCTCAACTGACCGAGTGCTCAGTGAATACCTCAGGCAGCAGAAACCCAAGAAAGAGGAGGAAGAGGAAGAACCATCATGGAAGGACAGGCCCCTGCACGGTATGTACCACCGGCAGATAGAGGAGGTGGCTGATATCCAGAAATCCTACCAGTGGCTGGACAAAGCTGGACTGAAAGACAGCACAGAGGCACTAATCATGGCAGCACAAGAACAAGCACTAAGCACAAGATCCATAGAGGCTGGGGTCTATCACACCAGGCAAGACCCCAGGTGCAGGCTGTGTAAAGATGCCCCAGAGACAATCCAGCACATAACAGCAGGGTGCAAGATGCTAGCAGGCAAGGCATACATGGAACGCCATAACCAAGTGGCCGGCATAGTGTACAGGAACATCTGTGCCGAGTATAACCTGGAAGTCCCGAGGTCAAAATGGGAGATGCCCCCAAGGGTGGTGGAGAATGACCGAGCTAAGATCCTGTGGGACTTCCAGATACAGACGGACAAAATGGTGGTGGCTAACCAACCGGACATAGTGGTGGTAGACAAACAGAAGAAGACGGCCGTAGTGATCGATGTAGCGGTTCCGAATGACAGCAATATCAGGAAGAAGGAACACGAGAAGCTGGAGAAATACCAAGGGCTCAGAGAAGAGCTCGAGAGGATGTGGAGGGTGAAGGTAATGGTGGTCCCCGTGGTAATCGGAGCACTAGGTGCAGTGACTCCCAAGCTAGGCGAGTGGCTCCAGCATCGGAGATCTCTGTCCAGAAGAGCGCAGTCCTGGGAACAGCTAAGATACTGCGCAGGACCCTCAAGCTCCCAGGCCTCTGGTAGAGGACCTGAGCTTGAAGGATAAACCGCCCGCAGGGGCGTGCTGGGTGTTTTTTTTTATATCAAATCAAAGCTAAATGTATCACCTCATCAGGAAATGTGGGGACACAGTGGGCAATGATAAGAATGCTGGCTGTTGCTGGGCCACGTGCACCCAATAAACTAACTGTGCTCCCTCAGATGAATTCTGAGTTACACTAATTCATATAATTTTGGTGCTGAAAAAACTCAAACACACTTGTTGCTGAGACATTATTCCAGTGCAAGTTCGGATAATTTTTTGAGTGAGTAGTTTTGTGTTTCTGTAGCACAGTTAGCTGTTCTAGTTAGAAAAGACCACTTCTACATTTGATGAAAGCAGTCAGTTGGAGATAGTTGTCTCACTGGCCCTGGAGTTGGTTGTCACACAACTAAGTCCCTGAGTATAAGAAATGTTTTGCAGTTAGTCATGTAAAGGCTGTGATATTTTTTTTGTTTTGTTTTTGCCAGATTGGTTTGTGCTGAGCCATATAACGATAGCTGGCCCAAGGAACTATGGCATTCCTTGTGTTGTCAAAACTGATGTCACCAAGTACCCTTGGCAATCCATGGGTATACGTTTGTAATGACTGACTTGAGTGGCTGAGTAAGTTTCAGGGTTGCTAGATTAAGACTAAAAACTTTAAAATGGAAATCCCAAAAAGTTTTCATATTTAGATGATCAAGACTTAAAATGGAGAGGAGTTCAGTCACTTTGATATTGATGTGGTTCTTCTTTGTTCTCACATGTTTACACTGAATTGCTTATCATTGCTCGGGTTACCTCTTGGAAAATCTTGGACAAAATGAATTTTGGTAAATGCTAAATGAACTAATTTTGTTATGGCGCTTTTCTACTCTCCTGGAGCACTCATTCACACTCATCCATACAAGCCCTTTTTTATGCTTAAATGCTTTCATTTTAGCATCAGATATAAAAAACATCTGGCATATTTTTATGATATCAGTGATGCATCAATTCAAATTAGAGTCATCGAATGTGGATTCTGTTCTCAGTTGTTTTTATGGATCTAATAAAGCCTGATAAAGCTAACTGCAAAAATGTAAAGGATTCCCACTTTGAGCGAGTACATTAGGTTTTGACTATTGAACAATGAATCAATGATTAACAGTTCATGGAAGAATATGTGTCATAACCAACCTGCTCTACCCTAATTATGGTATCAAGTAAGACTGGGAGGTATGTTATTTGTACTTCACCACCCTTCTCTGTCATTTGTAAAAAAAAAAAAAAAATGCTTGTTAACATTTTGACAATGTTTTTCAGCAAATGCCATAAAAAAGTTATAAAAATCAGTCCCTCAGCTTCTGATAAAAAAATCTGTGGCACAGCATTTCAAATTATGTGAAGCAAGCCAAATAAAAATTGGTGCTCAAAAGATAAATGAGAGAAGAGAGCAGACTTCAGCAAGGCCTCAAAGAGATGTTCTCATTGATGTCCAAAGGATGATGTTCTCATGGATGAGTAACTTGTCTTTGTGCTTTTGTAAAGGGCTCAAATACTGTTATGTTGAAAATACAGTGGGGCAAAAAAGTATTTAGTCAGCCACCGATTGTGCAAGTTCCCCCACCTAAAATGATGACAGAGGTCAGTAATTTGCACCAGAGGTACACTTCAACTGTGAGAGACAGAATGTGAAAAAAAAAATCCATGAATCCACATGGTAGGATTTGTAAAGAATTTATTGGTAAATCAGGGTGGAAAATAAGTATTTGGTCAATAACAAAAATACAACTCAATACTTTGTAACATAACCTTTGTTGGCAATAACAGAGGTCAAACATTTACTATAGGTCTTTACCAGGTTTGCACACACAGTAGCTGGTATTTTGGCCCATTCCTCCATGCAGATCTTCTCGAGAGCAGTGATGTTTTGGGGCTGTCGCCGAGCAACACGGACTTTCAACTCCCGCCACAGATTTTCTATGGGGTTGAGGTCTGGAGACTGGCTAGGCCACTCCAGGACTTTCAAATGCTTCTTACGGAGCCACTCCTTTGTTGCCCGGGCGGTGTGTTTTGGATCATTGTCATGTTGGAAGACCCAGCCTCGTCTCATCTTCAAAGTTCTCACTGATGGAAGGAGGTTTTGGCTCAAAATCTCACGATACATGGCCCCATTCATTCTGTCCTTAACACGGATCAGTCGTCCTGTCCCCTTGGCAGAAAAACAGCCCCATAGCATGATGTTTCCACCCCCATGCTTCACAGTAGGTATGGTGTTCTTGGGATGCAACTCAGTATTCTTCTTCCTCCAAACACGACGAGTTGAGTTTATACCAAAAAGTTCTACTTTGGTTTCATCTGACCACATGACATTCTCCCAATCCTCTGCTGTATCATCCATGTGCTCTCTGGCAAACTTCAGACGGGCCTGGACATGCACTGGCTTCAGCAGCGGAACACGTCTGGCACTGCGGGATTTGATTCCCTGCCGTTGTAGTGTGTTACTGATGGTGACCTTTGTTACTTTGGTCCCAGCTCTCTGCAGGTCATTCACCAGGTCCCCCCGTGTGGTTCTGGGATCTTTGCTCACCGTTCTCATGATCATTTTGACCCCACGGGATGAGATCTTGCGTGGAGCCCCAGATCGAGGGAGATTATCAGTGGTCTTGTATGTCTTCCATTTTCTGATGATTGCTCCCACAGTTGATTTTTTCACACCAAGCTGCTTGCCTATTGTAGATTCACTCTTCCCAGTCTGGTGCAGGTCTACAATACTTTTCCTGGTGTCCTTCCAAAGCTCTTTGGTCTTGGCCATGGCGGAGTTTGGAGTCTGACTGTTTGAGGCTGTGGACAGGTGTCTTTTATACAGATGATGAGTTCAAACAGGTGCCATTCATACAGGTAACGAGTGGGGGACAGAAAAGCGTCTTACAGAAGACGTTACAGGTCTGTGAGAGCCAGAGATTTTCCTTGTTTGAGGTGACCAAATACTTATTTTCCACCCTAATTTACGAATAAATTCTTTACAAATCCTACCATGTGGATTCATGGATTTTTTTTTCACATTCTGTCTCTCACAGTTGAAGTGTACCTCTGGTGCAAATTACTGACCTCTGTCATCATTTTAAGTGGGGGAACTTGCACAATCGGTGGCTGACTAAATACTTTTTTGCCCCACTGTATGCTCTCATGCTGTAAAATGTGTGTGATATAGAAGCTGGGAATTGTATAAATGAGTGTGCTTCTCTGGTGACTCTGTCTATTCAGTGGACTATACCTGTCTGTCTATACCTGTGGTTCACAGGCTTCTCTCTTGCTTTCCATGTTTACAGACATTTCAGTTTACTTTAAATTACTTTCCCAAAGCTCAATTGCTAAAGGGCTTATGGTAGCCTAATTGAAGAAAAAAGTGTAAGTTTATAGTATAAGTTAATAAACGTACCTTGTCCCCGATCACTGACTGGGGCTGATCAAAAGGTAGAATGATGTTATGTATATCACTGATTACTGCTGTAAGGTTTGGGGTGTTTTTGCACTTCCACAGTGAGCGAGTGAGTTTGCTTCAGTATGACGTTGCAGTAAGGGCCAATATAAAGCTTCAGGCAAAGAAACAAAGAGAGAAGCAATATTCCACCTAACTAAACCAAGGATTTCACATAGGGCAAACAGAGCTTTTGTTCCAACATGTAAAAAAAAAACTTGCCAGCTTTTGTTTGGTTCCCCTCTAAAATTTTATTTTGGACAGCTTATATTTTACAGCTTATATTTAGTGATAGCAGTGAGAACAGGCACTGCAGACATTGGTTTTCTTTTGTTCCACAGCAGGGTCAGTCCTGCTTCACGAAAATCTTCATGTGAAAAGTAGATAAGAGGATTCAGACCACAGTCTAGATATGACAAAATTGTGGACAATGTCCTTAAAAAATCTGGTGCCGGTGACAGGTCCATCTTAGCCAGCAGGATCAACTGAAGCAGAAGAAATATTCTGTCAGTGTTGATTTCAAGAACAACTGCTGTGAAAAAAAATGTTTTCCACAAAGAAAATGAAAATAAAGTCACTTAAAGTTGTTTTGTAAGAACTGGAATTAGATAAGACAGTCTTAACCTGGGAATACACCAGGTGCATATAATTGAGCTGGTATCTCTGATACGATTTTGTATAGTCTTTCTCATGGCTTGAAACCACATTCGGAAAGACTACACAAAATCGGGCATTTAGTCTACACTTGTCTTTTAATTTAAAATTTACTGGATTCCCCGTGCTGCTGCAGCCGTTCACAATGTATGGTTAGTTAGGATTCTGTGATTCAGATGATGCAGCAGAACACGTGTACATGAATGCTTACTCCGTTAATTAAACCCCATCATAAATCTCTTTTTTTCAGTAGATATTTCCAGACCCTATTTTATTCCTAAAGTGTTATACTTTAGGAATACTAAAACTATGTAATCTGTATGTGAACAGCTATAGGTCCCAAATTTCAAAATTCATATGGCCTGGATCTGGCCCACACAGTGTGCTTTCACACAGTGTGAATGACGGCCCTTTGGTGGCCCAGACCTGGTTTCCCTGAGGTAGCCCGCACATGGGCCAGCACAAGGCCAGTTGCAGACACACTGGAGGTCCTTTGCTGGCCCATGTGTTACCTCTGGCAAACCTGACATGTATGACAGCAAAATAATTTCACATCCTTCTGCATGCTAGGCCAATAAAGATGGCGGCTGCATGTCTCCGAAGTACATCCTCACAGGTTTTACTCCTATCAACAGATTGCACATCACTTTTATTTAATAGCGGATCGCAGAGGTCACTTAGAAAGTGGTTCACTTTTCCTTCTGGTTCCACAACTTTTTTGGCCCTAAGTAATCACACATGTCAGGAAAGCTTTAGGAAACTTTTTTATCTCAGGGAAGTCCACTGGGTAATCACTGGCTGACAGAGCAACTTTAAATCCACAAATTTTATTATGGACAATGATGTACCCATGTACACATTATCAAGGTAAAGCTTGTGTACCAGCAGAATCTCATCATCATATTTAAAAAAAAACAAAGAATTGCCACTGTACCTCAGACACAAAGAAGGGAGTGTAGCAGATCATACAACAGGACCCCAACAGAGGAGTAACTTTAGACAGATCTTCTGCTTCATTACTGACACGAAGAGAAAAATAAAATGGAGAGTGAAAAATGGTTAACCCATACCATGGGTATACCCCCCAAAAACCATAACAAAAACCAAATGTGTACCAAGGCCTAATCTTAGCTGAGAAGCAACAACATAAAGAAATAGTAGCACTTGTTTTGTTAATGTGCTAAACAATCTGTGGAAAAATTCAGTAAGTAAAATGTAAATTTTATCCTTGGATTTTAAGCTTTGTAATTTTGTAGCAAAAAAAACCCCCCTTCAATATACATTAACAAGTTTCATGCTTAAATGCAAAACGGAATAGATTATGACAAGTACATGAATATCAAATAAAATAAGCTATATTTACAATTTAAAGTATAAAGTATAAAATTAAATAAAAGCATTTTTATATTAATCAGAGGCCAAAAATGGGTTCTGTCAGTACTGTACTTCCTGTATGAGATAGATTTGATGTTTGTTCATGTGTATCTGACAGGTGTGTTTCTGACTGAGTGAGCATGTGTGTCTGTAAGCCTTTAAAGGACCATGCAGTGGCTGCAGTGAGAAATAGTCAGCATATCAGCACTGTGAAGTTTTCCTTGTCTTTTGATGCAGCAATGGCAGTAATGAGTGGGCAATACTGTGGCCTCACAGCAGGACGGTCTTGGGTTCAAAGCCACCATTTGGGCCAGGCCTTTCTGTGTGCCTGTGTGGAGTTTTCTTGTTCTTCCCATGTCTGGGTGTGTTCTCTCTGGATATCCGGGCTTCCCTCTACAGTCCAAAGACATGCAGTTAGTGGGCCTAGGTCTGAATGTGAGAGTGAATGATTGTATGTCTGTCTGTGTTAGCCGTGCGACAGACCTGTCCAGGGTATATTGCCCTATGGTAGCCGGGATACACCCCCGTCCACACTAGCGTTTTCAGTCGTTTTCACAGAGTTGTGCGTCCAGATTGAAACGGCCGAAAACGCTTACGTTTCAGTACTGCGCATGCGTGAAGCGCAAGAAGATTCGCCCTGCCTCATTTCTGTCAGCCATTTATTTACTTTCCGGGTCGTTGAAATGTTGCGGCAAAATGTTGAAGAAAAGCATTTTTTAAATGGACTAACAATGAGGTGGGGTTGTTGCTGCGAGTAACACAAAAGTACAAAGTTGCCAAAGCAAGTGAGAATTAAATAATTTGAAGAAAAGCTATCTGGAGCATGTACAGACTGATATTAACCTTTAATAGGGCTGTCAGAATTGAGAGCAAACAAAACAACTGCTGCATAATGCCCTCCGCTATCTCTGTTTAATTGGTCACATGACTAAAATGCGTCATCGTTTTCAAGTGTCCACACTGCGACGGGACAGCTCCGTTTTGAAATGTCTGTGTTTTCGAGAGCGTTTTCAAAACGCTGCATTTTTCCTTGGGGAAAACGCCGTCTCAGTGTGGACGGGAGGCCGAAACGGAGAGAAAACGATGCGTTTTCAAATGAATGGTAAATGGCCTGTATTTGTATAGCGCTTTTACTAGTCCCGCCTAGGGACCCCAACGCACTTTACGCACCCAGTCATCCACCCATTCACACACTGATGGAGGCAGCTACAGTTGTAGCCACAGCTGGGGCAGACTGACAGAAGCGAGGCTGCCATATCGCGCCATCGGCCCTTCTGGCCAACACCAGTAGGCAGTAGGTGAAGTGTCTTGCCCAAGGACACAACGACCGAGACTGCCCGAGCCGGGGCTCGAACCGGCAACCTTCCGATTACAAGGCGAACTCCCAACTCTTGAGCCATGGTCAATGATGAAAACACATCAGTGTGGACGTAGCCTCAGTCTGTTTTCTCCAGTCTCACCTGCCTGCCTCCCTGCCTTCACGGTCTGAAATCAAGGATCATTACTCCACTAGACTCACCCAGGCCTTGTTTCCTCGCTTCCCCCTTCCTGCATTACTCCACCTGCACTCAGTAAAAGGACCAGATGTTACAGTCCCTGATAGTGCATTGCTTTAAAAGGAGATAATCTTGGGGGATGGTTGTTATGTGAAAAGGCAGCCCAGAAACTTTACCAGCAGCACACATTGTTGTGTGGATTTTCTTTTGCACTCAACTTTCTCAGCTAGACACCTGAGGACCTGGCTGTGTCTCCATGTGTATCTGCCCTGAGTAAGGCTAGTCCTACAACCAACCAAGATGTGTTTGAGTGTGGCTGGGACTGTACACAGGGGGCAGGATGGGTCCTTTCAAAACCACAGCTGCAGATTTATTGGGGTAGGTAGCACATTGTATGTCACTCGGATTATGAAACTTAGTCTATTAGACTCCATTCCCCAGATTTCTCTCCATGAGGTTTCTGAGGTTTCCTCTTTTCCACACTCTCCCAATTCATCCAGCGACCCTGCTTGGCCAGCGCTACAGCTCTCAAACAAGTGAGACTGTTCAGACTGCCACTGTGGATTTCCTCTGTCATTACTCACCATCATCCAGTCTTGCACCACTGCCAAGCTCTGCCAGCCACGGTTCATGTTCCATCCCCTCTAGTGTGAAATACCATAGTCCATGTTCATAGCATTTTGCTACCGTAGTTTATGTTCATAGCTTTAAGCTCCTAGTCAGAGGACTCATAGTTCATATCCATGCATTCCAGCCTTGTTCTTAGTTTTAGCTTTTGCCTCCTCTGTATTTACCTTGTGCATGTAAATAAAGTTCTGTTCACTTCACTTTGAGCCTCCGCTTGAATCTGCTCCTGGGTCCACTTCTTGTTTCTGGGTCATAAGCCGTAACAGTTATTTGAAAAAGCCATGCCACTGCTTCCCTCCTCTCTCACACAGCTCAATCCACATGTACTGTCCATGGCACGTATGGGTCTTTCTGGAATGTGTAAGCAAACCTTGGAGCAGCTGGAGAACACTTCAGCTTACGTGGTTTATTTTTGGCATGGCTGTAAATCTTATACTTGCTACACTGAGGTCTGTAGTCATCAAGTGTTTTGAGTGCCTCAGCATATCAGAGACTGTCTACCCCCCTCCCAAAGCAAATTGGTCCATGAAGGATCACCATCGCCCTCCACAGAGCGCTGAGCCAAACAAACAAGCCAAACAAAGGCTTAGCACTGTAGGGCTTCGTTAGCATGTAGGACTCCAGAGGCAGCTGATGCACACTGGCAAGCAGAACATGACTCATGCAGTAGCTGAAACAAAGCCTCAAGTGTGGGAGGACTTTGGTGTGACCATGACTGGCAAACCATCATGCAGCTCTATATATCATAGAGATGTATGCCTATATTGCATGCCTTCAATATCATTTGAAGACATATGTAAGGCATTGACTGGAATAAATCACAGGGTGTCGCTGTTGAGCTGCATATACATTGTAGATTTAAGCTATTTTGACCATTTGTCCTCTACAGGGGAAAGCTGCTGTCACGGCCAGGCGGATCAGCTGCACGCTGATCAGCTCTTTCTCTCGCCGGGGTGGAACTCATTGTGGGTTCACGCCCTCGACAGATGAGACACCTGGGTCTCATTAAGACGATCAGCATTTAAACCAGGAGGCGACTGCTGTTCATCACTGGATCGTTGTCTACCGCGCGTTAGTGAAGTCAAGCTACAGCAAGTCTAGTTAAGAGTATTTTCCTTTGTGCGTCGTACTTAACCCTGTCTACAGAGCTTCCTGGATTTTCCCCCGTGTGATTCCCGTGTGGCAGTGTCCCCATGGACTTCCCTGGAGACCCCTTCTTCCCTCACTCAGCTGTATATAGCACCCCCCCCCCCCCCCCCCCCCCCCCCGCACCTTCTTGTATATACACCTGGTGAATTGTAAATAAATCCTTCTTGTGAGCATCAGAACCGGAGTCCTGTGCTTGAGTCCTCCTCCAAACCGTAACAGCTGCATCCCGCTGAGATGCCTTCTGCACAAGAAGCAGTCTGGGGGACGAGGAATAACTGGCCCATCACTAGGGTAATGCCACTGAGGTAGCTAAACAGCTTCTTGTTGGCTGGAGCCCTGGGGTAAGCGAAGTTTTCCCTGAGTTCCTAAAGGCTTTAGATGTTGTAGGGCTATCTTGAATGACACATCTCTGCAACATTGCATGGAGATCTGGGGCAGTGCCTCTGGACCGGCAGACTGAGGTGGTGGTTCCCATCTTTAAGAAGGGAGAGAGGTGGATGTACACAAGAGGATCACACTCCTCAGTCTACCTGGGTAGGTAGGTCTATTCCACAGTACTGGTTGTTAAACTTCGGACACAGAGGAGCAATGGGGTTTCTGTCCTGGTCGTGGAACACTGGATCTGATCTTTATCCTCTCAAATATATTTGAGGGAGTGTGGGAGTTTGACCGACCAATCTACATCTGTTTTGCATTAAACAGCATCCCTCGGAGTGCCCTATGGAGGGGTGCTTCAGAAGTGTAGAGTGTCTGGTGTCCCATTTTCGTTGGGTTTTGGATTTCACCAGGACTGCCCTTTCTCACTGATTATGTTCATCATTTTTGTGGACAGAATTACTGGGATTAGCCAGGTGGCAGCAAGCTCCTACTTTGCTGGCCTCAGAATTTTATCTGTGCTTTTTTGCAGATGATGTGATTTTCTTGGCTTCATCACGTGGTGGCCTCCAGCTCGCATTAGAGCAGTTAACAGCAGAGTGTGAAGTGGCAGGAATGAAAATCAGCACCTCCAAATCTGTGGCCATGATTGTCAACCAGCAAAGGGTGGAGTGCCACCCTCGGTCAGAGAAGAGTTGTTACCACAAGTGGAGAAGTGGAGGTATCTCAGATTCTTGTTCACGAGTTAGGGGAGAGATTAAATAAAACCTTGATAGATGAAATGGTGGCCACAGCTGCAGTTATGCGGATAGTGTACCAGTCCATTGGGGTGACGAGAGAGCTAAGTGTAAAAGTGAAGCTCTCAATTTACCATTCAATCCATGTCCCTACCTTCATCTATGGTCTTAAGCTATGGGTTGTGACTCAAAGAGTAAGCTGGAGGATGTGGCTAGGGAAAAGGGGGGTCTGGGTTTCTCGGCTTAGGCTGCTGCCCCCGCAACCCAGCCGTGAATAAGTGGAAGACAATGGATGGGTGGATGGACAATTGTATTATTATTTATATCCGTACAATATTTTTTGGTAATGATGTAATAATGCAGCTTGATTTTTATCTTAAGGTGTGAAGAAAACGTTTTAAGAAGAGCAAATAGAAGAAGAACCAGGACAGTTGTGTCCTCCATCACAGATCGTGTGCCGACTGTGGTGAGTTAAGGGGTTTACCTGCAGGTTCAAGGTCACTGCATTCATAGAAGACTGTTCAAAGAAGTCCTACAATTAGTTAATGCTTCAATATTAAATATCTATCTATCTTAAAGATCAATCTGTCTCTATTAATTAGCTATATAACTCAGGCTTTTAAGGTGGCAGTAATTAGACTATTACTTAAAAAGTCATCCCCTGACCCAGCTGTCAGTCCATCTTAATTTCCCATCCCATTCCTATTTTATTGTCTATAATAAATGCGTAAGTCCATTTGGGTCCTCTCTCCATTTTTCCACAGACCTGATGTGACAGAAAGACCGGACCTGTGCCGCTATAATGGACCCAGTGGACCTCAAACTATACAAGCAGGAGCAAGCAGCGGTTTCCCTTCTGGAGGGGAAGCTGAGGTAGAAACCGTTGCTCAAACCCGAGTAGAAGCACATCTTCAACAGGACTTGTCTGGCTCTGGGGTCCCTCAAAAGCTGCACTCCACCCCTGCCGCCCCACCTGCACCTGAGCCTCAGTAGTGGAAAGTGGGTGTCGCTCGCCAATCTTTGGCTGCCCCACTGCCTCCTCATCAACAAGGTCTTTCACCTTGACATGGCTCAGCAACTCTGCCTCCTGTCTTGGCATAACGGATGCTCCATAACTCAGCATCTCTTCTCTCTCCACGAGGCTCCTGCTGTCACTGCTGCTCTTCTCGTGCGGAGCAGTACCCGGTGGTGAGTGAGACAGACTTTTTTCCTCTCTATCACCATAGGTCAACGGCTCCTGTTCGCGCTGCTAAATAGCTAACGACTGTTTATGAACAACCTAAAGAACTGTTTTGCCCTCTGAGTGTATCACCAAGGACATTTACATCTTCAATCACTTCTCTCTTCCTGTGAACATGCCAGAACCTTTCTCTCCACCTCAGCTCCTGCATGACTGCTGGGCATGCTGCCGCCATCCAGAACTGTTTCGTCTCTATATATCATAGAGATGTATGCCTATATTGTATGCCTTCAATATCACTTGAAGACATATGTAAGGCAGTGACTGGAATAAGTCACAGGGTGTCGCTGTTGAGCTGCATCCTCTGCAGGACACCGTAGTTCAGGTTTCTCATTTCCGCCGGTGCCATCTTGGTTCAGTGTTCACTGTGGTTTGCAAAGGTAAGCACTGCCAGTGGCATACCACATTGGTTTTGTAGTGTTCTACTGTATGACATAGCATTTTTTAATTAAACTAAGCATATAATGTGTTTATTAAGAGGTTCATGCACTTTCCGATTAGAGTGTGAGGAGTTTGTGTTTATGTTTCGTTTGGAAATATCTGCCACAATTTTGGGCTACATTTCTGCTTGTTAGCAGTGCACCTGCAAAGTAATGCAAGAAGGAGCACAGCTACTATTTGCTAGTTGTCCCGCTATGTTAATTTACCTGAACCCAAGGAAAGTTGTAAAGGTGCCTTCATCACATGAATACTTTTATGTAATGTGTTTTTTGTTGTTGTTGTTGGCTTTTGCTATGTGTTAATACTCACTGAGTGTTTACTGTGGTTTGCAAAGGGCCAGCAGCAGAGTTGGACTGGTTGAATGAATTTATTAATCTAGGCTGGGCTACTGTAATTCATTATTATCTGGCTGTCCAAAGAACTCCCTGAAAAGCCTTCAGTTAATCCAAAACGCAGCCGTGAGAGTACTGACAGGGACTAGAAAAAGACAGCATTTTTCCACATTGGTAAATCTAGAATCAAATGGGTAAATCCTTCCATTCACATAAAAGGTCTTGATTTCACTATTTATGTGCTTATAGATACACCACTCTTTAGTTCTCAGAATCAGAATCAGAGAGACTTTATTTATCTCCAAGGGGCAATTAAGATAACACACAGCCGCATGATGTTAAAGATAAGGACAACAAGAACAGGCAATAAGAGTGAGATAATAAATACACAGATAATCCAGTATATACAGTTTTAAAATTAAAGTGACTGAATAAGTGAATAAGTAACTGTAAGTGAATAAAGTGAATAAAGTGAATAAAGCGTCAGCAGTTTAAAAAAAGAGTGTAGAGTAGTTTATGTTTATGGATGTGGGAAATGGTCTGGAGTTAAAAAGCAGAGTGGCTTTGGCGATAAAGGTGGCTCTTCTCCTCTCGGTCCTGCATTTCCTGCAGGACTGAGCATTGACCAATGATTTTAGAGCACACTGCTGCCGGGTGCTGCAGTCTGTTCCTGTATGAAGGCTGAGGGAGTGGAACCAGCAGGTGATGGAGGTCATGATGCTTTCCAGGAAGGCATAGTAAAAAGTCATCATGATGGGGGTGCTGACTCCAAAGCAGTTGAGTTATAAGGAGGTGTAGCCGTTGGTGGCACCTCCTGAGAATCTCCTCTGTGTTGGCAGAGAATTTCAGGTTGTCAAAGATGGTTCCTAGGTATTTGTACTCCTCAGCTACCTCCACTGGCTTCCCGTGGATGGTGGTGGTGACTGAAGCAGCCAGATCCCTCTGCCTACTGGAGAAGGTCACCACCATCTCTTTGGTTTTCCTCATGTTCAGTTCAAGTTTGGAGCTGTCACACCATTCTACAAACTCCTGCAGAGCGGGCCCGTGGTGTTGTGAGGGGCCTGACAGCAGTGACAGGAGAACTGTGTCGTCAGCATATTTCACCAGGTGACAGTCGGGCTGTGTGGATCTGCAGTCATCGGTGTAGAGGATGAAGAGCAGGGGGGAGAGCATACAGCCCTGGGGGGAGCCAGTGGAGGTGGATCGGAGACCGGAAAGAGAGCTGTTGACCCGCAGTCCTGTTGGTCAAAAAGTCCAATATCCACAGGATCAGCTGATCATCCAGGAAAAATCGGGAGGAAAGTTTAGTGGGCAGGATATAAGGCTGCAGAGTGATGCACGCTGATGAGAAATCAGCAAACAGAAGTCTGGCAGAGACAGGGAGCTCCAGATGTTTGTGGATGGAGTCCAAGATGAAGATTTTTGCATCATCGACACCTCTGCGTACACGGTAAGCAAACTGGAGTGGGTCCATCAGGGGGTCAGTTGCTCTTACGATGTGCTGTTTTATGATCTTCTCCATGGCCTTCATCACCAGGGAGGTGAGGGCCACGGGACGAAGATCATTCAGAGACTTTGTGTTGTTTCTTTTGGGGATGAGGATGACTGTGGAGTGTTTCCACAGCTGGGGGACGGTGTGACTGTCGACTGAGGGTTGAAATAGAGTCCAGAACACACTTCCTAGGTGCCCTGCACAGTGGCTCAGAGCTCGACTGCTGATGTTGTCAGGGCCGGGTGAGCTCCTCTCCCTGGTCCTTCTGAGGGCTCTCACCACGTCCTCAGTGCTGAAGGTGAGTGCAGAGCTGCCAGGTTTGACTGAGGATCTGGACTCCTCAAGCTGGGTGATATTGTCCATCTCAAACCTGGTGTAGAAAGCGTTGAGGTCATCAGGGAGGGAGGAGGGGTTGCTGCCCTCCACCTGGATGGTTCTGGGGGTGGTGACCACAGTATCCACAGAGGCCATGGTTTTGAGGCCCTGCCAGGCTGAGCAGAGGTCCCATGTGGGGAATTTGTTTTTCAACAGTGTTTTTGTACTCCATGACTTGTTCGTTGATGTCATCAGAGGGAGAAAGAAGGCTGTCCCAGTCAGTGGCTTCGAAACATCCTTGTAGGATGAGGATACTTTCCGCTGTCCACTGCTTGATGTTTTTGGTGACCTTTTTAATCCTCTTGATGACTGGGGTGTAAGCAGGGGCCAGCAGCACGGTGTGGTGGTCTGCTGAGCCGAGAGGGCGGAGGAGTGGGGCTTTAAATGCATCTGGTACAGAGCCGTAGCATTTATCCAGAGTCTTCCCCTGATGTGTGCTGCATGTAACATACTGTTGGTATCCTTTAAGCGACTTGTCAGGGGAACAGTGGTTGAAATCACCCAGGATGAACTTGGGAGAGTCCGGTGATAACTGCTCCAGTTTGTACATATCCATGTGTTAGAACGGCCCAGTCAAAGTCCAGATCTAAATCCAATCGAGAATATGTGGCAAGATCTGAAACTGCTGTTCACAAACGCCGCCCATCTGATCTGACTGAGCTGGAGCTGTTTTGCAAAGAAGAATGGGCAAAGATTTCAGGCTGTAGATGTGCAAAGCTGGTAGAGACAAACCCTAAAAGACTGGCAGCTGGAACTGCAGCAAAAGCTGGTTCTACAAAGTATTGACTCAGGGGGCTGAATAATTACGCACACCCCACTTTACAGTTATTTATTTGTAAAAAATGTTTGGAATCATGTCTGATTTTCGTTTCACTTCTCATGTGTGCACCACTTTGTGTTGGTCTTTCATGTGGAAGTCCAATAAAATTTATTCATGTTCGTGGCTGTAATGTGACAAAATGTGGAAAAGTTCAAGGGGGCCGAATACTTTTGTAAGCCACTGTATATAGTCAGTCTCAGCTGACTGTCAGTTCACCTTAACTTAGTCTAGCCCAGGGGTCGGCAACCTGTGGCTCTGGAGCCGCATGCGGCTCTTTTGTCCTTATACTGCGGCTCTGGGTGGTTTGGGAAAATAAATTAGAAGTATTGAGCTGAAGTGTATTTTATTTGTGTTTAGTTCTGTTTTTTAACTTGTAGTTCTAAATTGGAAGATTATTGTGATTTTGAAATATAAAAATAAAATTATATCTTATTATTTTTTCATCGTCAAAATAAGCGTCACACTCGCAGAAGCCGGTGTACCCGTCGAAACGCCATGCATTTATCGAGACTTTCGACCCCAGGTAGGCCAATCGTGGATCTTCGGATCCACATTATGTCGGCAGCTGTTCTCCACCGTGAACTATGTTAAAAATAAACATCGCTCACGCCTCACAGATGACAGCTTACAGTCCTGCGTAAAGATGAAAGCCCCAATTTGCAGACGCTGTGCGCAGAGGTTCGGGACCATAAGTCTCGTTGTAAACATATCACGGCAGACCCGACGATGTTTCCACGAACACGCTTTTCAGCATCTCTTTATTGACCACTTTTCACACACGGTTGCTGTACGCACACAGCCGGCTGTAGCTTTGCAGCTCACAGCCCGACACACACCAACACAACCAAGGTGCGTCCGCCTCCCCTTCAGCGGCGCTGCAGACCACGCCCCGCCACACACATTAACCAGGCAAAATACATATTTAGGCAGAATTTTGCAAATATCTATTTTTTTTTCAGCAGCATAGTGCTTTTTTTCCAATTATTTTTTAAAAGTCAGGTCAAGGCTCCAAAAGCCCAAAGGCGATATGAGGATGGCTCACAACAGTTTTTGTTTGCTGGATCATTTTAGTTCAGCTGGGTGTCTTTCCTTTTGTTATATTTCTTTAAGAGTTCAAAATGTGTTAATTACATAAATAAAATGTAATTTTCTCTGCAACTTCATGGATTTAAGCAACACACCTTAGTTGCTCTGTGGATTCTTTTAAAAAGCAGTTAAAAACTTTTCTGTTCAAACAAGCCTTTTGTTGATCCACGTATTTTATATTCTTTACATTATGTACATTTGATATTTTACATTGTGTATAATGTCTATTGATTGTATTGTTTATTTTAATATTTGTGTACAGTGCTTTGTGACTGCCTGTCTGTGAAAAGCACTTAATAAATAAACTTTACTTACTTTAGTTGTTCACACAAAGTATAAAGGTAAAAAACAATATGTACAGTGTTATCTTCATTTTAGATTTCAAAAAGTATTTGCGGCTCCCAGTGTTTTCTCTTGCATGGAAACCGGGTCCAAGTGGCTCTTTGGGTGTTAAAGGTTGCTGACCCCTGGTCTAGCCAGTACCACTAGCTTAAGATGAAATCTTAAACTCAACACAGATAGATAAGAATCACATAAACCTCAGAACCCTCCTGATTAACTCATTCACACAGCTAAATGTCTCTACATAAGAAAGATATTCTCAACAAATCATTACATAGTCCTGAAACAAACAAAAGAAAACATTCCTATTGAAAAAACCCTTCTCTTAGTTTAGCCTGGTGATGTCAGACATGACATCATCAGCACTTTAAAAGTCAGGAAATGCTGGGCAGGCCCTTTCCAACACCTGAGCTACACTGAGACTCAGAACAAAGAAACAATGGTAAGAATGAACAAATAAGTTAAATGTGCAACATAATGAAAAAATAAAATAACTTGTGGCTATTTGAGGATTTCACAGCATGAAACCCAGAGGATTTATTGTTCCCAACTCACTGTAGATCACAAATAAAATTTCCTAGTTTTGCTCACTGCCATTGGATCGGAACTTAGATGAATTTTTGGGAACTTTGTAAGGAGGTTTGCCTCCTCAAAATGGATTATATCCTGCATGGGAGAAGAATTAAGCTATGACCAGGGTGTTCTCCACGTCCACAAAAATAAGCAAGCAAAACTGGTAGTAGATAAATAGCAACAGTTTAGATTTGATTATCTTAAGCTTTTAGTTTTTTCCTAAATTTTTTAAGAATTTGATTCTGTGATTATTTATTACTGACTGAGCTGTTTGTATGGATATTAACATCCCCTCTTTTGAAGTTCTTATAGGTTACATTAACCTTTAAAATAAACAGATTCCTACTTTCCAGGCCACTAAAGTAAATCCTAGCAAATTTCCAAGTGCTATAGATCATTAAGGAATTAATGAATGTGGCTGTTGACTGTAAGCAAGCTTATTTATTTATTTATTTATTTATTTATTTATTTAGCACTTTTCACAGATAAAAATGACAAAGTGCTTCACAATAAAACCAGAAATAAAAATAAAATAATAATATCCATCCATCCATTCGCTTCCGCTTATCCTTTTCAGGGTCGCGGGGGGCGCTGGAGCCTATCCCAGCTCTCATAGGGCGAGAGGCAGGGTACACCCTGGACAGGTCGCCAGTCTGTCGCAGGGCCAACACACAGAGACAGACAACCATTCACACCTAGTGACAATTTGGATTATCCAATTAACCTATCCCCACAAGCTGCATGTCTTTGGACGGTGGGAGGAAGCCGGAGTACCCGGAGGGAACCCACGCAAACACGGGGAGAACATGCAAACTCCACACAGAAAGACCCCAGCCTGATGTTGGAATTGAACTCAGGACCTTCTTGCTGTGCGGCAACAGTGCTAACCACCGTGCCACCGTGCTGCCTAGAATAATAATATAAAACAATAAATTGAAAACATAAAACAACAAATGGATTAAAAACTTGTCTGTGTAGAAATATCTTCAGCTGCTTTTCAAAAGAGTCAGTGGAGAATGTACAGCGTAAAGACAATGGAAGAGAATCCCCACATGTTTGGATCCTAGTACATGGGGCCAACAGCAATCCCTGACCTGAAGACCCAAGAGCTGTAGAAGAAGCATGAGGTTATATCTGAGGTAATATCTTAGAAATTACCACATATCATGTTTCTATTTTCTGCCTTTTTACCCTACTGTTACCTTTTTATTACCAAGTTGTAATAGAAAGTGTTACCAAAGACTGTTACAGTAAACCACAAAAGAAGCAGTAAAAGCACGAATAATCATCTGAAGTTCCACCTGTGACACCAGTAGTCTGAGTTTAGAAATTTCTTAGGTCATCAAAACTATTCAGAACAAGTTGTTTGTGGTGGTTCGCAAAACGACCTTACCTGTCAAATATGACGCCCAAATTTCTGAGACTTTATTGAACAGAAGAGTCTAAGAAGCTGATTAATTCCTGAGATTATATGGCCAGGAGCAATAATCAAACGTTCTGTTTTATTTGTATCTAACTGGAGGAGGATGTCATTTAACCCTTGCTTGATTTCTGTCAGACAATTAATAAACTAGGCTTTGAAAGAATAGTATAACAGTATAACTGACAGTCATCAACGTCTGATAAGCAGTTGCTACTATTCAACATTGCCTCAAACTGTTTTTGCACTTCTTTCAGCTGGTTTACCTGTCACTGAAGTGGCAGCCAGTAGCCATTATTACAGAGCAGCCAAAGATGAGCAGTAAGGGGAAGAAGATGCAAATGGAGAAAGCACAGAGATTGTAGACCAGCATGTCTGAGGAGCTGCTCTCCCAGAACACAGTACAGAGAGTCTCAGCAGGATCGTACCTGGAAATCAAAGACGGTAAGACTGACATGGATATAAGAACAGAGAACTGCAAAGCACATGTGAAGGCTTTCAGTTAGCTACATACCTGATCCAAGCATAGACAACAGGGATGCTCCCAAAAACTACCCCTGTAACCCAAGAAGCCAAACATGCTGTCACCATGACAACAAAGATGGCGCCATCTATCGAATTGATGCCAATTGATCTCTGCACACATAGGACTGCTGTAAGATAAATAAAGTATATCTTAATTTACCTTAAAATGTTGTTACAATGGCCCAAACATGAAAAACAACCTAGATTCATGAAATAAAACAATACAAAGTCATTCTTATTGTGTTTTAAATGTTTTGCTAGCTCTGGTTTATTTGTATTAAAGCTTGTGTAAATTCAGAACTGTTTTAGCTTCACGAGTTTCAGAATATTCTGCCAGATTATGTTTCCCAAACCAAAAGATTGACTAATTGACCTAATTAAGTATCCTGACAAAAGGCTGTATAGGGCCAACTGGCCGTCATGGTGTGATGTGGTGTGTGGCAGGAGCTTCAACTAGCAAGGCCTGTACGAAACGTGCAGGGTGTGTCAGAGATTGAAAGGGCAGGAGGGCGCTGGAGAGGAAGGTCTGGGAGCAGAGTCAGTGAGACTTGAGTGTGGGCTGGTAAAGTCTGGAGCTTGAGCTAAAAGCTGGAGCAATGCACCACAGCCTGTTGGATCCCTGTGTTGTGTCAAGTCAATATACACTGTGAGATCGGCATACGTGTAGCACAAACACAGCTGACGCTGTTAGTGATGCTGTTCCTTTCTCTTCAAAATCACAAGGGTCCAATGAGTAGTGTAAGTCAACTACTGGTAAGGACATAATAGAATGGGGGGCACATAGACCAATCACTGTATTGGACCGGGACTATAAAATGTATACTACCATTTGGCAAAAAGACTGGAAGTGATGTATTTTTTAATCAATGACCAGTCTGGAATCACCCAGTATAGGAAGACTCATGATAATATAGGAAGAGCTTTTCATCCCACTGAATGTGTAAACAGAGAAGAAGTGGGGGCTATGTTTGAGTCTGGCTGTAGAAAAGCAGCATTTGATTCAGTTGGATGGGAATTTCTTTATAAAGTTATGGAAAAGTTTGGTTTTCACAAGACGTTCACACACAATACAGCAAGCTTGCATGTTCGTTTGTGTATGTTTTGTTTTGTTTTTTTGTTTGTTTGCTTTTCATGTGTGTGTGGTTACAGGTTGCTAACCTGTTTTATTTTACTTCTGCTCTGTCATTTTATTTTTTACCTTTTCTTCTTGTTTCTCTTTAAAAAACCTCATTTAGATTTATTTATTATTATTACTACCTACAAATAGGTACTGTGTATTGATTTCAAAGGACAAACGTTATTTTTTATTAAATTAAAATTTATTTTTTTTACTGGTTTAGTCTTAAAAGGGTAGATATTTGTACACAGCACTGAATGAAATAAAGCATGAAATAAAACTCAGTAAAAGTTTTCAGTTAAGTAGTTGTCTGGTTCAGTTATTTACCTCATAACATTTGAATGGAACATCTACCTTACATTAAACTCAGTGCCCATTATGTTTAGCCAAGCTCCATTTTCAAGGGTTTAAACACAGAACAGAGCCCTGTTGTCCTATGTGTATGAAGCTGTGTAGTACCTGTACTCCCTATAGATGAGCTGACAAGCACAAACTTTAGCAGGGTGACCACCTCACACCACGGGGACTTTTGACCTCCTGTGAGTATGGTCAGCATGGAGGACGAGATGAGGAGGAGGCAGGAGCCTTGACAACACAGTTCATTATCAGAAATGAGTTAGTTATCATGACACTGAGAAACCAACAAACAAAGAAAAGTATAAAAATGATTATAAATATTATTATTATTATTATTATTATTAATTAATCAGTAGTATTATTTATATTTATTTAGAACACCCTTTAAAAACGGCCAAAGCCAGCATACAATAAATGAACAAATGAAATAATGGATAGCCATTGGTGTTGGTGCATTTTTACCCAAGTCTGAGAGGGTTAGACTCATAAAAGGAAACCAGCAACGACAGCAGAACTTTCCTCGGCACTTAGAATCAATGACACAAGAGGAGGAGTGAACATACAGTCATCTTTAAAAAAGTGCTTACCAAATTAGAAGCTTATTAAAGAAAAACACACTGGTTGACATGTAAGTTAAACCAGTTGTTTTGATGCATAAACCACCTTGATTTTATATCAATATTTTTAAACAAGCTGTGGACATGGACATTTATTCAGCTGACAAACACCCTGATTATGCAACAGCACCGCCTACAACTGCAAAGCTCTCCAGCGAGTAGTGCGGTGTTCTGAACGGATAATTGGAGGTGAGCTTCCCTCCCTCCAAGACATCTACAGGAAGCGGTGCCTGAGGAAAGCGGGGAGGATCATCAAGGACTCCAGTCACCCCAGCCATAAACTGTTCAGACTACTTCCATCAGGAAGGAGGTTCTGCAGCATCCGGTCCCGTACCAGCAGACTGAGAGACAGCTTCTTCCATCAGGCCATCAGACTGGTGAACACGTCATAGACACCTCAGCGTCACTACTGGAACTTCAACATTATGCACTCCGTACTGTACAGTAATGCCACTGTTTTGCACATATTCAACTCTGTATATTTTATATATTTTATTTTATTGTTTACTCTATTTAATTTGTAAAATATGCACACACACACACACACACACACACACACACACACACACACACACACACACACGTAGAAAAATATTTAGTATACACATCCAGAAATGCATATACTATTATATATTGTACATATATTTATTAGTTTCAGATGTAGCCATTCTTGTATTTTGCTTGTTTACATTATTGTATTTTGCACAACTCTGTTGCTTGTGAAGCTCGCACACAAGAATTTCACTCACATGTGCTGTACCAATGTACCTGCACATGTGATGTGACAAGAAAAGTGATTTGATTTGATTTAAAAGGATTATGCTGCCTCTTCATTTGTACATTGAAATGTTTTTTAGTCCCATTGCCACAGGTGCATAAAAGTAAGGGCCTAGCTCACTGAATTGAACTGAAGAGTTACAACTCTACAGACCTTAGTTAGCATGTTAAATGTAAAAGTTAATGACAGTGTCAGGATGAGGTCGTGGACGAAAGAAGGAGGACCCAAACGCTGGACTCACAGGTAGGTGAAGATTGGTGTTTTATTGTCAACGGAGTGAACAAACAGAACAGAAGTAGGAAACGGCTGGCCGGCTGCACGACTGACTGAATGGATGAATGAAAGACCGACTGACAACTGACCGGCTGACCTGACGGAACTGAACAGAGGACAACCTAACAGCGGCGAGAACAACATCACAATAACATCAATGACACGACATTGGACTGGTTGAACTGAGGGACATAAATACACAGGCTGAGTGATGAGAGATTAGAACCTGGTGAGTACACAGCTGAACATAATGACCTAATGATAAACGGGAAGAGGACGGAACATAATGCACATGGACCAAGGCTAACACAATAAAACAGGAGGTGAAGCAGACAGAATATAAACAGTGAACATGAACTAAGAATACTGGGTCAAAGACCCAGAAACCCTGACAGACAGTTCTATTAGAAAAAGACAGAACTAGTATGACTTGTTTGTCAGAAGAAAGCCTCTCCTCTTTAAAAGAGCATGGCAGCAGGTATTAGCTTTGCAAAGTTTCATCTTAACAAACCTCAAGATTTCTGGAACAGGAAAACATTTCTTGTTGATTAAGAACTTAATTTAAAATATTTAAATTAAAATCTGCTAATAATAGACAAGGTTTTACTAGCAGAAGGGTGTTTTCATAATGAGGCATTGCTTTTGATATAATAACACAACTGAATAACAATTAAACCACTGGTAATTGTCAGTTAATGGTAAATATTGATTTCTATAAGAATAACATTGATAAAACTTCCTCTAGTGGTTTGGTTTTCTACACACAAAGATATCTAAGATGAAACATCAGTGTGAGGAACAATCAAACCTCCTTACCAGAACTTTGACAAGCAGAGCTAAACTGTTTCCCATAACACCCATGGTCATCTCCAAGCCCAACACAGTCACCAGAACCCACTTTTCTGGATTTGACCATGGAGAGTCAATGAATGCAGTCCCATTAAGCAACCCAGTCACTGTCACACAAGAAATACACAATACAGCAGAGTTTGTTATAACATTCGTGCTTTTGCAGGAAAAAGTCAAGTTTACCTTTTGTTTTCTTTTGTTTTCTTTTGTGGTTGTTTTGTTTTCTTTTGTTTTCTTTTGTGGTTGTTTTGTCTCAAGCAAGCAACTGGTTACCTTTATGGCAATAATGGACCAATTATTATAGTTATATATTGATAATTATAATAATTGAATTAATTATAATTGTTATAGTTACATTTACTATTATTACTTTGAAAAGGAAGGTTTAGATTTAACTTAGAAAGTAAATGTTTTGAAAGTATATTTTTCTAATATACAACGTTTATATTTAAGGGTTTATATCAAAACTCTTTCAAATTTTGACAGCAAATAGGCTGCACTTACTTGTATGATGAGTCCTGTGTCCACAGCCTTCAACACTGGTTACTGGGTAGTTTGTAATAAGTCAGCACTAGCGCTCAGATAAAAGTGTCATCAAAACCATTTTCAATTAAAATTCACATGCTTCATTAAGCTCATAGAGAATGGCTCTGATGCACTTTCTGTGTGTGCTTTAAATGATCTTCTACGAACACTAATATTACTACTAGTTAACACCATCATCACATAAGTGAAAACAACACAGTGGTAAAATGTTATGCCATAAAATAAATGTGGAATTTTTCCAAATGAACAGGGAATAAACATCACTGTAATAGCAAATGCAGACACTATATTCCCAAAAGTATTCACTCACCATCCAAATCATTTATTTCAGGTGTTCCAGTCACTTCCATGTTGTTTAAAATCAAGCATTAGACTGCTTCTGCACAAACATTGTGTAGAAGTGAATTCCAGCATGGCACTGTGATAGGAGGACACTTTTGAAACAAGTCCAGTCATAACATTTTCCCACTACTAAATATTCCACAGTCAAATGTTAGTGGTATTAAAACAACGTAGAAACAAATGGGAAGAGCAACTCAACGATGACGTTTTCAGCCATGTAAAATCAAAGAGTTCGGTCAGCAGGTGCTAAGATGCATAGTGTGCAGAGGTCTTTCTTTCTGCAGAGTCAAACGGTACAGACCCCAAACTTCATGTGGCCTTCACATTAACTCAAGAATAGTGCGTAGAGACATTCATGGAATGAGTTTCTAAGGCCGAGCAGCTGCATCCAATTCTCACATCACCAAGCACAATTCAAAGCATTGCCAATGGATTTGATAACCGTGGAGACGTGCTCTCTGGAGTGCTGGCTCACATGTGTCTGTCTGGGTATGATGGTTGCCAAGAGAATGGCACTTATTGTGCCAAGTATAACGTCTGGTGAATTATGGTGTGAGGTTGTTTCAAGAGTTGGGCTCTGTCCCTTGGTTCCATGAAAAGAACATTTCATGATTTAACATGCAAAGACATGCTTCCGACTTTGTGGCAAGATTTTGGTCACCACCCTCACAGTGACATGTGACGACTCTGTGCCAGGGTCTTTGTGTAGCCCAATTATCTGCAGATGTTTCATCTGTGGTGAAATGACTATAGCCAACTAAGCTTGTAGAAGATGAAGATGTTTGTGGGGATGGCCCCTAACTGTGCATATTCCTGATCCTAACCCGGTAGAACAGCTTTGGGATGAACTTCTGTGAGCAGACCTCATCCAATACCAGTATGTGATCTCACAAACGCTGATCTGGAAGAATGGTAAAAAAAAAAAATCCCATAAACATACTCCTCAACTCAAACCTTCCCAAAAGAGTTGAAGCTGTTATAGGGAATGTCGACATCATATTAAACCCTATCAATTATTAATGGGATTGCACTAAAGTTCATGTGCTTGTGGAGGCAGATGAGAAAATACTTTATGGAATACGTAACAATGATCCTTGAAAATAAATCTTATATCACTGCAAAGCCTGTTTATTTTCCCTTAAATGGTGCAGCATTTGTAAACTTGGCCTTCAGTCTGGACATGGTAATGCACTATAGCTGGGTCCATGCTCACTGTGCTGCTAATCAGGCACCTGATGTGGGCTGGCATAAGCCTCCTTGGTGCGAGGAGAAAAATTGACTGACTGCCTGCAGTTAGCTGAGCTGAGCTCAGCAGTAACGCAAGGTCGTCGACTCTGTGGAGGAGGAAACGGCTTTCATGGGAGACTCCAGCAATTCAATCCACAGAAGATTTTACACTAGAACAACTTGTGACAACACTGATCAAAATCGTTGGTCACATGGATGCAGTGTTCACATTGCCATACTTTGTGATGATTAGGGACAATTTGCAACGATTTTATGTGCACGGCGCTCGAAAATCTGTCAAATGTTTCAGTACGACTTTGCTGAGCTACGAAGCCGCACCGCTTGATGGATTGTGGGAGCGTTACAGCTATCGTAGGCGGAGCCTCGCGGAGTGATACGTACTGTGCTTCAACATAATGTTACCGTATTGTGTGTGTATAACCTCTTTTTAAGTTTTGTGGCTATTATACATGGTTATGCTGAGGATATGTCGGCCAGTTTCCACTGGAAATGCCTTTTGGTTAAACTGTCAGCGAGGAGTTTGCACTGTTACATTTTTATATAACTTTAATGCACATAAACAACAGCTGCTTGTTTAAGTGAAAATACATTGATGGGTTTTTGCACTAATAAAGTTGAGGAGTTGTAAAGTATTTTGTCTCGTGTCAGTTATATCTTTATCGCAAATTTTCAAATGTACATCGTGATAAATATTTTTGGTCAGATCGCCCTGCTCTAGAGACAACTGTTTATAAAATTTATAGTCATACTCAAAAGGTCTCATCAAGTCCATATTCGATGTATGCTGTTATCAGTGTTTGAATGATAGCATGGCTGTGGTGTCATATCAGTGTATGCTCTCGATGTTTGCTGATATCAAACGGTGGTATGAGGACCACTGTAGGTAATCTTTGTAGTGATACTCAGAAGGTTTATCTTATAAAGTCCTTCTTTTGTTTTATTTAGACCTGGTTTAATTCTGGTATAGAACCAGTTGAATATTTGTATATAATCCCTGCAGCTGACTCTATAACAGTCACCAGGCTTTTTAAAACTGAGAGCTAGATCTGTGAACAGTCTGGTTCATCTTTAGTTATATGATAATAACAATTCTATCTTGATATGCTGTCTTATCACAGGTTCATTTTCAAAACAGGCCTGGGTCGTGTAGCAGCCAACAACTCCACAGAGGCTGTCCTGGTGAGGGCGATGGCCCACTTCTCAGCGGAGGGAGCAGCGTCTTGGCAGCCAAAAGAGCAGCCCATTTGAAGTCCCAGCGACTTCCCCACAACGGCTCTGAGCCACCCACAAACCTCTGAAGAGCTTTCCTGCCTTTTTAAAAAAATTCTTAATAAATGGAGCTTGCCTCCAAAATAACCTAACCTCTCTTTATTCTCTTAAATAACTGGCCTTCACTGTGTTCCTAGTATATTTTTTCATTAGTATAATATGAAATCAATTCTACATGTCAAGTTGTGTGCCAGTATTTGCGGTGTAGTAGAACTGAGACATTAGTCATTACAAAAATGTATTTGAAATAATATTAAACTTCTCAAACATTAAACATAAATATATCAAATATAACTATTTACAGAGAGACAGGAATAAGAATGGGGGGAGAATGATTTTAAATTTAAACATTTTAAAGACAAAGCCCAGCTTTAAACCCAGCTGTATTCATTCAAGAAGTCAGATGACACAAACTAGTTAAAATAAATATATGTATTAAAGAGATGAAGAGTTGAATAATTTCCTGCTGCTCTCCTGTGGAACCAGCTGCTGGGGACTTGGACACCACTATTTTGACACTGGTGTTTAATTATGTAATTAATTATTAAATAATTGGACAAATAATAATTCATTAATCACTAATAAGTGTGTAATGATTAATCTTTGGCCCTCTCTATCAGAGTGTGTCCTGTCTCCCTCTGCTCTCTTTCCCCTCACCCCCACCCGGCCACAGCAGCTGGCTGCCCCTCCCTGAGCCTGGCTCTGCAGGAGGTTTCTTCCTGGGTCCATTTCTACCCTGGCAGTCAGCCGACTGACTATATTTATTTATTGCTAATGCTCATATTCTCAGGGTGTTCCCTCCTGCTCACTCCCAGTATACACACTACTTTTGCTTTCTTCTCACGTGTCGCTCTGTTTTCATCGTTCCAGGTCGTCTGTCTTCTCACCGTCCTCCTGCATTTTCCTCCTCTGAATCAGTGCTTCGGTGTAACTGGAGACTCAAGCTTTGACTTGTGACCCAGTACTTCCTGCCACACTGACTGTCTACAAAGAAATTTTCCAGATAGTTAAATACCAGTTAAATTATGCAGACATGAAAACTGGGAATGCCAGATGTTTTATTTACCGTCATTGGAAAGCTGAGGCATATGTCTCAGTTTTATCCTGTTAGTTCTGTGTCATGGTTTTTTTTTAACCCTTTTTACCTTAGTGGGAGAAACGAGGGAGGAATATATTTGGTCCTCTGGGTATGGATGTCTGAGTGAGGTAATAAAAGTTAATGTTGTGTGTGTGTGTGTGTGTGTGTGTGTGTGCGTGTGTGCGTGTGTGCGTGTGTGTGTGTGTGTGTGTAATGCTTAGGTGGGAGGGAGTGAAAAGGAGACAGAGCAGGGTCATAACTCTTCAAACTGTGCTGCCTGCGAAGGGAAGAGTGTTCACTATTCACAGTTTAACTCCCTTGCTGTGAAATGTTTCAAGGTTAAATGTTTTGGACTTATTAGCTCTTCTACACTTTAGCTTTGGTCTGTCTTCCCTTACTTTAAACACCTCTAAGACTCTTTACCAGACTGTGACTCAGACAGAGTGCTCAGGAGATGCAGAAGACCGGCGGGAAGAAGCGAGTTCCAAGGACCAGCAGCAACCTCACAAAATCAGCTCCTCAGTGAGTAACAGACAAGAGTATCATGGATACTCAGGGATATTCTTATTAGTAAAATATAACAATTATACAGAAGGAAAAAGAAAATTTAATAGGGTGTAACTTAAACTTAAGAGGGGAATCTGGTTTAACAGCGTTGGGTGATTTATTCTTTATTTACAAAATGTTTCCATCTGGTGAAATACCTAGCGTTGTGTAGACTGTGTAGAAGGTTATTTCCCTTTTTTACCCAATACTACACGCATGTAAGCATGTATGCCTATTATATTTATATTATTGTTATATTTTTGTAAGTGATAATGTGATAATAGGAAACTCATACCTTCCAAGATGGTAGTGTACTAGTGATTCTGCCTGATCATATACACACATATGTCTCATATGCATCTCAGTCGGGTTTAGTTCAGCATCAGAGCACTTCCTCCCTCTGCTTGTTGGTCAGTTTATAGGGCCTGTTCTGTCTTTTTGTGCTGCTATGTTCAAATCAAACAGGATGTTACGTCAGAGAACAATGTTGTGGTTAAAATGTGTCTTCTGAATGAATGCTTGTCTACATGTGTCATGGTGTGAACAAAAAACATTTTGGGGCCTTTTTTGGGGCTTAAAACAAAAAAATTACATTTGGCATCAGACCAAAGTCAGAGCTTCACTGTCCTAATGTCTGTTCCTCGTTTTTCTTACTTTCCATCAGTAGTTGTTTCAGACCTCATTTCAGATTGTGAGGCTCTGACATCATCCTGTGTACATGAGAAAGTGAGATTTCTCTTTATTTAGCTGGGGACGTTTTGTCATATGGATTACTGCAGTAGTTGACTTACGCTACTTTGTTTTTGTTGTACAGCAATATTACCTTACCACAAGAAAACTGTTGATTTAAACATTAAGTAAGAGGCACTACTAACGCATTAGGATTTTTCTCTGTTTTGCTTTGACCATAGGAAGAACCACGCGTAATTATTGGATCATAAGCTGTTCTGTCCACTAACAACATCTTATAAAGAAAAGAAGACAAAGATGTTGGTATATAAAGACCGAAGTGTCAGAGCAGCGCCTTCATGAGTTTATTTTTGCTGTAAGAATTCACCCCTGTCTCTGGATGTGTTTTGATACCAGCATCAGTTAGACATATGCATCAATTTTAACTTCATATAAAGATAAAGCTCATTGTTAGCTGGAGATAAATAAACTGGTACGCTCACGTTAAGGTGAGGAAGGAAGTTGACAGCACGCTCTCCTAGTGATGCTGTTTAAAATGTAAATGGATGAATAACATGAGCCAACAAGAAAAGATGTCGAAACTTTGAAATGTTGTTAGAAAACAGAGTCTCTGCTCTTTCTGCCATTGTTGGTGAGATTTCTTAAACTGTGATAAAAATGCTGTATTCAGACAAGACTGGCTCACTTTATGTTTGCTTCGATTAGTGGCCGAGATTTGAACAACATCTGCACATGAAATGGATGATAACTAAAGGAATATGTTTCAGGTGTGAGGGTGTAACTAACTGCTGGCGAACTTGTGGATATGTTGGGTTTGTATTTGGACTTGATCCTCTTGAAGGAACACCAGATTTCAGCACAAGACTTTGCTTCATGTCATGATGCATGTTCAGTCATCCGGGTAAGGAAATCCCAAAAGCTGATCCTGTTCATCTGGACGTTTTCAGTGGGAGAAATGTTTCATCACTCATCCAGGTGACTTCCTTAGTCTCAGCTGACTTCTAAACAGTACATCTGCACAATGACTGAAGCTATCGCAGTGATCGCAGCCACTCGTGGTCTTTTCAGTTCTCCCACTGAAAACGTCCAGATGAACAGAATCCATCTTTTGAATTTGCTTCACATTATTATGAAATATGGAGAAAGGTTTATTATACATACTTACTAATCTTATACTAGATTGTTTCGTGGTTCTGTAATCTTAAATAAGCTGCATTACTCCTGTTTCGTAAAGACATAGGCTTTGTGTTGGTGTCCACTTTTGAATAGCATGCCTAAAAAAACTACGACTGATCGGTATGTATATTTCACAACTACTAAAGCACGATAATCCAAGAGATAAACGGTACACGTCTCTAATGTTTTTCGGTTAGCTGTCATCCCACGACTTCTGTAATTATATTTCAGACATGTGTGAAACACGATGTGCGATCCAACCCCTTCACTGGCTCGCAGTGATGACACGGTCTAGTGTTACATATCTTTTACTTCATCGCTGCCATCATTTCTATTTTTGGGTCGGGCATGTGCATTTGTACTGGGATACACTGGCTACGATATGGTGAATGCAGCCTTTCTACACTCTTTTTTCCAGAGACACTTTATGTGATAGTTTGTGCAAGTAACATGTAACTTCCCTGTCTTTTGCAACGCTGCTGAACACTTTTATTATCAGAGTAATGCCCATATGGTAGCTACGGCAGCTTCTGCTCAGGTCAAGCCTCAGTGCAGCCCAGTCCAGTTTAGATACCCTGAAGAGCCTTAATGACAAGTTTTTAACTGCTTGTGAAATTGTTAAGACTAGGGACAATAAATAAATAATAATACATAAAGTAATATATTTATAATAGCACACATATTCTGATATATAGGTTGATATGTTCTACTTGCAAAACATACAGAATCTGGCAATTTATGTGCAGTGATGGGAATAACGGCGTTACAAGTAACGGCGTTACTAACAGCGTTACGTTTTTCAGTAACGAGTAATCTAATTACTATTCCTATCGTTACAACGCCGTTACCGTTACTAACAAGAAACTGCGGCGCGGTCGCGTTACTATTTTACAGCAAACAGACGGTTGAAGCTGTCTGTAGTTTACAGCATCTTATATCAGCTGCACAGAAGCAGCTGCGCTCCCGCGGACAGCGATCACTTTCTGCCCAACGATCACTTTTTGGCACAACACCTGGAGCTCAGGGGGCAAAACAATGGCATGAGTGCTGCTGTTTGACTGAGGAAGAATAAAGTAGTCGTGGTAAGCCGATCA
The DNA here is from genome assembly GCF_057381915.1 of Diplotaxodon limnothrissa. Classification (NCBI taxonomy): domain Eukaryota; kingdom Metazoa; phylum Chordata; class Actinopteri; order Cichliformes; family Cichlidae; genus Diplotaxodon; species Diplotaxodon limnothrissa. The sequence goes on along the minus strand of NC_140601.1, from coordinate 1,846,704 downwards.
CATGACCACTTCAAGATGACAAAGCAACAAGGTGCCAGTTTTTAAATTGTGCTGATAGGCCACGTAAAACCAGAGTCATGATAAACAATATATACGTGTGTTTACTGTCTGAGGACAGCGCAGCGAGACCTCTCTGCTAATGAGCAAAAAAGAAAAATCAAACCAAAATCAGCCCGTTCATGTTGGTGCAAAAATGCACCATGTTGATATGGCAACATGACATTTGGTTGTTTAGGAAGATTTAGGAGTGACGGCGAGAGAGAGAGAGAGAGAGCGAGTTTTGAGATGTGAGAGATGTTTGGAGTGTGTAGTTAATGTGTTGTCTTGTGTAGTTAGTGTGTGGTGTTGTGGATAGTGTTGTGTTGTGTGTCAGAACAATGAGGCGACTGCTGTCTCCAGGTAGAAACAGGAGTGACACACCTGCTGCTGTCAGACCTGCAGGTATCAGGCTGTGATGTTTCCTTTATAGTGGACAGAAATTATGTTTTTGAAGTGACACAAATAATTTGTGGCATCTTATTGAATTTTGTCTGATTTTAGATCAGTTGTGTTAACACAGTAGTCAAAATGAAAACATAACTGTAAATTCAGACACGTGAGGTTGTGCTGGAAAGAATGACACCAAACAAGGCAAAGTAACTAGTGAAGGTGAAATGTAGAGGAAACATCAGAAGTAGTTAAAAATGGCCGATTATACCCTGGACCCCAGAGGGTTAAACACTTTTTTAAAGTAACACAATAGTAAACGCGTATGGCTGCATTCATGGGTGTAGATGTCCAAAAAGCCTATGGCCCATAATAATAATAATGATGGATTGGATTTATATAGCGCTTTTCAAGGCACCCAAAGCGCTTTACAATACCACTATTCATTCACTCTCACATTCACACACTGGTGGAGGCAGCTACAGTTGTAGCCACAGCTGCCCTGGGGCAGACTGACAGAAGCGAGGCTGCCATATCGCGCCATCGGCCCCTCTGGCCAACACCAGTAGGGTAAAGTGTCTTGCCCAGGGACACAACGACCAGGACAGAGAGCCCAGGGATCGAACCGGCGACCTTCCGGTTACAGATGCGATTCCCAACCCCCTGAGCCACGGTCGCCCCCGATAACAATAATAAATCTGACTCGTCCTATATATTACACAAACACAGTGGACGTTGTTCAAAGTGCCATCACTTTCACTGTCTGATGAAGCCAATGTTGTTACTTCTCGCAGGTCTTAAGACAGTAATGCTGCTGTCAACACCACCTGAGACATGCATCGTGTGAGATCAGACACGTGTGTGTAGCACTTTTATTTAACTTTAAAAACAAATGTTCTTGGCACTATCAAATAATCAGGCATCGGTAAAGTTTCCTGCTGCTTGTTGTGTCTTATATAAAAGTCAAAGGCTACAGCAGACGCAGTTTGGCATTTAGAGTCCACAAGAGAGGAGCGGGCACCTTGTGATCCCCCTGCTGCTGCAATCACAGACAGCTTTACGACGAGCAGCCGCTTTGGTCCGTCCTGTCCAGACAGCTCTCGGACGCCGGTCACAAGACAGACAATATGGGAGCCATTTCCCTGGACACACAGACAGGGAGGGAGGGAGCACTTGAGCACATCCTTTCACGGTTTCTTGGACGGTCACGTACATGGAGACAATCACATCCAGTCTCAGCCTTTTTTGAATTACAGTTATTTTAGTGATGGCGTTTGAAGCTTCGCCATCTCTGACTAACTGCTTAATCTAATTTTTACAGACAGACAGACTCACACCACCCATATCAAAAATGATTTGTCCGTGATCATCAACCGTATCTAAACAGTGGACATGCACAGCTTCCAGTTCTGAAATGTGAAGCCAGCGCAAAAGCATCATAAACCTGCTGTCACAGTCTGGCAGAGGCAGACTGAATGGGGTGACAAAGAGGACTCTAAACGCACACACCAAGGAACGTGGAACAAAACTTGAATGTTAACAAAAAGCGAGCCGTTTAATAAGGCTGAAAAAATAAAAAATAAAAACATTGCAAACCAAAAGGCACACGGACACCGGGGGGAAACTAACTCGAACTAAACTTGGAAAACTGAATGCTGATCAAAAAATACAAAGAGCAAAACCATAAACATGGAAAATCCTGGAAACATGGAAACATGACGAAGAAAAGCTGACGACCCGACAATGAATGAACAGACTAAATTCACACAAGGGTGGTTAGGGGAAATGGAAACAAATGGGGAAACAGCTGACACTAATCTGACATAACGAGACAAAGGAAGCAAAGCTGACTACACTGACATAGGACAAAGACCTTCAAAATAAATCAGGAGACATGACAACACAACTTCACGACATGGACAAGAAGATAAGAAACATGACAGACTAACACAGAAGATCTAAGAGAAACATAACTAATACCAAACTAGAAGCAGCCAAAAGACAATCCACACCTGCATTCTGTCTAAAGACCATCAGAAAGTGACTGCTGTCATTGCTTTGGGCCCATTGTTACATAACTTGTGCCATTTAAGCATGCTTTGAAGTCATGTCTAATCAATTTAACAATCAGTGGAACCATAACAGCTGAATGGGCTTATCAAAATGATCCATTCCTGTGAGTCTCTACAGTGAAACGGCACCTGAGGCCCACACAGGTCTGGATAGATGGTCGAGTTGAATTATCCCTAATCCTCACCGTGACTACATAAGTCATAAAAGTTAAAGACACACAGACAGACACTATTTGACCTTCAGACATCAAGGAAACTGACAACCATTTAAAGTAGAGAGTCATGGTTCTGCTGTCCAGCTCATGTGGTCCACAACTTTGTTCTTGTTTAGACAGACTCTTAAAATAGTTGTACTAGACTCACAGCTGTCACTGTAAAGTCAATACAGAGTGGAACATACCAGCCAAAGTCAAACTTGCAGTAAATTCATGAATTCAGTTCAATTCAATTCAATTTTATCTATATAGCACCAAATCACAACAAAAAAGGGAGGGGCGGGGCCAACTGGTTGGGGATGATGGGAGGAAAACAGAAAGACATGCTGGGGAAGGGAGCTAGAGGTTAATAATAACTATTAATTAAATGCAGATGGGTGTATAAACACATAGAAAAAGGTGATAGAAAAAATAACACCCAGTGCATCATGGGAATCCCCAGCAGCCTACACCTACTGCAGCATAACTAAGGGAGGATTCAGGGTCACCTGGTCCAGCCCTAACTATATGCTTTAGCAAAAAGGAAAGTTTGAAGCCTGATCTTGAAAGTAGAGATAGTGTCTGTCTCCTGAATCCAAACTGGAAGCTGGTTCCACAGAAGAGGGGCCTGAAAACTGAAGGCTCTGCCTCCCATTCTACTTTTAAATACTCTAGGAACAACAAGTAGGCCTGCAGAGCGAGAGCGAAGTGCTCTAATAGGGTGATATGGTACTACAAGGTCATTGAGATAAAACAGGCCCCACTGCAGCGCAGTACCTGTAATACCTACAGCATGTTCTAATCGCTCTAATAGGATATTATGGTCGACAGTATTGAACGCTGCACTGAGGTCTAGCAGGACAAGCACAGAGATGAGTCCACTGTCAGAGGCCATAAGAAGATCATTTGTAACCTTCACTAAAGCTGTTTCTGTGCTGTGCTGAGCTCTGAAACCTGACTGAAACTCTTCAAATAAACCTCTGCAGATGATCTGTTAGCTGTTTGACAACTACTCTTTCAAGGATGTTTGATATGAAAGGAAGGTTGGAGATTGGCCTATAATTAGCTAAGACTGCTGGGTCTAGAGATGCTTTTTGAGTAAAGGTTTAACTACAGTTAGCTTGTCTTATTAAAGACTCACTCATTTAAAAAATTTAGTGACCACTGTTTGTTGTGGTGTATAGACTTTCTAATTAGGCTCTTTTAAACACACACACTTTTTATAAATACTTTATATGAACAAATGAGAGCAAACACAACACCAATGATTCAGTTAAATTCAGATAAACCCACCGTTAACTGCAGTCCAAAAAGGGAAACCCTAACCCTTCACTATAATGTAAAAAACTATAATATAAAATTACAAAGACTTTGAAGATCACTTTAAAAAAGATTCCAAGAATCTGGAGGAATCTCAAGGCTGAAAATCAACAGTGGGCCTCCGTGATCTTCAGGCTCTGCATTTAGAAACAAGCATGATTCTGTCGTGGGAACCACTGCATGGGCTCAGGAACAGCTCCACAAATCATTGCCTGTGAATACAGTACTGTGCCTTCCTGCAGGTTAAGATAAGATAAGATAAGATAAGATAGAACTTTATGAATCCCTCGGGTGGGTTCCTCTGGGAAATTCGACTTCCAAAAAGCACAGCAACGACCGAAGTTACAGTTACAGAATTGTTATATATATATATATATATATATATATATATATATATATATATATACACACACACACACACACACACACACACACACACACACACACACATATATATAAATACAGAGACAAATATAAATAAAATATACAAAGGGGATAAATAGAATAAATAGGAATAAAAAATAAAAATACAAGTGAATTGCACATTTCAAGTATTGAGTCTATTGCACTGTTGACTATTTACAAAAAGTATTGCACAAGGTATTGTACAGTGAGGTGAAGAGGCACTACAGCTCAGTTGTTCCCTCCTTTGTCCTCCTGTTTCCCCTCCCTCTCCCCTCCAGAGAGGAGTTAAACAGTCTGATGGCGTGTGGGACAAAGGAGTTTTTAAGTCTGTTAGTTCTTGTCTTGGGGAGAAGCAACCTGTCACTGAACAGACTCTTCTGGTTGTTTATGGCCGTGTGCAGAGGATGCCCAGCATTGTCCATAATGTCCAGCAGTTTCTTTAATGTCCTTTTCTCTGCCACTGTCACCAGAGTGTCCAGCTTCATGCCGACCACAGAGCTAGCCCTCCTGATCAGTTTCTCCAGCCTGGATGAGTCCTTCTTTGCTGTGCTGCTCCCCCAGCACACCACAGCATAGAAAAGTACTCCAGCAACCACTGACTGGTAAAACATCCTCAGGAGCTTCCTGCAGATGTTAAAAGACCTCAGCCTCCTGAGGAAGTACAGTCGGCTTTGGGCTTTTTTATACAGGTGCTCTGTGTTGCATGACCAGTCCAGTTTATTGTCCACCCACAGCCCGAGGTACTTGTACTTGTTGACCACCTCCACCTCCTCCCCCTCTATCTGAACCGGCAGTGGACCTTCTCTGGACCTCCCGAAGTCCACAACCAGTTCCTTAGTCTTTGAGGTGTTGAGTTGCAGGTGGTTTGTGTGACTCCATGCGACAAAGTTCCTCACCAGACTTCTGTACTCCTCTTCCTGATCATCCCAGATACACCCCATGATGGCTGTGTCGTCTGCAAACTTCTGAATGTGGCATAATTCAGAGTTGTAGCAGAAGTCAGAGGTGTACAGGGTGAAGAGAAGAGGGGACAGCACAGTTCCCTGTGGTGCTCCTGTGCTGCTGACCACAGTGTCAGACGTGATGTCCTTCAGCCTGACGTACTGTGGTCTGTCGGTGAGGTAGTCGGAGATCCAAGCCACCAGGCAGGGGTCCACCTCCATCCTGTTCAGTTTTTCCTGAAGCATACAGGGCCGGATGGTATTAAAGGCACTGGAAAAGTCAAGAAACAGGATCCTGACCGTGCCTTTTCCCCCATCCAGGTGTGAGTGGGCTCTGTGTAGGAGGTACAGGATGGCATCCTCCACTCCGACACCCGCCTTGTATGCAAACTGTAGTGGGTCCTGGGCATGTTGTACCTGTGGTCGGAGGAAGTTGAGGAAGAGCCCTCAAAGCTAAAGGTTAAAGCTGCAGTGTGAAAAGAAGAAGCCACATGTGAACATTGCCGTCTGCGTCTCTGCACCAAAGCCCATTTAAAATGGACTGAATGTTCTGTGGACATGGAAGCTGCAGAGTATCGTCAGAACCAACTGACTGCAGCTAGAATCAGTCACTATGTCAGACCACAACTGAGCCATGTTGCTTTCCCAAAGTTAAGCAGCTACTGCTGTGAGATAGTGGATGTGTGTAAATACTGTGACTAGAGGAAAAGCTGGGAATATCCTGAATATTGCAGAGACAGAGTGACAACCCTTCTTGCTCACATTCACTGCTACAATCAGCTTAGATAAACACGCTTACATGCATGTTGTGACTGTGGGGAAAAGACTCTGTGGTACCACCAACTCAGAGAAACTGCACCACGCTTCCAGCCTGTTCTGCTCCATTCAGGTGACCTAAACAGTGGTTGTTATTCCTGACAGCATATTAATCTACTCTCTACGCAAACACTCGATATGGATGCGCTAATTAAGTCATCTGGATGACTCAAGGCAGGAATCGTATCTGGGTGTAGATACAGGTATCGAGTTGAGTGGGAACATGAGGTCTAACTCCACAGCATGTGGCTCATCCTGAACAAGACTCCATGTGTCCAAGTATTCTCAGTGGTAGTGTTATTTAAGTCAGCAACTCAAATTCATCAAACTAATGGGAGTTATGTTGAAAGCTATAGTAAAATAGACAGAGCCCTGACGAGCTCGATTCAACCTCAAAACAAAGTGTGAGAGACATGACAGACAGAAACCTCAGTCACAGCAGACAAGAAGCCATAACACATCGCCACAAGGCTAAAACACACACACTCAGTGAACAGTTGCTGATAAAGTTCAACCCCTGACATTCAGTTTAAAATGAGCCAGCAGTGCAAACTCATTGCAGAAACAGATGACCACATTGCAGCCATTAGACTTGAGTCTCTCACATAACACATACGTTGCATAATTGAACTTGAGAGAGTTGTTTTGCTTTATTTTTAATGTCTGACTGCTCGACAAAGACTGCAGTCTATATACTCTATAGTGGTAAGATTCTAAATCAGCAAGAAGGCCTATTAATCATAGTGGCACTAACCAACAAGTCATCTATGAAATGTAGCTAGAGGGGAGTTTGCTACTCTGACATTTGAGTCAAATATTATCCAGAGGTGTGCTGGACACTCTAGTTTACAACTTCAAACTGCGCCTCAGAATTTGAAGTAAGAAAGAAATAGAACTTCTTAACACTAGGTGTCACGGTTCTGGGTCCGTTGGACCCAGTATTTTGAGTTCATTATGTTTTGGTACTTTTGCATCATGGATTTTCCTTTATGTTTCTCTGGTACTTGGTGTTTCAGTTATCTTGGTGTTTTTCTATATTATGATTTATGATCTGATACTGTTGTGATTATGATTATCATTTAGTAGCCTTTGGTCAGTGTCAAGTCTGTCTCTGTCTAGTCTGTGTCTTAGTAAAGTGTGTTTTGTTTCCTGTTTTACTTTGAAGGTTCTTGTTCCTGTCTGATGTTAGTATGTGCAGCTTTGTTCCCCCTGTCTCGTTAGCCCTGATCTCTCCCAGCTGTGTCTCCCTCCTGTTGCCGATTTCCCCGTTACTACCCTGTGTATATAAGCCCTGTGTTTTCCCATTCTCAGTGTCGCGTTGTACCATCAGTTTATGCCTGTGTGTTCTTGGTCTCAGTGTTCCGTCCTCACTTCATGTTTGTTTTCCTGCCAGCAATAAAGCTGAGGTTTTTTGAGTTACATTCCATTTTCCGAGTCCTGCATTTGGATCCTCATCTCTGCCTGCCCGCACACAGAGCCTTGACACTAGGTCTTTGAGTTTGGACTTTTTCATTCTTTGTAATCTAGATTTTCATTTGCTCTTGATCTGTTATCATGCCTCCTGTTTCAGGTGCTCTCCGACCTGTTGCTTGTTTTCTCCCTCGCTGTTCGATCCCTCTCAAAAGCTCAATTAACCATTATCTACACGGTGGCCCTCCTCAACTGAGTAACGAGTTCCACCACAGGAAATGGGATAGTGTTTTCCAGGTCATGGTAGTCTAAGGAGCTTGGAAAGAAAGCGACTGGACTTTTTTAAGTTGCTTGAAGACGTTTCACCTCTAATCCGAGAGGCTTCTTCAGGTCTAAAACCGAATGCTGGAGATTCCCAGGTATTTAAACCCTAGTGGGAGTTCCATTAGTATCTACTCGGATCGACTAGGTTCATTGACCCGCTATTGATCATCAACCGCACCACATGAGCCAAGGTGTGAAAATCAGCAGAGGTTTCGTGTGACACCTCCTGTGAGAGCTTGCCTAACCCAGTCATGTGACCTAGTGAGGTCACCTGACCCAAGATGTGCGTGGGAGGCTGTGGCACCTGGGAAGTCATCTCAAAACTGCATCATAAGTTGCAGACAGTTGTCGCAAGCCACACCCTATATTCAAAGATGGTCGTTTACGGCGTACATAAAGGACCTCTCTCAAACCGTCATGTCTGTCCAAAATGTGAACTATGGTGTTAGGTTTATGTTGGCACAAACCTATTGCTGGAACAGCCGAGACAATTCTACTACAATGGCAAAAGCAAGACACAAGTCACCAGAGCTCTTCGTGTGATCTCGTGCACGAGGGAGATGACTGGGACAACTCCCACTAGGGTTTAAATACCTGGAAATCTCTACCACTTGGTTTTAAAACTAAGGAAACCTCTCGGATTAGAGCTGAAACGTCTTTAAGAAACTTAAAGAATTTAAATCGCTTTATTTCCAAGCTCCTTAGACTTTTTTTGATGAAGCTTTGTTCATTAAAGTTCCACTAAAGCTTGGGGGCGACCGTGGCTCAGGGGGTTGGGAAGCACATCTGTAACCAGAAGGTGGCCGGTTCGATCCCGGGCTCGTTGTGTCCTTGGGCAAGACACTTTACCCTACCGCCTACTGGTGTTGGCCAGAGGGGCTGATGGCGCGATATGGCAGCCTCGCCTCTGTCAGTCTGCCCCAGGGCAGCTGTGGCTACAACCGTATCTTGCCTCCACCAGTGTATGAATGTGAGAGTGAATGAATAGTGGGATTGTAAAGCACTTTGGGTGCCTTGAAAAGCGCTATATAAATCCAATCCATTATTATTATTAAAGTGCACACTTTGCCTCTCAGTAGCTGCAAATTGCATCTAGTCATTAAAGTACACTGTTTTTTTTTTCTGCCTGTCCCATTTGGTTCTTTAGCCATCAGAATTGTTGTCTGAAGACCAACAAGGAGACCCAATGGATTTACTTGATATTTTGCCAAATGGATCATCGTGGCATTGCCGTATTGGTCCATTTGATCAACCTTTGTTTTTATTATTTATTTTATTTTATTTTCAGTTGTTACAGACGGGACAGATATGAGTGAGGGATAGGAAAGGGAGAGAGAAAGAGGAAGGAAAAGAAAAACAGAAGGGGAGAGGGACAGTGAGAAAGGGGAAAAAAATCTCCTGGATCACCTGTTGAGAGAAAAAGAATAGAAAACAAGCAAAAAAAACAGAGCAACATACTAAACACAACACCATCACATTAATCTAGCTAAGTGTAAAGAGCAGTAAATACTAAATATTGAATGTTGTTGTGCAGCACGCAGGACAGACAGCGCACAATGTGCTTTGAAGTAGCAGCCAAGAAAGGTGTAATTTAAGTCTATGAACAGTGAACACGCGTGTGCACACCTGTGTGGGTCAGCGCGCTTGTATTCAAAAGGTTTCCCCGTGTAATGGTCTGCTAGAGGGTCTAGAGAGCCATAGCCCCATCCCCCAGGGCACGAAGCAGGCATGGAGGAGATCCAGGACCCAGACATCCAGAGGCCCCAGAGTGCGAGAGCTCAAGGAGGACCACCGGAGGGGCATCCGTGCCACCCTCATGGGAAGGGCTGAGGATCCCCAGACGAGGGATCACCCAGTAGCCACCGAGCAGAGGCTAGAGGGGGCTGCACCGGCGTGCTGTTAAAAAAAATCTTTGAAAAACGGTCATATTCCAGCAGGGCGCCAAAATACTACCGTAAACTAACAGAAAATAACTTCCTCATGAAAATGCGGTTATTTTCAGTAATGTAAATAGGGTTTGTTGCGCTAATTTTACATGGGATTCTGCCTTTTCCAAGTGCTTTTAGACATTAAATTAGGAACATTTTAACGTGATCAAACAATGAAATTACCTGTAAACAAGGTCACTGAATGTGGCAATATGAACCATAATACGTAAATGTACAGAAATATACAGTTAACGTAAATAATAATGGATTGCATGCCCTGGGACAGACCGACAGAGGCGAGGCCTCTTTATTGTGGTTTATTTATTTACAAAACTGTAAAATGCAGTAAAATACTTTCACATTAGGATTTTCCTACAGCGCAGCCATACCCGCAACCTTGTGGTTGTTAGTTCACATTCATTGGCCGATGCTTAGTGTCATGTTATTAGGTGTCCCAACATCCAATGGCATGTCACATTGTTTTCATGGCCACACCCTCACCCCAGGTGCAGAGGCCTCTTTCTGTTCAGGAATGTTGGGAATACTTTGAGATTTATATTAATTGCAATTCCTACCTCTACATTTATTTTTTAAAATATATAATTAGCACAGCGTGGCCGTGCAATGTTTTATGTTTTTATTCCTATTAATTATATTTTCACTTGTTACCTCTGAATTATTGAATCAGACCTGGATGACATGAACTTTTCAGCAAACTTACAATTCAAATGCTCCTTTAATTATTGATTATTCTCATTAATTTTCGATCATTTTATATATTTTTCCATAGTATTACATTTGAATTTAACAGATCATTCTCTCACATAACAGACAAATATTTGTGAGATTATGATACATTTCTGAATGTATCTTTACAATCTAAATATGCACATGTACAAAAAATATATTTAAAAAACAAGTAAATTGTGTTTTACTATATTTACAGTGATGCTATTTTACCTTTGACATGTAAAGTCACAGTCTACTTATGTAAATGTAATGATATTCTAGAAAGACCAAACTGTAAAATATACAGTAAGATACTGTGACATTACTATTTTTTGGAACAGTGTAGCTACCAACATATTGTAATGAGTAGCCAGATAACAATGTAAATAGATGTAGTTTAATATTTTTCTACCATGTCAAGTTGAAATCCTCCCACAAAATTGTGGCAGCAGTATAAATGTATTAGGATCAGTTGTGAGGTAGAGATTATTATCTATAAGGATTAACTTGGTGAAGCAGATTTACTAAATTAAGGTTAACTTAGTAAATTGGATCGGCGTCTTTCAGTGTGTTTAATGATGTCTGAACATTTTCTAGTAATTTTTAAAAAATACAACTGTTCTGGAGTCCCAAGGAGCAGCCTATGTAAATGAAACTTCAATTATTATTTTCTATTCGTGCTAAATTGAAATGTCACAGAGTATCCAGGGGGACAGGCCCACTCTGTCGGTCGTTTTTAAGAAGGAAAACGTAGATGCAGTTGCTGCATTCATCAAACTGATGCTGAACTTTGATGTGACGACTGAAAGCCTTTTTCCTTCAATGCTCAAACAGTGGTAACAGTGTAAATTCAAACACAGTAAATTATTGTACATTAACTGTGTTTCCCTGATCATGAGAAGTATACATTTACTACATTAGAAAGTTAAAAAAAAATCTTTTCAACATAAACTCCGCTGTGTAAAGTAAGAAATCCCGAGCTATATCACTGCATCTGTCACATTACGGGACGAGCATGACTTGTGTTGCTGTCAACATCTATCAGAATCAGAATCAGAAATCAGAATCAGAAAGGGGTTTATTGCCAAATGTTGTGCAGGTTTACAACATTAGGAAATTGCTGCGGTGCTTCAGTGCAAACATACTGTCATAATTGCGATTAAATAGACATGAAAAAAATGATTCAGACATTTAAAACTGTGCTGACCGTCTCGCTCCAACAGTTACCAGGACTGGTTCTTTCATTTACTGTTTTTGACTGTTGTGCTTAAGTTAAATAAAGGATGGTACTAAGTGCACATACTAATATCAGTTTGACAATATAATACTAATGATTATAGTTACAACAGTAAAAACACACATTAGTGAGTCCTGAGGAACAACAACAAATAATAAGAAGGGTGTAGCTACAGAAAGGTCATCTCGAAACCAGACAAGGAGTCTGAACCCAAACACGGAGGGTCTGCCGCCCTACTCTTAGAAACTATAGGAACCAAATGTGCACTGTGAGAGTGAAGTGCTTCACTGGGATATTATACTATGAGGACTTTCATATTTCACGAGCATCATGTGACAAGAACATTTAAAGTTAATAGACATACTACGTAGAAAGTGTACGGCCATATTCCTCACAGTAACCCTTTCTGTCATGAGTTAAAGCTATTAAACAAAAAGGCTGTGCTATTAAGGCAAACTAATCAGACTTTAAAAAGAAGTGTAAATGAAGACACTGCTGAGCAGGTTATCTTCTGCAGTTACTTAACTGTCCCACACGAAAGAGATCATTGGGTTTACAACAGTCCAAACATAAATTGCAAAGCTGATTTGTACAGAGGTTCATGAAGTCATTAGTGCTGAGAATTAAATGAATACGAGGCTCGACACTACGCTGTACAGTGTTTACAGGACTGAAAAGTAACCTGGGATTGTTTTCCTCTATAAATGATGAAAATATAGCTGCTTGTTCAGGGCACGTAGAAGAAAATGATAACAGAATGTATGTCCTATCTGAGCTTAGTGCATTTCCACAGCCTCGTGCATTTTGCATGATAACGTATTTAGATTCACGTTCTCCAGTGGCAACAACCCAGGAACTGTCGTCTCACACTTTTCACATACCTAGACTGTGCTAGTTGTTATTTCCATCCAGCCATTCTGTAGGTTTCTGTTTTCTTGTGTAAGGCCAACAGGCAAGTACCTGTGACAGGTGCTCCGTCTTTGCCTCAATTAATTAAAAAACACGTAATTCAAACTGTAGTATGAAAGAGGCTGTCCGGTTTGTGTTTATGAAGAAGAAAAGTAAATGGAGTCCAGTTTATGACTGACAAATGTTTCTCACACCTCTTTCATCACACCAGCTGAAAGCAAAGAGTGCTTTAACAGATGTGTGTGTGGGGGGACTTTACTGTCCCTACTGGTCTGAATGCGGCATTGCAGTTTATCAGCAACACTATTTTTGAGAAACACACTCGGTTTTGTTGCTTTTGGTGAGATACAGATTTAACACAATGCACCCAAATTACTATTATGAATATTTTTTGAAATATGGTTAGAGGTAAGGGTCAGGTTGCTTTTATTTTGAAAAACTACGGCGGAAGCGTTTCCCGTTGCAGCCGATGGCGGAACACGGGCAAACACCAACTGGCTGAAGAGGATTCACGGTTTTCGACAAAAACAAAGACTAACGTCAACTCACAGTGAAAGGTATTTATTCAGATGCAGGGGCGTGTTCTGGAAATTGTATCGGTGGTTGTTCGTGTGACGGAACTGCTAGCATGCTTTCCAGTAGCAGACGTTAGCAGGTCTGCTAGCTAAAAACCAGTTAAAGCCAAAATGGCTGGTATGTAGCGAGACTCAGTGTTTTCCCGATTTTCGTTAGCACAAATATAGTATTCCGTTTACTCCAGCGCAGCCTGTTGTATTCCATTTAGGGACTCGATTGATTGTACGTCTGCACCGGTGTGTAAGCGGTAACGCTAAGGGTAAATAAGGTAGCTGTTCCCGGTTCAGAACACCAGCACCTCCCTGTGTAGGCCCTGCAGCGCGAGCGGATTTCTGCGCACCGTGCAGAAAATTCACGAAGTCTCTGTGGGGTTGTGAAAACCAGAAACATTAGACTACAAGACAGACATAAGAAAATATGCTCGCCCTGTGCATTCTGCGTGTGCGCAGTGCAAAGGCCACATTGTCGCACTTGAAGCTCTGACTGGACGTGTCCGGAGGATTGTGCGCTTTCAGTCCATCTGCACCTGAAATTGCGGATAGTTTCACTTTTAGATGGTCAGAAAAGAGTGCTGCGTGAAATGACGAGGCGTGGCTCCTGTCCGAAATATCAAGCTGAGATGTCGATTTCTCCCAAAATCTACATTTGTGGAATCAGCAGCAGCTGTAAAAATCCTTATAACATATCTGCTGTGGGTCCCACAGGATCTTAGCTCGGTGGTGGTGTCTCCGTACTCGGCACAGGTGTTTCTGTATACTATGACAACCACTTGGTTATGGCTTTCCATGTATGTCCTGCATGCTAGCATCTTGCACCCTGCTGTTATAAAGGATGAACACCCTACAATAATGCAAAGAAAGTATAGAAATCCCAACAATCATCATAGTTTATTTATATAGCACTTTAAAAACACACAAGACCAAAGTGCTGAACAATAGAAGTATCAGAGATGCAATAAGAATAATAAATACGATAAAATAATAAACACAGTAAAAACACTAAAATATGTAAAAGCAGTACCCTGCCTCTCGCCCTATGACAGCTGGGATAGGCTCCAGCGCCCCCCGCGACCCTGAAAAGGATAAGCGGAAGCAAATGGATGGATGGATGTAAAAACAGTAGAATATAATAATCATATGACCCCCTGTGAGCAAGCGCTTTAGCAATAGTGGGAAGGAAAAAATGATTTTAACAGGAAGAAGCCTCCAGCAGAACCAGGCTCAGGATGAAATGTGTGGCTCGTTCTCTCCACGGACAGCACCCTGTAGCACAGAGGGTACCTTTTCATTATCTGGATTCATTTACACTGACAATGTTGATCACATGAATGAAGTGCTCCAGGCACATCTAACCAATCTGGGTGTTTCATAGATCACATGACTCTTCTTCCACAGAAGATTGGTCATATCTACTTCAGAGACAATATCAAAGGTTGATGAGAAGTCTGTAAAGACTTCAATTGAGTTTTATTCATATTGTGCCGAATCACAACTTGTAGTTATATGTGTAAAGTAAGACCATACAGTAACTGAGAGAAAACAGAGACAACCCCAACAGTCAGATATCCCCCTATGAGCAAGTGCGTTGGCAATAGTGGGAAGGAAAAACTCTTTATACAGGAACAAGCCTCTGGCAGAACCAGGCTCAGGCAGACTCTGCTGCAGCCGGTTGGCTCCCAGCAAAGTGAAAAGATTTGATGGTAGAGCAGGGCGATATGGCCAAAAATATTTATCACGATATATATTTGAAAATTTGCGATAACGATATAACCGACGATATAATTGATGCGAGACAAAATACAACTCCACAACATTACTAGCGCAAAAAGACAACCTTCCATTTATTTTCACTTAAACAAGAAGCTGGTTTTTATGTACATTAAAGCTTCATAAAAATGTAACAGTGCAAATGCAAATTCCTTGCTGAAAGTTTAACCAAAAGGCATTTCCAGTAGAAATGGGCTGACATATCCTGAGCATAACCATGTATAATATCCACTGAAGTTAAAAAGAGGTGCTTTGCAACATTAAACTGCAGTGTGCAGTACGCATTTTTCGGACCATAAGGTGCACGGGATTATAAGGCACATTAAAGGAAACAAAGCAGTCAGATAAATCAAACTTTATTAAACTCATTCTTCTTGCTTCCTCCACTTCTGTACCATTGATTCATTAATGTTGAATTCTCTGGCAGCTGCTCTATTCCCATGTTGTTGCAGTATATTAATGACTAACCTCGTATTGTGGATGGATTATCTCAGTTG
Source organism: Diplotaxodon limnothrissa (assembly GCF_057381915.1). Classification (NCBI taxonomy): domain Eukaryota; kingdom Metazoa; phylum Chordata; class Actinopteri; order Cichliformes; family Cichlidae; genus Diplotaxodon; species Diplotaxodon limnothrissa. The sequence goes on along the minus strand of NC_140601.1, from coordinate 1,831,154 downwards.
TTCTCCTGACTGAAGTTTGGTCCGTTTACAGTATCCTGCCATGCGATTGCATTTGTCTCTAACCATGAAGAACCTTCACGTTAACTTTTATAAGTGGAAAAGTGTTAGCGTTCGTCCTCCAGCTTCACTGTTTATGTTATGCTAACATAGCTGTGTCGCTAGCGATCACGTAGCACATCATTATATACCAGCTAGCCCAACTTCAGTAACCCTACAAACGTCACTGCTGTTTAGTTTCCTGTCTTCATTTATGTTGGAAGTGATAGCAGAGCTGTACGTTTGATTTTTTTCAGAAATCTCTCAGTCAGAACATGCTATATCATGCTTAGGTAACTAGCGAAACTAGCGAGCTAACTTCCGCTAGCTTCCTGCTAACTTCTAACTCTGTTAAATGTAATAACTTTTGTTTTCATGGATGCCTGGAAGTTAAACTTTATAGTTACACCTGGTAAAGCAGCAATGCTGATCGTTTTATTAAAGATGAAAGAATTTAGACAGTTTTTAACGCTCAGTGATGCTGCAGTGTTGTTTGACCTGAAGAATACGGAGTTTAGGACCCAGATTACTCCCAGATTTAAGAGCATCTTAGTCCGACAAATACGACAATAACGACGGCCGCTTGCATGTTCTGCAAAAAAATGTGCTTTGTTGTGTATCTGACGGACAAACACCAAACCAGTTCCACATCACGGAAGTTTCACCATTTTTACAAACCAATTCTGGTTCATCTGTTTCACTCAACAATCGGCCATGTGCGTATGAAAACAAAGGCACTGCGCATGCGCGTTTTACTCCCATTCTATCGCGATATTTCATTTTCCTATCGTTGCCTAACATTATACCGGTATTACCGTGAACGGTATAATATGGCCCAGCCCTATTTGATGGATTGAACAGGTGTATTTCATCCTGTGTGAAAAACACTCATCGGCAGACTGGAGTCAAGTAGAACAATACTTTATCAATTGCTACACAAGTTAATGCACAGATATTTCCTGGAGAATGTGATACACAGTTTGTGTTTCACTCATTGGCTTCAGTAAGGTACAACACATCATATCTGTGTTTTTCATGTGAGAAGGGGTCCCCTTCACCAAAGGCGTGAAAACACAAAGGAAAGAGACAGTGCTACCTGTATCTGGATGTCATCCTTTTCCTCCTTAAGTCAGGGCTCTAACACACAAAATGGGCTTAAAAGGCTGATTTATTTACAGTATTGTTGTAGTTACTGTCAGCAGATAATACAGACCCTCCCGTCTCCAGACAGTGGACAACAAGCTGGCTAAACAACAACAGCCGATATTATGTCAGCTAATGTTAGGCTTGAGGGTCCTAAAACCCACATTTTGCTCTGATAAACAGTTTGATTACATTCTCACGTTGAGTTTATTTCCTAAGTGCCCAAGTCCATGATGCCACTAATGCTGGATAACAGCAGCTAATAGTGTGCTTCATGGAGTGTGTAGCACTTTATTGTGTCGGCACTGTTAGACAGACACTGTGTTGGTGTGCTGCTTAACAGTGACTACATGACACAGCAGCTGTATCGGTCACATGATTTCTCTTGCACTGGTGCAGGCTTGATACATATGGTACATATCAACTTTGATTCCATAATTTTATTTTTTAACTTGAGTATCTCAGGGTCGGTCTGATGCTTTTTACATTTTATTTTAAGCAGTCATCAATTCCACGGAAACGCCTTGGATTACTGCACCTCTTCTAGCTTTAGGGCATGTTTCATAAATCTAACGGTAACTTTGTGTGCAAACTAATTTTTTTGTGCAGGGTAAGAATATTTCCATGCAAATATGAGAAAATACAGACCCGTTACAAAAATTAGAGTATCATGGAAACATTCATTTATTTCTGTAATTCCATTCAAAATGTTAAACTTTCATAGATTATAGATTTAGGGCCCACAACTTAAATGATTTTAAGTACTTGGTTGTTTATTGGTACATAATTTGGGCTTCCAGGTCATAAAACCCACGAAAACAGAATTAAAAAAAAATTCCGTTGAGTTTGCTGGCCAGTCAAGCACTGTGATGGCATGGCCATCAAACCAGGTTTTGGTGCTTCTGGTGTTATGGGCAGGGGCCGGGTCCTGCTGGAAGATAAAATCTGCATCTCCATACAGATCCTCAGCAGACGGAATCATGAAGTCATCTAAAACACTCTGGTAGACTGTTGTGGTGACCTTGGATTTAAGAAAGCAGACTTTACCAACACCTGTACCGGACATTACACCCCAAATCAAGACTGACTGTGGATATTTCACACTGGACCTCAAGCAGCTTGGGTTGTAATCCTCACCCGTCTTCCTCCAAACCCTTGGACCTTGATTCCCGAATGAAAAGCACACTTTACCCGAGGAACCCAACAGTTGTAGCCCATCTCCTGCATGCGTCTGAATGTGGTGGTTTTCGAAGCTGTGACTCCAGCCTCGTTCCCCTCTCTCTGGATCTCTGCCAGATTCATGAATCTTCTCTGTTTGAATTAAAACATTCATGCCCTGTAAAATTTGCGTTGATGTCTTCACAGTGTTCTAATTTTTTGAATTCCTGTTTTCGTGGGTTTTATAAGCTGGAAGCCCAAATCATGTACAAATAAACAACAAGTACTTGAAATTGTTTAAGTTGTGGGCCCTGAATCTATAATCTATGAAAGTTTAACATATTGAATGGAATTAGAGAAATAAATCAACTTTTCCATGATACTCTATCTTTTTGGAAAGGGTCTGTATTTGGTCTAATGTCATACTGAAAAATGGAGTCTTGTTCCAGATAGATCTAATGGCACTTTTCTTCTTTCATAATTCCATCAGTTTTGATGAGATCCCCAATACCACTGGCTAAAGGGTTGTAGGCTCCCAATTTTTCTTTTGTTATTTACTTTTTTTGACTATTTCAAAATATGCTGCACATCAGCCGAGATACACCTTGTTGTGTAAAACTTATTTTATGCCTATTAAACTATGTTACATTTAGCATTTTTATAGATTCAATTTGAGAAAATGGAACCAAGTTATGGGTTTTGTGGCAGCGTTCTAGTAAAAAAGTGCAGTAAATTAAAATTAGGTTCTTTGTTGTTTATATGTAGGCACAACACTGGTTTGTTCCACTAGTTAAGAGCCTTTTTTTATATTTGTGTGATTCATGTCAGCATCACGTGGATTAACAAAGAAGATAACATTTCTCTGAAAATGGTCAGGTACAAGAATTGGACTGAAAATAAATGAAAAAGCAGCCAGTGTCCAAAGAAGGACTTTGAAAGACCGACGTCAAGGTAGTCAGTAGGGCTGTTCGATATAACGATATATATCGGATGACGATATAAAAACATCTATCGTTTCATTTTATGCTATCGTTTGCTTCGTGGTGTCGCAAAATAAACTGTTTACAGCAATATTTTTTCATGGTTTTGATGGTCACTGCAGTGGCTACATTAATTTCTTAAAGTTCTCTCTTTCTCTTATATTTAATATAACCACACTACGGACGGACAAGCGCCTGTTTTTATGCGTTGTCGTTAGCAATAGGGCTGCTCGATTATGGCAAAAATGATAATCACGATTATTTTCACTGAAATTGAGATCACGATTATTTGACGATATTTATTTAACCCTTTAAGACCTACTATAGAACCAAGTCCACCAGAGCTTATATTATTTTTATTTATTTTTTTTACATGCTGTAGTGCCATTTGTGGGAGCATTTCAAGTTGCTATACATCAATACAACTGTTATAGCCCATATTTTAATAATATGTATGCATTAAGTCCATAGTAATTACATAAATTGCAAAAAAGTGCAATAAACTACAAAAAAAAATTGAAAATCGCGTTTGTTTTGTTTACATATATTTCTACTTGGAGAAGTTTAAGAGGTTTATCCCTCAAAACTTTAAATACAATAAAGTTGCAAAAAATAGTTTCCCACCACAGGAAATTTATTTTGAGTGTCTTCATAGTTTTATTTTGGAGATACAGCAATTTTTATATACTGCAGGAAAAACAAAAAACAATCCTATGATGCAAATTTGCAAAGAAAACAGCAGGTGCATCATTTCACTGTGGGAAGTGTTACGAACAGCTGATAGGAACGGCAAAGCGTGTTTCTGGAATATTATGTTTTTGTTCCTGCAAGCGCTTTTTATGCAGTTTTTGCAAAGCTAAATGTGGAAGGAAACCGTGACCGAGGACAAGCTGATGGCATCAGATGTAAGTACAACTCCTCCGGTTTCATATGCAAAACAAATTATTGCGCTAGCTTACACGGTTCAGATTCTACAGGGATTTAAAAATAGTTACGCAAAACGGAGCGTGCTCCTCTGACCGGCTTTAAAGGGTTAACAATGACTTTAAAAAATAATATAAAATAGTGTGCAACACCACTGAAGTTTTTTTTTTTTAAACTCTTTTCAACCAACGGCAGTCACTCTCCAAATAACTTCTGCTTAGCTTTCCGAGCTTCCCTCGGGTCCTCTTAATCAGCGGTCTCCAACCTTTTTTGCGCCACGGACCGGTTTATGCCCGACAATATTTTCACGGACCGGCCTTTAAGGTGTCGCGGATAAATGAGGGAGGGGCTAATAATCGGCTCAGTCATTTTTAATGATCGTTGAAAGCCCAGATCGTAATCGTGATTAAAATTCGATTAATTGAGCAGCCCTAGTTAGCAACAACGGCGGTAACACCATCGCGTGTCCGCTTGTTTATGTTCCACATAAACTTTCACAATAAAACTCAAGATCCTGTTGAGACTTTTCAAAATAAGTCTGCATCCATGCTGTGTGATGTTTTGTGTCAGGGTGTCAGTGATGTTGCAAATGTGTCCAATCCAGCAGTAAGCTTTACTGTCACTTGATATCGGTGTATCCATTTTGTTTTGTTTGTTTGTTTTGACAACTCAAGTCTCTGTTAGAGATGGAAAAATGTTGCGTTTGAAGAGCCTAGATTAGGGCTGTTCGATATAACGATATATATCGGATGACGATATAAAAATGTCTATCGTTCCATTTTACGCTGTTGTTTGTTTCGTGGTGTCGCAAAATAAACTGTCTATATTAATTTCTTCAAGTTCTCTCTTTCTCTTATATTTAATATAACCACACTACAGACGGACAAGCACCTGTTTTTATGCGTTGTCGTTAGCAACAACGATGGTAAAACCATCGTGTGTCCGCTTGTTTATGTTCCACATAAACCTTTCACAATAAAGCTCAAGATCCTGTTGAGACTTTTCAAAATAAACTGAATCAAGTGAAAAAGTATGCAGAGTGTTTATGGATGAGAAGCAAAAAAGAGCCGTCAGGTGCTAAAAAATAAACCTTAGACTCAAACGTTAGATCAGGCTTTTCCCTGCAGCACGTCGTGTAATAAATACTCACAAAGAAAACGGCGGCCGTTACATTGTACGTCTAAAAATGTATCGTTTCATGCATCGGTTAAAACACTCGACTCCAGCTACACGACGCCCAGCTGGAAACACTTCAGCTACCCAAGATTCACAGGATTTACGGAAAATGTTAAATGTTTGTGATTTATATCGTTATCGGGACGATAGATGTCTTATATCGGGATAAGAGATTTTGGTCATATCGCACAGCCCTAGCCTAGATTACCTTTTAGTTTAAAAACTGCATTGCTTTTAAATAACAAATGCTCTCTCTGTCCCTCTCTCACACACACAATTTGGTTAAAGGTTCTTAAGATTCATTCAAAAACATTGACCTCAGACGCAGAAAATTTGGTCATGCTATTTACTATAAGGATCATTAAAGAACGCAATGCTTACTCATGCTGTTTAAAAATCCATTCAACCCGACTAGTCCATCTTGTTAAAGGAAGCATATTTAGTTTATTAGCTTTAATATATCGTGTTTGGATTTCTATAGTGCTTTTTCTAATCATACAGACTAATCAAAATGCTATACAAGTACGTTGTTGTTTCTGCTTGATCATGTTGACTCTTTCAGCAAATGGTAAGTGTTAATCCTAATTTCTAAATATTAGAATGGTGGGAGGTAAAACTGCATTATGCACTTGTAGGGTGATTTTGTTCTGTACATTTTACCCAGGAGATGACTGTCATTATAGCCACATTGCATTGTGTTTAATATATATATATAGGAGGGTAATGATTGGTGCTTTGGATGAAATGTTCAGGTTTTTACCTGTCAGGTTAGATTAACATGTGTAGTGTTTAATTTGGTTGTTTCGTTAGTATTTGCTGTTTGGGGTCATCATTCTCACTGTTAGTTGTTTGTGCATAATGTTGCTTTGCTTTTCCATGACAAAGGAAAAGCAGGATGGGCGACACGCTCCACTACTAGACTTAAAGCTGACCAAATTTCTTAAAGTTTTCAAGAAGGCACCGCAAACACAGCGAGGACTGGTAAACTTTTTCAAGTGCCTGGAAGATAAAACAGAGACTTTATTTAAAAGCTGCTGTTGAAATGAAAAATGAACTCTCGTTTATTTGTAATAGTATATTTCTGCTTTTCACCTCAGCCTCGCTGTCCGTACAGACAGTAATTCACATCTTACTCCTGTCCTTAATTTGGAGCCCAGTGCAACATTCAACATCGCCGACACTACCAGAGGGACCCATTTCATATTTGGGCCTACGGCTGGTCTTGCTGGAGTGATAGCTCTCCGATTGGCGCAGGTTGAGACCGAGGCACAGATTGCTCTTCGGCAGCTTGCTGCTTTAGCCACCATCACTTTCGGCAGCCAGTGTCACAGCAACTGGTTTACAGCAGCGCTACCTCCTCACCTGGCCCTCCTGACTCTTTTCAATCGACCTCAGGCTGTGGGGTACACAAGCTATAAAACCTACAGAACCACACGGCCTTGTCTGTCTGCTGCCATGTATCACCAACACCCACAGGGCTCACAGCCATTTTCTAATGGGGGCAGACCACCACCTCGTCAGCCACCTCCGAATCAACATCAGACTCGCTCTAATATGCAGGTGATGGGTTTCCAGTTTCCTCGTCCGACCCAACTACCTGATGAGCTTGAGTCTGCACTGGCAATCCGGGGTGCCAGGGACATGGACCACCGCCAGATTGATCACATGACCCAACCAGATCCACACCAGAACCAAGGTTCTGGGACCAGTCAGCATGGAAACTTTGGCTCTAACCCAGTATCCCTCCCCACTGACAGTCAGTCTGAACACCACCAGAGAGTAGATTGGTCAAGCTACCAACCTCCAGCTAAACTGTTTGCTGCTCCTCCACCTTCTTCAAGTCATCAGTCACAACAAGGGGCCCAACAGCCTCAGAACACCCAAGCAGGACCAAGACTCTCAATTTGGACTCCATCTGTATGTGAATCTCTTTCGAACCAAGTTCGGCATGTCCATGGTGCCAGTGGGGAGGGTCCGAGTTTATACACACCAGAGAGCGCAGGAAGTATCTTGGCTAGCTTTGGACTTTCAAATGAGGACTTGGAAGTCCTGAGTCACTACCCTGATGATCAGTTAACCCCAGACACCTTGCCGTTCATACTCCGTGATATCCAAATCAACAAGTCAGGGAAACAGAAGACTTCGGCTTCCACTAGCTCATCCTCATTTTCACACAGCGCCCATGACATGCCATTGCCTCCTTCCCACTCGTCTGCATTGGCATGTTCTCATTCTCCAGAAGTGCCCAGCCTCCTTACTGTTACACAGACAGCTGGTAAAGTCATTGACTATGGGCATGCCAGTCGCACCAAGGACGAAAGCACTAACATGGGGAACTTCAAAAGAGAACTACTGTCTAGTGAACGGACAGTTAAAATGTTCCCAGCCTTGTCCTCTTCATCAGCTACAAAAGTAGATAAAAGTGAAAGACGGCAGGTTCATTTGGAACACACTGAACCAAGCAAGCATGGAGACAGTGACTATCGCAGGACGAGCAGCCTCCAGCGCGAGAGCAGTCATTCACCAGGGAAAGAACTTTCTCTATCTCCTAGATCCCGTGATCTAGACAGAGACTACAGGCGTGATGGAACCAAACAAAGACTGCCATCCGAAACGAGGAGTGACGTTTCTTCGAAAAGGTCCCTGTCCTCTTCGTGTGGGTCAAAACCACACAGCAGCGGCAAGAAGTTACCTACACCCACCATGATAAGTGATTTCTCAGCTGTGTCTCCAAAGGTGTATCCCCATACCTGCTCCCTATGCCACATAGTGTGTGACCAGGAAAAGGTGAGTGCCCTCGTGAATGCCCATTTAACAATGTCCAACAGTTTTCCTAAAAGAGTACCTCTGAGTAATAAATTGTAGTCCGCAATCTTCACCAGACAATTGTCGAGATGTTGTCTTTTATATATTTTTGCATGGATGATGTTTCCTATACACAAAAAAGGCAGAAATCATCAATAATTAAGCCAGATATTTGTACTTCTGACAGCTACACGTGGCCGTCACCGTCTTGGATATAAGCTGTTGTCACAGCTGAAGTTCCCTTAAGTGTTGCTAACATACCCTACCACAGGGATAAAAAGAGAACTGTGGAGGTACAAGCATCAGTAGGTAGGACTTAACAAGCTTTAAATAAAATTCATTGGGACTTCATGTGTTTCCCCACTTTAAAGAAAGCAATCCCACACTTTCAAATTACTCCGTTATATTTAATTACTCTTAAATATCAATGGAGTGCAGTAAATGGTTATTTGAAAACATAATTTCCTTCCTTAGGGATGATTAAAGTATTCTAAATGTTGCCACATCCTGTGAACTTTGACTAAGATGCCTCTCACTGACCAACTTTTAGTCAACTATTTGGGGACAGGTAAAAAAAAAACATTGGTGATGGCAAAGCCTCATGGAGAATCCATGATGCTAAATCACAATAGTAATTAAATCGAGGTTTGTTTGTTTTTTTTGTTTTTTGCTTGTTTGGTTCTTTGACTGTTTGGGAAATCAACTTGCTAAGATGGCAACAACTTAAAGACCTATTTTTCTTTACTTCCTTTTGTCTCGTAATGATTTCATTGATACTTTAGAACAACCATTAGAGGTGGGGGTTGATGTGTAGTCATCCGACAGCATCTGCGTATCCTCGCCCAAATTAGGAGGTGCTTCCACAAACAGAAGAGTCAGACGTTTGGTTTTTCCTCTTCAGAAACCTCAGGGTCTTGTCACTACCAGGTTTTCTTCAAGAGAAGAGGCAACTGTCTGGTGAAGTTAAATGATTTGAAAGCGTTGCCACTATGGCAGGAGAAATCGGCTGTTTCTTAACTGTGAAACATGTTACTCCGCAAACTTATCAAAAGGTTAAACCTGGAACTGCTTTTTCAAAAAGTACTCTCCCGATTAGCTGTTTTATATAAAACTCCATCGAGTTATTGCTTAAACAGGATACTACTTCTTGGTTTTTTAATAGCTGTAGTAATAAGCGTGTGTACTGAATAAATCCTTTTAAAAAGTTGTTAAAACTCAGGAAAATCAAGGATAATGAAATAATTCTTAAAATTACTACTGTTAAATAAACTCTTTTACTCAGTGCTTTAGTTTTTGGTTTTGTGGTGGGTATCCCTGTAGATTGTGTTTTCATTGAGACATCAAAGTTTGAAAATTGTTTGTACTCTGTCTTTCAAGCACCTCGAGGCAACTGTTGACATGATTTGGCGCTATATAAATAAAGTTGAATTGTCTGTAATCACCTATGTTTAGGCTTATAATTAATATAACTTTAAGAACCTGTATAGTTGCGAGACACAAAAACATTTCCCATATTTGACAGTTGGTTTAGCTTTTCTTAAAAAAAACACACAAAAAGACAGAATAAGTAAGGTGGAGACCATCTAATCACTTGGCATAATGACCTTTTTAAATGGTTGAATATATTCATTTTCATACATCCCAGGATCTAACAGGGATTCCACAGCATAGGAAAGTGATTGGTACATAAATAATGCTGTTCAGACCAATCCAGTGTCCGAAAAAGACATTGGATTGGTCTGAACAGCATTTGCCTTTTTCTCTGGCAGCGAGGAAACTTCTGTTAGTTTGAAGATGAGTAACTACACTTCAGATGATGGAAATAGAAGAGTGCAACCAGATAAACAAATGATGTCACTTCTGCCAGCATCTGTAACATGATGTGAGCAGAAAGACCAAATCACAGACACGGGCCTTTGCACACCATGCTGCCAGCTGACACAAAGATCCATTACGCAGAATTTACATTAAATTTCTTTGACTTTCTGTCTTTGATGAAGATTTGATGATTTTTTTTTTTCTTTTCCAGGACTGGGTTAAACATGTTAACACTGTCAACCACACAGCTGCCTGCAGAGATCTGCGCAACAAGTGAGGAATCTTTAATGTGTTCCTGAAACCTTCTACCTGCAGTGTAGCAGGATAAACAGTGATGACTGGCTCTCTGTTGTGCTTTTTTAGGTGTCAGAAAGTAAGAAATGCATGCAAAGTTACACACATATTGTTTGTGAATTACTTTGTGACAGATGAATACCGGGCCAATAAGTTAAATGCTCTGTCATGTAAGTGGACTCCAGCTCTATTGGTGCTGGTGGTCAGGACAAAAAGAGCTGATACTATTAGAAAGGAAAGGCCAACAATCAGACGCTCCCCTATGACAGAGCATGTGGCAACAGCGGGAAGGAAAACTCCCTTTTAACAGGAAGTAACCTCTGACGGAACTAGGCTCCGGGAGGGGCGGGGCCATGTGCAGCGATCAGTTGGGGTGAGCACCAGTAGTGACCTTTCAGGGGAGAATACAGTTAGAGAGGGGAAGGGATGAGGCCAACAATGATTCAGCTGTCAAAATAATAATAATGATAATAATGGATTGGATTTATATAGCACTTTTCAAGGCACCCAAAGCGCTTCACAATGCCACTATTCAGTCACTCTCACATTCACACACTGGTGGAGGCAGCTACAGTTGTAGCCACAGCTGCCCTGGGGCAGACTGACAGAAGCGAGGCTGCCATATCACACCATCGGCCCCTCTGGCCAACACCAGTAGGCAAGTAGGGTAAATTGTCTTGCCCAAGGACACAATGACCAGGACAGAGAGGCCAGGGATCGAACCGGCGACCTTCCGGTTACAGATGCGATTCCCAACCCCCTGAGCCACGATCAGGACAATGACCTTTTAAACAAATACCTTCCAGGCTATTGAAGGTATTTTTCCTCAGGATATGATCGTCTCATCATATACCAAGGAAAAAGACCTAGAGTCTTGTATTTGATAGGTTCCTGACTCTCTTGATAATCTCATCTTCTTGTTTTTCTCTAAAGGTACCCTGGCTGGAAACCAAATCTGCCAAGGTCAGTCAGACCTGTCCTCTAATGGTTCTGTTTTTAGCTGCACAACCGGTGGAAGTCACTTTAATCAGATGGCTTGAAAAGGTTTCACATAACTTGCTAGTGTTTAAAAAAGGAGAAATTACTTAGAAATCGTGTTGCTTATACATTTGAAGGTGGTTCTGAATTGTCTTGTTCCATAAATGAGTCCATATGTGATGGATGAGTAAAAGTAATCTTCACTACAGTTTGCTTCCTTGCATAGAATGTGCTTTATTGGTATTAACAGCTTTATCAAATTGTTATTGTTCAGTATGGGCACTTGAACACTCTGTAGGGTTAACTATACACAACAGTGGAACCAGTTATAAAAAATCACATGTCTGTGCAGTATTGGCTGCTGTTAAGAAATTGAGGACAAATAGAAAGAAACAGCAAACAGAATTTCATGAAGCTCCTCCTGCATCGCTCTCCTGATCCAGATATGTGTCCCATCATAGAGCCAAAGCCCCCTGCAGTTAGAAACAGGAGCCTGACCTTTGATTGGGTCTCTCCATAGTGTGAGACCTGGCTAAAACGAAGGGTCATTACAACTTAATGTCTTTTTTTTCTTTCTGTTTCTAGTCGGAGTGGACGATATGGCAGCCGTGCTCTGTGGGATCCCAAGGATGGCTCTCCATCCCGTTCCATGTCTCACTCCCTGTCTCGTTCTCCAAGTCCTCCTTCAAAAAAACGTCGGGTGGACAGCCACCCATTCAGGCCACAGAGGAGGCGTAATTCCCCTCAGCGTTACCCACAGCAGACGCATGACACAGGTACATCTCATGCCAGAAGGGAACATGATGTACACAGTTCACAATGTGTAACCACGCTGCACTCCTCTGAAATATAATTTTGTGCCATTTCAATTCAGTTTTTGTTATATACAGTGTTGGGACTAACGCGTTATTAAGTAACGCGTTACAGTAACTACGTTATTATTGTGGTAACGAGCACGGTAACTAGTTATTATGCCAAAATCAGGAACGCGTTACTCGTTACTGGGATTTAGATAGGGTCGTTACTCGTTACTTCGAGTGGTGGCTATCACGGAGCTTCCACAGATTCAGTAACATTAGCAAGTGGTGGAGGCCAGCAGGTGGATGAAGGAAAGGGGACCCGAGGCGGCCGCCGGTCCAAGTGTGAACTGAACCTCAGGTAAGAAGTTATGACCTGCAGTCTCTCTGGGTCAGATATGAACCAAGTTTAGGTGGAGTTTATTTTCGTTATTCTGACTTTTTCCGTACTGCGTGCTAGCTAGCATGACGGAGTTTCTATACAGCTGGGTGGTGCTATGAAGTTAATGATGTTTAACTTTATTTTGTTCATAAGTTATTAGAGTTGCCAACCGTCCCGTCTGGTATTCAGAGAAAATATTACGCGTTTCTTATTGAGGTGAAAAGGAACAGTTTGTCCCGTAATTCAGCTGCAATGAAAAAGACACAAAGCTGGAGTTATTCTGTGTTTACGCTGCACAGCTGCCTCTTCTTTCATTCTCCCCCCTCCCTCTCCCGTTTCTACTTCTACAATCATGAAACTGATCAATGATCAGCTGATCGTCTCTCTTGTTTGTTTATCGCCCACTTTGTGCCAGAAAGAGGAAACCAGCAGATGTCGCGCTAAACAACAGCAGCACGTTTAAGCTTGATCAGCTGTTGTTAGAATTTATTTAATATTAATTTCTAGTATCAGCTGATGTTTGCTGGAGCCACAGCTGTAAAGCTGCTGGTCATGATGTCGGTTTGGTTATCTGGTGAGAGGGAAACATGAAGATGAAACCAGGAGATGTCCTTACTGAATCATCAGAGCTGTGATGGAGAAACAGGTTTACCTTTTAGGTGACATGAATGAGTTGAAGGGAAGTTATGAGCTGTTTCTGAGAGACAAATAACACCAGGATCCTTTTCTAAGTAGCTGACAGCTGGTAACTGTGCAGGGGCGGGTCTAGCAAAGTGTTGCCAGGGGGCAGGTAGGGCATTAACAGGGAGAGGGGGGCACAAAGAAATACTTTTCTTTCTTATTCTCATTTAAAATGTCTCGCTTTTAAAAAATAATTATCTGAATCTTACAACAAACGATTGATAGATTGATGCATATATACCATCAGAACAGTGAACATCACTGTCACAACAGTGTTTATTTTCATTCAAAGGCTTTATGATTTTTCCTATAATGGTGGGCCAGTTTCTAGTCAAAATGTCCGGGCCAATTTTCTGTCCCAGTCCAGCCATGTATGCAGCTCATCTGCAGTCTGGTGTTACCTACATCTTCCTATTCAGAAGGCAGAATTTCTGAGTTCTGAGTACAATCAAAGCACCACGACTGCAGTTTTTGTGTTGGATGTAAAAGGTGCACATGACGCTGTGACGTAGGCTAGAATCATGGCAGCAGTCAATGACGGTCCAGGCGTGGGATTTCTCTCGTGGAAATGTGCACATTATCTTTTCCTTTCTATTGGTCGGTGGCACAGTGCACTGTGGCAAGTAAACAAGCTAGAAGACTGCAAAGTTATGGAAGCAACACATTAACAAGAGAATTCTGAGTAAAACCAAAGTTACTTTCCCTAGTAACTAGTTACTTTGAAAGTAACGAGTAACTTGAAGTAACTGAGTTACTTTTGAGAGAAGTAACTAGCAATGTAACTAAGTTACTATTTTAAAGTAACTTACCCAACACTGGTTATATAGCCCAAAATCACAACAGCAGTCACCTTTTAACAGCTCCCAAACTGAGTTCAGCTGTTCACTAATCAGTTTTTAGGTTTGGTTTTAAAGATGACTTTTGTTGCATTGAGCCGTAGTTTAAATGCATAGGCTCTAATTATATTGTATGGAGGCTTGGGGTGTTTATTTCCCACTAACAGGCAGCTTTTTATTTATCATGAGACCACTGAAGCACGGCCAAATGAAGAGAGGTGTAGTCTGTCTTAATTAGTGGATATATTTGGACTTGTTAGCCGCATAGTTAAACAAGTCAAATCTTTAATCACTTTTTAACTTTCTGGTAACAGTTAACAGGACCAGTAGCCTAATGAAATCCATTTACATAGATCAGATATGATGCAACCTGTGGCTTTTAAATAAGGTGTGCACTATGCTTTTGTTATGTATGAGGTGCTGTGCTGGAAAACCACTGACTTCACTCATCTTCATTTTTTGCATTTAGAACACAGGGATCGGTTGAAGTACCGCCACACTGGCTCACGCAGTCCTTCTAATATGAACCGAACATTCAGACAGTACTGGAGCGCCAGGAGGGACAGGGTTTCAACAGGTTAGTACCCCTGTGTGGTGGGTTTTTGTTTGTTTTGGTCAGAAAACACCCAACATATGATATATAGGGATGGGTATCGTTTAGGTTTTATCCAATACCAGTACCAAACTGGTACTCTTGAAATGGTGCTGGTGCTCGAACCGGTGCTTGAACCGGTGCTTAAAGAATGGAGAACATAAAATTGGTCCAAAAACCTCTCATGTTCAGCTGTTTTTTTTAAAAAGATAACAATGTTAGCCTTTTCTGCAGCTATGGGTCATATATGGCATCACTCTTGGCTGGCAGCAGTGCTTAAACAATGGAAAAAACACAAACTTTGTCCAAAAACCTCTCATGTTTAGCTGTTTTCCTCTTTTTCTTTGGTCATTTTAGCCTTTTTGGCCAGGGTGAAGGGAGCATCTGCCATCAAACAAGAAGACAGCCGCATGTAGCTATGATGATGTTTGCTAGTTCACCTTACATGCATTAATGTAATAACGTGGTTAGCCTACTCAACGTAAATTATACACGTGCAACATTAAGCTACTCACGCAGAGAAGAACGGCTGCTGCTGCATCATCATCCTCATCATTTCTGCTACACTGGCAGGGCTAGGGGCCAGGACTCTCCTCTTCGGGTTTTTGGGGGATGTTGCTAACTCCGGGTCCCATAACAGGCACCACACCCGCAGTAGATGCGCTCGGTGTGAGGTCTTGCAGCAAGCTATCAAATACGGAGCATTTCTCGGCTTTTAAAAAAACGCTATGCATCACCAGGTGTTTCATCAGATTCGAGGTGTTGCCTCCTTTGACAGTATCACAGTATCAGCTTAAAGCACTTGTTGCTGCTGAGTTTGCATCTTTTGCTGTGAAGTACAGCCAGACTTTGACCGCTTCGCCTTGGTCATTTTTAATCTGTAGCTCTGCTCTAAAAGAACGTACGTACCTGGACCCGCCTACTACGCTTGCAAAGGTAAAATGATTGGCTGGAATCCAAAGTGTGTGATATCTCAGGAAAATAAAGCACCGAAATGTGCATCTCTAATATATACACTGGTGTAACTGTGTGTGTTTGCACATGAGAAACATCCTGGTTTGGTTCTGGTGTCCGTCCCACGTTTTCTACATTTACAGATCCTGACAGAACAGTTTGATATTATTATACATGCACTAGCTTGTAGTAATGAAACATACACGGTACAACATGCTGTCCTTTTGTTTTCCCGGCATATCCGTTTCAGCGAGTTTCTCTCGCGTTGCTGTGAAGCGTCCACGCGGTGACTCAACCAAGCACTACACTGACACTAGCCGAGATCGAGCCTCACGCTTGGGGGGTCACGGCTCCAAGCATGGGTCATCACAGCCCTCCACCAAAGGCCTTAAGGCTCTGAGCAAGCATGGACCTAAGACGGCTAAGATAGTAAGTGACAAAACTAACATCACCTTTAATATAGTTTATTTTAGTCTTGACAAAAGCCACAGTTCAGACACACCTCAGTCCACATTTTCAGTTTTAACTTGGTAACACTTGTTGGGTAAATGTTTAACTGATAAAAAGCAGAACAGATGGAGATGTTCTAGAAAACATTTAGATCATGTAATCCTTACGCTTACACTGCATCTCTGTAGCGTAATGTAGTGTCAGGCATGCGGTGCTGCCTACCCGGTTGTTCAGTCTGACGTCACTAGCCGTGTCTGGGTCTAAACTCCGCTGCAGGTCCATATATCAAACGATCACTGTGGCATTACTGAGAGTTGAAAAACTGTCTAAAGTCTTTCATCTTTAATAAAATGATCAGCGTTCTGCTCTACCAGGTATAACAATTGAGTTTAACATCCAGGCATCCATGAAAACGGAATTTATGACATTTAACGGAGTTAGAAGTTAGCATGGAGTTAGCTCGCTAGCTTCTATCTAAATACAATATAGCATGTCCTGACTGCGGGGTTTTGGAAACAAATTAAAACGTACAGCTCTGTTATCACTTCCAGCATAAATGAAGACAGAAAACTAAACAGCAGTGAGGTTTGTAGGGTTACTGAAGTTGGGCTAGCTGGTATATAATGATGTGCTACGTGACCGCTAGCGACACAGCTATGTTAGCATAATATAAACAAGCTAACTTTTTTTCCACTCGATAAAAGTTAATGTGAGTGTTCTCGGTGGTCAGGAACAAATGTAATCGCATGGCAGGATGCTGTAAAAGGACCAAACTTCAGCCAGGAGAACAACTGAGATAATCCATCCACAATACGAGGTTAGTCATTCATATACTGCAGCATGGGCTGGGCTGTAGTTACATCCTAAGGTTTTAAAAACTGAGCTTAAATAAATGATTAGCGGTAATAAAGGGAGGTCAACAGTGATCACTGACTGTTTTAGGAGCTTTTTGAGATCAAATAGAAGAAAATACAAAACATTAAACATGTTAACAACACAAAAGCCATATTAAACGCAGACTACTTTAGACCCGGAAGTAGGATTCGTCACGTCATCACTGAACAACCGGACAGTGGCAGCCGCTGGAAGAGCAAGGACTAGATTATTTAATTTGAGACAACACAATAAAAAAAGTTACCTTGGCAAAAAAGGTAACTAAGGCAGTAAAGGTGTGCTACAGGTTTCCCTCCTCACCTGTGTAATTTCATCCAGATCTTGTTCAACTGGCAACTATATTTCCAACTTAAACCTGTGTTCTTTAACCCATATTGACTGTCATGCTCATGTTTATCACAAACTGAGGTTAAACATGTGCTGTTGCTTTCTCTTTGGCAAGTCTGCCAAGCCTCCACCGGCCAAGAAGAAGAAGAAAACTGTGACTCCAGCCTCACAGGACTCTCAGTCTGTTGCCAATCGTCTGGTGTATCTGACGGGCATCCCAGAGGACGCCTCTGAACAGGAGGTCACCGATTTGGTCGGGGCCTTTGGAAAGATCAATAATGTCATCCTCATGCCGTGTTCAGAGGAGAGCGAGAAGGGCCAAGGACAGAAGGTGCGGTTGAAGTGTCAGATGTGGGTCAGTGGGCGGGGTGTTTCTGATAAGTAAAAATAAAAAGTGCGGTTGGTTTTTGTGTCATCTATCCTTTCTGTAAATGTGGTAATCTGTTAGTTTGCTGCATGTGTTCCTTCTTTCTGGCTCGTCTAATCTCTTTGCTGGTGTTTCAGGCCTCTGTATGTATGGTGAAGGCTGAAGACGCCCAGGCTCTGGCCACCTCCACAAACCTCTCCATCAGAGAGCAGCACATCACAGCTTCAGTAGCTAAGGTGTGAGAAATGTTTTTCCTGTTTTGAATCATGTCCGTGTAATAATCCAGACAATGCCGGCTTTCTGGCCTTGAGATGGTTCCAGAGCAAGATGATAATCTAGAACTTTCCTCAGTGAGGCTTAAAGCTGGAAAACAAGTGTTGTGACAGCTACAGAAGGTGTTCTGTGCCTCCCTCCTGTAGCCTGCTGATGCAAAGATGAAGAAGTGTTAATACACACCTGTTTTTCACTGCTCCGCCCTCTTTCTTACAGAAACCTGAAGGAGAACAGTCTGCTGATGCTAACAGGTTTGTCACAGTTATTGGCTCAACACTAGAACTACCAAACTTCATGTAATGTGTTTCTGTTTGCAGTCAGCTGTAGGCCCGGTGTTAGAATGTAGCCAGTCAGCTGTTCAGTCTGTCTCATCTTTATAACGAATGCCACACGTTGTCCAAAACTTCAGTGTTCTTCCTCTGTAATAATGACATTATTTAAATCTCTTATTTATTGAACCCTTTATTAGTTTCTTCTAATCTCTATTTTAACTTTATGAGAGGTAAAAAAAAAACCCTCCAAACATGTACCTAAATACTTGTTTTGTCTTAATTAAAATGTAAAGAAGAATATGATTAAAAAATGAAAAACGTGACTGGACAGGGTCAGAATGACCCCTCCTGATGGTTCTTTTGAAATCCTGTTTTTCTTTAATCTTCATATCATTGGTCGCTGCTTTCATTCACAGCAAACCGTCCGTAGAACAGAACAAAGATGCAGCTGGAACGGACACAGGTAGGAAACATCTGCAGTACCGCCAAAGACATGAGTCATGGTTTACTTAACTACCAGCTACTGCCATAAATGTTAGTTTGTGTTTTTAAAAATTCAATTCAGTTTATTTACATTTTTATTTATACAGACCCAAATCACAGCAGGCACTTTATATTGTAAGGTAGGCCCTACAAATCATGTGACCCCCTATGAACAAGCACTTTGGCGACAGTGGGAAGGAAAAACTCCCTTTTAACAGGAAGAAACCTCCAGCTGAACCAGGCTCAGGGAGGGGCGGGGCCATCTGCTGTGATTGGTTGGGGTGAGAGAAGGAAGACAGGATAAAGACATGCTGTGGAAGAGAGACAGAGGTTAATAACAGATATGATTCAATGCAGAGAGGTCTGTTAATACATAGTGAGTGAGAAAGGTGACTGGAAAGGAAAAACTCAATGCATCATGGGAATCCCCGGCAGCCTACGTCTATTGCAGCATAACTAAGGGAGGATTCAGGGTCACCTGGTCCAGCCCTAACTATATGCTTTAGCAAAAAGGAAAGTTTGAAGCCTAATCTTAAAAGTAGAGATAGTGTCTGTCTCCTGAATCCAAACTGGAGGAGAGAGACCTAATATTTAATAATCCACATTTCACTGTTTTACTCTTTGGTTCAGATGTGGATACTGTGTTGTTCTTTCTTAGGAGAGAAGCTGCAGAGAGGCGTGTAAGACTGCAACTCTGCTTCCTGGTCCCAACTCTGGTCATATTTTGGGGGGTTTAATAAATTCGTCCATATTTCTAGAAATGAGAGCTGCTCCATCCACATTGTTTTGGCAAACTTTTAATGTAGTCATAGTAACAGAAGATAAGACTCAGTCATCACTACATGATCCAAATACCTCACTTCAACAAAATCCAAACATCATGACTTCCACTGTCTGTCTTAGATGAATTAAACACCCAGCTGATGTGCAGATGTGTATTTCATGGCTGCTGCCTTTGTATCTGGAAGCTCTGTTTAACTCATGTTGTCGCCCTCTCACCTCAGCTGCAGAAGGCAACACTGACCAGAAGACATCTAGTGAGGTACATAATCTGTATACTGAAGCTTAGTTAGTGTAACATATTCCACTATGTCTGTCTGGGAAAAGTAGTAACGAGAAAGACATCGGTTAATACAAACAAGCCTGTCTCATACAGAAAGGCAGGCTGCTGATCACAGGACTTCCTGAGAGCGGCTGGTCAGAATGTGACATCATTAACTTGATCCAGCCCTTTGGGACTCCCTCTGACATCATCCTGGCAACACAAATGGGAAAGGTTAGTAATTAAACTTTGTTGTTTCTAATAGATGAGGAAGTGCTTTGACACAGCTGCACAGCGACGTGAGACAGACATCCTCACCTGAAAAGTCTCAGGTTAAGAGAAGTGTCGTCTCTCCCATCAGTTTGCTTTAGATAGTACATCTGTGCATATGACTGATGACGTCGAGGATGTCACGTTTCATCACCAAGCAGCAACTCACAAGTTTGTTTTATGCAGCTAGCAGCAGTGAGTCATGTGACCTGCTCTTATTAGTGACCATGCATGCACAGATTTCAACCAACTGAAAGCAGAGCTGACAGTTTCAGGTTCTTTTTTTACCTTTGTTGACTAAACCAACTCTTCCAGGCTAATGTTACACATACATGGGTTTGGCTTCTGTAGGTTAACTCTTAGACTAGCCTCAACTGTCTCTGTGGTTAGTTTCTCAATAAATGTCATAAATACAAAATGATATTTCTGCCTGGCTGCGGATCAGCTCGCACTAGGATGGTTAAAGCCAGTACCTGGAACTGGATCAGTGGGATTTCCCCCTTCGTCTTTTTGCATTAGTAAACACATTTCGTAAGAGTGTGTTTTCACTTTTAATAGTGTCCATAAGCAATATGTCTGCAGACTGTTTCCTGTATAGATTCCTTTTATATTGTTCAGTGTCCTTGTTCAGAAATGTTGAAAGTGGAAAATGATGATGCTGTTTGTGTAACAAATGACTTTCCTTTGGTGTGTTAGGCACTTGTGTCAGTGCCAGACATGGACGTTGTTCAGGAGATGGTAAAGGTCCACACGTTTGTGCCTGCCAAGGTGAAAGACTGTGAGGTTAAATTGACCCCCCTGAAACAACACATCAGCTTCAACACACCGGTACGACTGTGCTGTGGATTGTCTTTACTCCTCTGTTACTTCTAGTTTTCTGTGTCATGCATCTTAAGTTTGAAAGAAGTGATCTGGTTTCCTTAAACAACGATTGATTTAAACACAACACTCTTCACGCAGGTGGCGCTCTACAATCTTCTGATGGGACCAGTGGATCCATTAGTGAGTACATCTTCATGTCCTTCATTCCAACATTATGAGGTCTTTTGAGTTCTCCCCCTGAGTCATGAAAGGCTGGTGGTGGTTTGTAAATCAGATAGCTCGAGAGCGAAGTGACGTAGGAGTTTAAATTAATACCAGAAGTGTGTCTACAAAAATCACAGTGACCTCCAGAGCAAAGGTCAGGCTTCCCGAAAGTCACCTGTTAACACCAGAGCTCTGTGTACTGTAAAAAGGACCATTTTGAATCTCAGTGACCTTGACTTCAAGGTCAGAGCAGGGGCGCATCTAGAGACCAAATCAGAGCCATTTATTTTACACTCATATGCAGGTGTTAGCTCTGTAATGTGCATTCAGTGTGGTTCAAATGCAGTAAGTACACACGTTCATATACATATAGTCTATAGCTTCATTTTCTGTAGCCCATATCTTTGGTGCCTATGTGGTATATTTAAGGTTTGTTGTAGCCATGCTAAAAGTGTTACTGTCAGCTTGCTTTAATAAACTGCACTGTCTGCACTGGAGTAGCTGTAGGGGGGGCACCCCTGTAGATCCCCGCTGAGTGACAGGTCATGTTTCTGAACATTGTGTGAATGCAGGAAGTTGAGAAAAAGGCGAAGGTGGATTTTGAAATTTTGAACACATTTTTTTCCATGTTCCATATATTTATTCATTATTTACTCGACCTAAATAAAATCTAATGACAAAAATACAGTTGAAGGAAATGAAGCAACAACCATATCCGGTGCTAGTTTGCAAGTCATTAAATGTTGCTGTGTGTTACAGAGTCGAGCTCCAGTCGCCTGGAACAGCCTGCTGGTTATTGGGAATGTTCCCGACACACCAAGCGGGTCCTCTGAAGTCGAGAAATTGGTGCGACGCTTTGGAACAGTCATCAAGACCCTCGTGCTCAGCAGCATGGTGAGAGCTATGCGTCTGTGCAGCTGTGCACCACTTTGTTCTCCAGGACTCGCACTCAGCTGCTCGGCTTTAAAAACCTGCGAGTCCATTCACCTCGAGGAATGTTGTAAAGACTGACATAGGACTCAACTTTATAGCATTAAACAGGTGTTTGCCCGTGTGTTGCAGACATACACTTTATGGATGCAGTTTGCTAACAAGCTTGTTTGTCTTTGTGGTTGAGAGTAAGCATTTAAAATGCAGTGGGTGACGTCCACATGAACCCCTCACAGTCCCGACAAATATTTTGCAAAACAAAGAAATCTCATGTGCTTAACGTCACGTTTTCTTTTCCTGCTCAGGTGATTTGTGAGATGGCCACTGCAGCCATGGCCCTGTCCGTGTACAAGCGCTTTCAGGCGTTTCCGTGTATAATCCAGAACAACCCGCTGTTCTTCTCCCGCAAGCCTGACCCCAAAGCCAGCACGCAGACCAAAGCCATCACTGCCCCTCACGATTCACCTGAGGTCACTACCACTGATATTTGGTTATAGTTAAGAGGGTCCATGTACATTTACTCATTTCTGGAGATTCAGCTTTTCTTAAATGCTTGTGTGGTGTGTGTGTGTGTGTGTGTGTGTGTGTGTGTGTGTGTGTGTGTGTGTGTGTGTGTGTGTGTGTGTGCGCGTGTGTGTGCGTGCGTGTGCGCGTGTGTGTGTGTGTGTGTGCGTGCGCGCATCTGCAGGATACACCTGCGAATGGCCAAGCAAAGCAGACGTCTGCAGACAGAGAGGAAGCAGCACACCAAGACAGTTCAGAGTCTCCCGAGGAGAGGATTGAAAAACACTGTGATGGAGATGCTAATAAGATGACGGGCAGGGAGGAAACAGTTGAAGAGGTTTTAGAAGCGTGCAAAGACGGTAACGTGGAAAAAGACGAGCTCACGGTTTGTGACTCTGCACCGGAGAATCAATTAGAAGCAGACACAACGGGAACGTCAGGCATTGACATCAAGACGACAGAGGAGAGTAAAGTCAGTGCATCTGAAGCAGAACGTGAACAAACTCCTGCAGAAGAGTCACAGCCACCTCGCCTGGATGGCAAAGCAGATTCTGAGGAAGCAGCCGAGCTGCCCAAGGTGTGTACGCACAAAACGTGTGATTACATGCATACAAAATGATCTTTGACAATTAAAACAGTGTTTCTGCTGTAACGTCACCAGGTAACTCAAG
The DNA here is from genome assembly GCF_057381915.1 of Diplotaxodon limnothrissa. Taxonomy (NCBI): domain Eukaryota; kingdom Metazoa; phylum Chordata; class Actinopteri; order Cichliformes; family Cichlidae; genus Diplotaxodon; species Diplotaxodon limnothrissa. The sequence continues at coordinate 1,808,091 of NC_140601.1, read as the reverse complement.
CCATGGTTAATGCGCTGCTTGTGGAGTGCAGAACAGGACCCACCGGCCACTCCAGCAGCAGAGCAGCACCCCCCAGTGGAGAAAAGGGGGAAAACCAGACAGAGACTAAGCTGGGCCAAAAAACAACAGAGACTAAAGAGATGACCAAAAAACAGATGGGTGTGGAAGGTGAGGTGAAAAGGCAGGAGAAGGAGAAAAAGGACGCAAGAAAGGAGAAGGAGGTGAGGGAGAGAATGAAGAGGCAGCGGGAGAGGGACAGAAGGGGCTGGGAGAAGGAGGAGAGAGCTAAGAGGGAGTGGACTGAAAAATCCAGGAGGGAGAGGAGGGAGGAGGAACGAAGGGAGTGGGAGAGGAAGGAAAGGGAAAGAAGGGAGAGGAAGAGGGCCCACGGCAACGGTTTATCGGGGTCGAGGTTGTCCTCCAGGTCGGAGGGATCCAGGCAAAGCTACGGGAGGGATGAGCGCCACAGTATGGAGGCTGAAACCAAAGCGGTGAGGAGACGCAAAGGCTGAAGTTTAAAGCGTGTGGAGGGCATCGTTTTATTCGCAATTCTGTTTCTTTGTCCTTCCCTGAACGTAGGAGGAGGAGCTGGATGAGTTCCCGTTCGACATGAGTGACTTTGTCACAGTGGACGAAGTCGGAGATGTGGCCGAGCTTCCACTCGAAAGATCAGAAGAAGGGGAGACCCCGCCCACATGTGTCCCACAGGACACTCCACAGGTAGCTTCACCGTGGCTGTGTGCACATAGAGCTTGAAATCGACAGGTAGGGACTTTTTATTCTCCTGCGGTTATCACTTGTGATTAAGGACGTTTCAGCCGATGCTCTGTTCTCCTATTAGCCACTGGTGTTTTTATACTCGGTGAATTCTGAAGTCCAACCTGTCACTAGGTGTGGCAGTTCATTTAACCTTGAAATGACATGGAGGCTCTCGGGGATTATAAAGAAGAAATACCCAGAATATGTTTTTACCCCTCAGCTGTAAAGGCTGATGGGGTGCTTCCATCACCCTGCCAGGCGGGTGGCACGGACACCTGTGTGAATTAGGGCTGCCACGATTAGTCGACTAGTCACGATTACGTCGACTATCAAAATCATCGACGACTGATTTAATAGTCGACGCGTCGTTTGAAGCTTTGTAAGATCACAACAGACGCAGGAATAATAGCAGGATTTAAGAGTGTAATAACGGACTGAAACAGAAGATGGCAGCACTGCATGTACGAGGATGCTAGCTGCCGTTAAACCCCGAAGAAGAAGAAGAAGCAGCTGTGTCCCAGAATTCATAGCGCAGCCCAGCTCTGTTGTCAACAATGGCGGCAGCTAGTTAGTTTTAATATTACTCTTATTATTCTTTCCGGGTCACAAAATAAACGTTTAACATATTTTCATGGAGAATGTAGCTGTGTAAACCTCAAATATCTGCTCAGTTTATCAGGACACCACGTATTTTCAAAAGCGCTCCGACGTTTTCGGAGACGTCTGTTACCCACTAGCTCGATAGCTAGCCGGGGGCTAGGCTCACTAGCGCCGTGAGAACACCGGACTCCCGGCAAATCGTTTTCAAACCCACTGCCATCACTTAGCTTAAAATGTTATTGTTTGGCTTTTTTTTAGTATTTTATTTGTTCCTGAGTAAATCGGTTTGGCTGAGATTAAAGTTATAGTTTTTACACAGCTGAATAAACGTCAAGCAGACAGCTGATTATCAGAAGTGTGAGATGCTCGAGAGTTTACTCCGGTGTCCTGTTATATTTTAGATAGCAAGGAGTTTATTAAACTTCACCGAAACAATCTGCAAACTTCATTAAACTTTAATAAACTATCATCTTGTCTTTATTTTTAATTAGCACTTAACTTAAACACTTCAAGCTGTAAGCTAATGATAGTTATATAAGAGCAGATGCTGCTGGTGCAATAAGCTGTACGTTTTACATCCAATGGATGATGATGTGATTAGTCGACTAATCGCAAAAATAATCGGTGACTAGTCGACTATCAAAATAATCGTTTGTGGCAGCCCTAGTGTGAATGCAGTAACCAGAGAACGAGCTTTAGGAGCTTCCAATAGATACCACGGGTGTTTCTACTAGGAGGGTGACCGGTAACACCGCCATTATTTATTTATGGGTCTGTTTGGTTTCTTGTCACCACAGACCCTCCTGGTTTTAGCTGTCCACAGGCTGGTTGCCTGTCTCCATCACTCTATCCATGTTTACACTTTAAGTCTCCTAATCTTCATGACTCCACTGCTTCATCTGCACCCACAGACATCCAATAATAATAATGGATTGGATTTATATAGCGCTTTTCAAGGCACCCAAAGCGCTTTACAATCCCACTATTCATTCACTCTCACACACTGGTGGAGGCAGCTACAGTCGTAGCCACAGCTGCCCTGGGGCAGACTGACAGAAGCGAGGCTGCCATATCGCACCATCGGCCCCTCTGGCCAACACCAGTAGGCAAGTAGGGTAAAGTGTCTTGTCCAAGGACACAACGACCAGGACAGAGAGCCCGGGGATCGAACCGGCGACCTTCCGGTTACAGATGTGCGTCCCCTGAGCCACGGTCGCCCCAGAATGGATGCTGCAGGCTTGTGGTAAAAACAAAGATCCTGTGTTTCAGTTCTTTAGTCAAACTGAAACTAAATCTACACCAGAGCTCAAAGAAGACTTTAAAAGCCTGATATGAAGCTGGAGTAAGGGCTGCTACAAATCTGGGAATTATTAAGCAGGCCATTCTTTCGGTCAGTAATTGCGATCTTAATGACTTTTTAATTATTCATACATATTTGATAAGAAGAAATCAAAAAGATCTGTTGGGGAGTCTTAGAACAACAGCTGCTAGTCTGTGGACTGCAGCCTGTTGTGTAGCAGCACAAGTGTTGTGTTATAGAGAGTCACAGAGAGCCAGCATGTCTAATCCACTCAGAGGCTCTCAACACTGAAGGAGTTTTATTTTTACAGAACTAAATTACAGAGACAGTCGCCTCACTGCATTTTTGTATTATAGGCTGGGACAATAATACAGAGAAACCCCACAGTGGGAAGCAAAAACTCCTTTATAACAGGAAAAGCCTCTGAAACTGGCTCCGCCTCCCAGTCTACTAACAGCAGGTAAACAGCAGTGTGAGAGCTCTGTGGGGCTGATGCAGCACCGTCTAGAAGATGAAATGGAGCCTGAAGATTCACTTGTATGTGAGGAGAAGGATTTTAAATTCAGTTCTGGATTTACTGCCACTGTGGGAGAAATAGTTCCTGCTGCAGTATTTTGGATCAGCTGAAGAGAGTTTTTAGGACGTCCTGATAATAATGAATTACAGTCGTCCAGCCTGGAAGTAATAAATGCAGGAACTAGTTTTTCAGTGTCACTCTGAGACAGGATATTTCTAACTTTAGAGATACTGAGAAAGTGATTTTAATGTGGGTTTGGTGTGTGCATTATTGATCCTTGTGTCATTGGTACATGAGGTGGACCTGAGTGTGAGTGAGAAACTTTACAGCAGCATGTGCCGCCTCTTGTTTTCTACTTCTAGGACGCAGCCATTGATGTCACAGCAGCTCCAGCGAAGTGTGAGCTCACACCTGAGGGGGATGTAACAGCTGATCTGCTTCCCAGTGCTGCTGTGTCCCCACCGCCAGCTTCACAAGCCAAGCCTGCACACAGCCCAGTGCATAAACCATCCGAGGCTGACATCACACCTCAGCCAGGTACTCTGAATAAACCATGTTTTTTTTCAGCCCTTTTGTATGTGGCATACTTGAACCTGAAGTCTGTCATTGCCCTTCAGATACCTCATTAACTGCTGAGTTCACCCCAGAGGACCAAAGTGTTCCCATCCCTGTCCCTGCAGCAGCTTCCTCCTTAGCAGCAGAAAGAAGCCAAGATGGCGATGAGGAGAATCCTCTGAAACCTCGTGAGTCTGTTGAAGAAGAGAAGATGGGATTGGTCAAGCAGGAGGAACACTTGAAGGTGCAGGATCAGGAGAACAAGGACAGGAGAGAGACAGCTGCAGAAACTGGTGAGGTGGATTCATTTAGCCTCTTACATTTAGCACCTTAAGAAGAAGAAGTGGTTGGCTGATGGTGCCATACACAGATTTGCCCCCCGAAGAAATCACTGGACTCTGTTTGAACAAACAGCACTGGTCACCTGGGATAAGATCGAGGGGTTGAGTTAAGCCCTGTTTTTGTCCGGTCTGTTGCAGGGAAACAGGAGCAATCTGAAAGAAACTCCAATGCTGAAGAGGAGAGCGAGAAGCCCAAATTAGAAATGGAAATTCCCAGAAAAACAGAACATTCCCTCCCTCCTTTTGACCCCAGCAACCCAGTTGGTAAGAAACTGTATTGTCTGTATTTGTTTAGCATGGCTCATTCACAGCTGTTTGGATGTCCTGACATCTGAATTTAAACTCTGAGTCAGCAGGATTTATGCATTACTGCTAAAATGCACCCCACAGTTAGACCAAGAGTCATTCTGTGTGTCCATCCACAGGTATGGAGTTCCTGGTCCCAAAGACGGGTTTTTTCTGTAAGGTGTGCGCTCGGTTCTTCAGCGGCTCCAAGGAGGCTGAAATCAGCCACTGCAAAACCCGCAAACACTACGAGACCCTGCAGGTAGCAACACGCAGTTATTAGTCTGGATGTATGACGATGGAGCTCAGTCTGGTTTTTGTTTCCTACTTATTACCAGTCTGAGTGCACCTTTAAATAAGTAGGACTTAAGTAGGCAAGAAGTTTGCTAACGTGACCAAAATAAAAGCCTTACAGGTAAAACACACCTGGCGTAGGTTAGATTCATCTTATACTTTAGGCTCTGATTGTAACAGACCATTTTACATGTCCACACATTTGTTTGATCACAAAGAACTTGTTCTGCTCTAATCGGTTTCTTATGGATTCTGTCCACGTTCTCCTAGAAATACTTGAAGACGTCCAAAACAACGAGCGAGACTGCCAAGCCCGACTCCAGCTGAATGTGCTCCTGATACTTTGGGTCCAGATTCTCATGTCGATGTAGATTTAGTTTGTGTCACATTTTAAACTTGAACTGTTAAGTTTTTTTTGTAATGTTCGAGGTTTCATTGATCACTTTAACTACTCGAGCTAATTCTAAAGACCGTGGCTGTTTGCTTCACGGCGGTCGCCACATCCAAATCTGATGTTTATTTTGGTTCTTGATGGGTGGGGGATGCTGAATTTTGATTGCATCTGATAGATAACATTAATGATGGAAACTGTGCGGCTGAAGATGAACTCCATCAGGAATCGTACACAATCGAAATGTTTTTAGTGAACTGTTGTTTTCCTCCTGAGTCTCATTTCAGTTGTGAAATAAAGATATCAATATTCTGAGCACCCACATCTGTAATATTTGATTGGCCAGATGTGTCCATCACAAGCTGTTATCCAATAAGCATGCAGCGTTTAGGTTTCACAGTCAGGGTAAAAAGTGTAAAAATGTTCTGCACACTGACTGGCGAGCGTTTGGAGCATCTACGTACATCTGAAGAGAGAAGGAGAACTCGCATTATAGAATAAGGGGAAATGCACAGTACAGCTGCTGATCAGTGCTGAGTAACAGAGTCATGGAATACTAGAAGCTCAGTTACCAAAACAAACTTGTTGGTCAGGCTGTACAGCTGTTACTGATCAGAGATTTCCATAACACAGCCTAGCATCACACACAGTCTGTGTTTGCAGGGTAGTGATGTTTTGTTTGCAGTAAGAAAACGATTACTGTTATCGTGCACTTGGCTCTCGACATGTTTCCATCCAACGAGTCTCCAGCTTGATGGCATCGGTGGAGCCATTACAGCAGGGCAACAGAGGCTGAACGGGCCTCCCAGCAATTATTACCCAATGGGAGGCGAATGCCCACCAGGTTGCCAAACACTTTTTTTTTTCCAGACTGTACCAGTGTTCCTGTTTGAACATCTTCCAGCTGAAATGAAACAGCCTCAAGCGTCAGGGGTGTGGGCTCCCTGATAGACTTTATTGATCCCACAAGAGAAATTGATTTACAGCAGCAAGTAGGGCTGGGTATCGAAAACCGGTTCTTGTTGAGAACCGGTTCCCACTGTTTCAACTCCTTGGAATTGTTTGCCATGTTTGCAAACGATTCCCTTATCGATTCCAGAACGACGTCACCACGTTGCGGAGCTTCATTTACCTGGCAGGAAACATGGCGGCTCAAACGCTCAAAAGTTTGGTTATACTTCACGAGAACGGATGACAACAGGGCAACTTGCAATATTTGAAAAGTAGATATTTCATTTAAGGGAGGAAACACTACGAATATGCAAAAGCATTTGCTCACAAAACACGCGATGACCTTAAATGAATGTCGTGTTTTTAATTCAGTAACGTTTGCACGTCCTCTCCCGTTAATGCGGCAGGTAAATAATCAACAACAGTGCATATTATGTTAGCGCGATCTGCCTTATTACAAACCTGCCATTACTGTGCGTTTAGTGACCATGATGAGACAGAGTCTGGCTCAGATGCTGGCAGTTCTCGCTGCAGGCTGCCGGTAGCGTCTCCTTTCAGGCCAGGATAGACGAATGTCACCGAGCAGTGACTACGTTTTTGGTCAAAGGCTTGCACCCATTTGCCACAGCAGATGATTTTCAGTAAGTGAATGTGTTTAATTGTAGGCAGGGACATTACTGGATATTCTTGTGTAATTGCTACTGAAGAATATTCATTTTATTATTTTACATTTACAATGTTTTTCCTGGGGATCCTGTGACACCCCATTGAAGAGCCGTAGGCTGGATCTCTTAAGATCTCACTGTTGGGTTTGTAAGGCCATGTTACTCCTAAATGTCTATCCTGTTCAAAGAGACGATATAAAACAAAGTTCTAAGCTAATCGACCTTAGTGTTCTCCTTTTTTAAAAAGAATCGATAAAGAATCGAATCGTTAAACAGAATCGAAAATGGAATCGGAATCGTGAAAATCTTATCAATACCCATCCCTAGCAGCAAGAGTGAAACCAGTACAGTCTACAATAAACACAGTTAAATAAAAGTGCCTTATACTCTGAGATAATACAGAAATGTAAATATATAAAAAAGTGATAAAAGTTCAAATGAAGTTGGTTAAAAACAGTAAAATTAAGACTGATGTGTAGGAGAGAAGTGCAAATTGCTTTAAAGTCTTTTGCCTGACAGGCGTGTAAACCTGTCCCAGAATGAAGTTATTGTACAGCTTTATAGAGAGAGGTTTTCTAAAGTGTTCTTTATGGCAGCGAGGCTGAATCACTCTGCTGCCTCAGAGGTGTGGAGTGGGTGTGATGGGCTGTCTGTGATGGAGAGGGTAGGTTCAGTGACCTCCTGGCCCAAATTCTGACCAATGATGCTTCCGGCCTCGCAGAGTAGTTTGTTCATCCTGCTGGCATTTCTGGCACTGACGCTGCCCCCCAGCAGACAGCAGCAAACTAGATGGTACTCACTACCACAGAAGAAGATCTCCATCATCAAAGGATATGAGCTTCATTAGAAAGTACAGTGTGCTCATCCCCTTCTTGCTTGTATGAATGGGTGAGTAAGGCAATTGTATCAAGTACTTTGAGTGCTCAGGAAGAGTAGAAAAGCGTTGTAGATGAACATTTGCCATCAGCCACCTGGGAAATGATTTACTAACGGCTTTTTTGGCACCAATAACTGGTTGTGCTCTTCCTGTGAGTGAGTGTCGATAAAGTCCGTCCCTAATCATTTTTTAAAATGGGAAGCGCTACATCAGGGCGCAGCAAGACATTGACAGGTTGGTGAAAGTTAGGAGGTTTAAGAAACAGTGGAAGAAGGCATCAGAAATGGAAAGGAGAAAACTTGAAGCACTTCAGTGTGAGGTGGAGAACATCGTGAACCGTGCAGGCCTAAATGGGCATTCCTTATAGTCTCTGCAAGCTAAAAAAAAGGTGGCTTGGAGAAAGAAATCATACCAGGACTTGTGGAACGGCAGTAGAGATCCTAATTCATCACACAGTTCAGTTAATCAGTCTTAGCTACACCCAGGTGCATGTAATGAAGCATCTCAAACAGACTCTATCTCTTTATTGCTTCAACTCCCAGAACAAACACGCATCATGACAGTGTGCAAAACTCTGATGTGGGCATCAAGTGTCCTGTATGATTTAACAGACAATGTGGAGATACAGAAATTCTTATATTGCTGCCATATAATCTGCATCATTATAACTGCATTGATAACATTCTTTACAGCATTATTCCATCTAATAATATTTCTCACAGTATTGATACTGCATTACAGCTGTTTATTGAAGATGTCCATTTGAGGATCCTTCCATTATGTTAACTTTTATTACAGGTACGGTTAGAAGTATTTTATACACATTGCATATCTGTGCTTATTTTGAGTTGATGTTCGGTTCATTAAGGGTCTTAAGCTTCACTGGCGTGACTGTCCAGGTGATCCATGCTGAGGGAAACTAGAACATAGAAGGATAACTGCAATGCATGCTTACAATACATATAATCTAGGAATGTGTCAGACCTGAGGCCTTAACTCATTTGGTGTCTCACTATATTTTATTCTACTTGGTAACAGATGATCAGAGTCAATAATTAGCCTCAGAGACCCTGAGGGCTTGAAGTTTATTACCTTGTATGGAAGGTGTTATAGAAAAGAGAAGTTCTATGTCTGCTTATAGCTATTAAAGATGTACGATTGACTGTGACTAATGTCTGGAACCTATTTTAATCTGTCATTGACGCCATGGGGGGGCGTGTACCCCACTGCTTTATAAGTATCCACAACATGTATGTTGGTCAGAAGACATATGTTGATGTTTTCTCCGGGCTGTTACAAACTCATCGTTTGATTGCACTTTTCTGGGGCCTCCGTGGTTTGTGACACTGCTCTACATTGATTGATTTCGCGACAGTTTCTTGAAATAAAAAGCATGTGCATTATCTAATTAGAGCTGTGTTTGCTAAAGAGCTGTGAGACAGAGTTGATCTAAAACAGCATACCTCTGCAGCTGCACCTGTCGAGCAGGTCTGTTTGGATAAATGTCGTGGGTGGGGTGGGGGGGTTAAGAGGAGGGATCAACAAAACAATGAAGGAAAAATGACACGAATGAGAAAAGTGAAATCCAGACTGACAGGAGCAAGAGAAGGAGAGGAACGAGCTACAGGGAACATCTCGTACAAACACTCAAATACAACCTCTCTGCTGAAACTGCAGGTAAGACATGTTCACTAACATGTGAACTGTGGACTCTGTTCCTGTTGTTAGTTGGTGTCTGAATAGGATCAGTTCACCCAGCAGCCTGTAGAGCGTCAGCTGTCTGTGCACTATGTCAAAGGAAGCTCTGTATATGCCTATATGTAACACAAGTACTGATATTTAATGTTATCATGCAGTGTGTGAAAGTGTGTAAAAACATGCAACAACACACGCTACCTGTTTATACTGCAGCTTTACAGCTTTAATATCAAAGCTAAATGATGTAACTTCAGGAAATGGTTGTGCAGGCAGGTGTTATCGAGCTGTGTGCCTGTACGGTCTGATACTCCAAATCTGTTTCATGACGACGTGAAAGAAATCAGCAGAGAAAGGCAGCCGTGGGTGTGGGTCGCTACGCCACATGAAACTTTATATAAGCCTTTGACACCAGTGTGCTCAACAGTTATACAGTCTGTTGTTGACATGTGTGCGCCGTCACGATACTTTTACCAAAGCTGGATTTATAAACCAAAAACATTAACAGAATCACAACGACAGTGATGGGTCATTGTCGGTCACACTGACTGTTGATCAGGTTCAAATTCAGCCTTTTGGTTTTATACCAGTGTTTCCCCCAAAGTCTCGTCAAAATGGTCAAATTTCACATGGTCTTTGTGTTCTTATTGGTCAACAGTGATTCTCTGTCATGATGGCCATTTTGGCACTTTTTCACATAGGACTGGGTAGGCGTGGCTAAATCACTATTTAAAAACCACGTTTTGTATTCAGTTCATCTTTGTCTGATAAAAAAAGTGATCATTAATCTCACACGTTTAATTGTGACCTATACTTTTTCTTAGCACTGAGGTTGTGAGAACAACACAAAACCTCACCTCCATCATAGGTTCACCAGTGTTAATATAAAGCACTGGTATAAAGTGTTACACACAGATTTTACACATTACTTTTCATAAATGTTATCATCTTCTCTGAGGAAGCTTTCGGATACACGACAGCTCTGTGATGTCTTGCATATTTCAGTAATGACCACTGTCTTCGGATTGTTTACCACATGACTGAGTAATGGCTCAACAATGCTGGTGGTGCTTCCTGTACGGTGGCTGCTCGCACGTTTTCATGAGCCAGTAAATCTGTCTGTTATTTATTTTATTTTGCTTCTTTACTTTCCTAAAGCACTCATATATTGTGTTCCATCATTTTTTCCAGTGCTGTACAAAAAGCAGCTGATGTTTGGATTAGTGAAGCTTCCACTCTGCTAATTTCACACGACAGCACATTTCTGCCTGGTATGAAGAAACTAACAGAAAGATCGCTCTCATGAGGTCACTGTGACAGAAGCAGGCTTCCTTTCACTTCTCTTATTCATGAAATAACAGTTTATTGTTGAATGCTGGAGCGAGGTGCTTATACGACATAAATACATATTATCCTGCCAGTCAGAGTCAGCTGATCTCAGTACAGCACACACTAAAGAAACACGAATGACTTGCAGTATTTTTTCCTCATTGCCTCGTTTAACTCGGTAATGATGACGTCCTGGCCGAGAATATTCCAGCCGAGCCTGAATTTCTTGATCTTGCGCAACTACTCCTTTGTATATTTTCACTGTGTGTTTTAGCTTTAGTGTGTTTAAGTTAAGGAAGTGCACACTCACACTGAGAGTCTCATGCTGCCAGCAGCTCCAAAGAGCTTCTGAATCAGTTGATGGATTAGGCGAACAATGAATGTTTTAGAGTACACTTAGGTTACATGTTACCCAGCAAAAAGGGGCATGAATCCTCTCGGTACCTGTTTGTCCTTCACTTTTGGTTCTTGATGGATATTGCTGAAGTCGAGCTTTAGACCGGTGATAATGAGATCATTTTAATGATAGTAATATATGAGCTAAGACTGGGGCTGTTAGGCTGTATCAGAGTGCAGATATCCAGGCTGGACGAGTGAAACCAGCCTATCAGTCCAGCTCGTCCAGGTTTCAGGATGAAGCGAGTGTTTGCAGCACTACTGTCACTGTTCTGTATATTATTGTGTAACAGTGACTGTTCCTCGTCTGCGGTCATGAATTTTGAGTACGTTAGCTGGGCCAGGACTTGCTGAATGGAATATGGCTCCCATCTTTCATAGCAGTGACCAACAGGTGCTTCGACAGGAAATGAAGGAAGCTGGTCAGAGGGCGTGGCTTGGGTGTGTCAGACACTTGAAGAACAGGTGGATGGATAGATAAAAACATCTAATAATTCAAAGTTTATCACTTCAGCTTGTATTGGAGAGGTGGATGTTGCCCAAGATAATACCTCCATCCACTCCATCACTCACTGGCCAATCACAGGAGCAGAATGAGATTACCCATAATGCACCACTAAATGACAGGATATCATTCCTGTCTCTGGATATCTCTGTACAACTCCTCCATTTCATTCACAGCACACAGTGCAGTAGTTCCAGCATTACTACTGCATCCTCTACAGAGAAAATAACAAAGTACGGGATCTTAACCATACATATCCATGTATATATATTTAATATTCTCTGCTATTAGTATCTCTTAGAGCTATTTTGTTTCTATTTTGTAACTTTGTAACATATTGTATTAATTAGTCGGTTACTGTTCTCACTGCCTCGAGTAACTGGGAACACATATTTTCAGGGATAATTAAAGAGTTCTGGTTCTGATTCAGCGTAGTTTGGAGTTCCCATGAACAAGCTCCAGACCAGTTCTGTATAAACTCAGTCTTTTCCTGTGGCAACGAGAATTAGATGAGATCTGAACAGTAAAGCTTTTGAAAGTCATGTCTGCTGATGCACACGGTTTAATATTTTTCTAATCTTCTGTCTGTCTCTATATGCAGCTTAAAACTAAATGGCTATGTCACTACCTGCTGCCTTCCTGTCTGAAGAACAGTTCACCTGCCCTATATGTCTGGAAGTATTTACCAAACCGGTCACACTACCATGTGGACACAGTTTCTGCCAAACCTGCATTTCCTCCTACTGGGACGGAAACAGTACAAAAATGTACCAGTGCCCTCTCTGCAAAGAGTCCTTCCTCAAGAGACCAGCTCTCCATATCAACCTGACCCTGAAGGAAATAACTGAACAATTCAAGCAGATGGCCGGCTCTCCTGTGGTTGACAGACTTGGAGGAACGGAGCCTTCCAGGTCCCCTTCCCATCATAATCAACCACTGCCACCCAGATTCCAGAGGCAGGGGGAGATGCCCGAGAACATCTTTGCAGAAATGATGTCACGTTTTCAGCACCTGCCAGACCCCGGGCTGCCTCACGCTGCACTCCCCCAAAGCCAGAGTCGAGATGGTGCTCCCTTTGTCAGGACGGAGCATCACGACCCCCCACCACCTTACCCCAGGTACCGAAATATACTGAAATATTGCATTACAATATATTTGACTGAACCACATTAATAGTAAATGGACTGGATCTTATGTTTTCCAAGTGCTTTATACATGCCTCATTCACCCGTTCATGCAGCCACCTTTTTCTACACTTCAGTGCTTCCCATGTAGCAGTCACACATTCACACTCTGATGGATGCGTCAGCAGCTTGGAGTTACTGTCTTCACTGAGGACATTTGGCACGCAGACTGGTGCAGCCAGGGATTAAACCACTAACACTGTAGCTAATAGATGACCTGCTCTACTGTTCAGTTTTATTCATATATCTCCAAATCACAGCAGCAGTCACCTGAGGGCCACAAAAAGTCTGTAAAGTTGGACTCAGTAAATGACTTCACATTTGTAAAGAGACGTTCACGAAGTTACCAAATAGTACCAAACAATCATCCAGATTTCTCTGGATGATTGTTTGTCATTAGTGTGTCAGCGGGATGTTTGTGAGAGTAGTGCCACAACAAAGCATAAATTATTTAATTTTTTTTTTTATTTGTTCCAAATTTGACTTTATAACTTTTCAGGTCTATGCCTGTAGTGGTGAGGTATGTGGGGGGACATTTTCATATCCTCTACACAGAGTCATGTGAATGTTTGGGCACCCCTGATAATCCTCATATTTTTCCTTCATAAATCATTATTTGTTTGGATCAGCAATTTCATTTCAATGTGTCATATAGGAGACACACGCAATGATATTTGAGAAGTGAAATGAAGTTTATAGGATTTACAGAAAGTGTGCAATAGTTACTTCAACTAAATTAGGCAGGTGCATAAATTCGGGCACCCTTGTTGTTTTATTGACTTGAATACCTTTAGCACTAATTATTGAAACATAAAATGTGTTTGGTAAGCTCATTGACCCTTGACCTACATACACAGGTGAATCCAATCATGAGAACAGGTATTTAAGGTGGCCAATTGCAAGTTTTTCTCCTCTTTGCATCTTCTCTCGAGAGTGGCTACAAGGGAGCCTCAAAACAGCTCTCAAATGACCTGAAAACAAAGATTGTTCACATCATGGTTTAAGGGAAGGATACAAAAAGCTGTCGCAGAGATTTCAGCTGTCAGTTTCCACTGTGAGGAAAATAGTGAGGAAATGGAAAACCACAGACACAGTCCTGGTTAAGGCCGGAAGTGACAGGTCGAGGAAAATCTTAGATAAGGAGAGACGAAGGATGGTGAGAACAGTTAGAGTCGACCCACACACCAGCACCACCGGCGCCAGTGTCTGGCAGCCTCGCCTCTGTCAGTGCGCCCCAGGGTGGCTGTGGCTACACAGTAGCTTACCGTCACCAGTGTGTGTGAATGGGTGGATGACTGGATGTGTAAAGCGCTTTGGGGTCCTTAGGGACTAGTAAAGCGCTATACAAATACAGGCCATTTACCATTGTTCAACTATTCTGCACACTTTACACAAAGAGATGCTGTATGAGAGAGTGATGCAGAGGAAGCCTTTCTGTGCACCTGCCACAAACAGAGTCGCTTGAGGTTTGCTAAAGCACATTTGGACAAGCCGGCTTCATTCTGGAATAAGGTGCTGTGGACTGATGAAGCTAAAACTGAGTTATTTAGACATAACAAGAGGTGGTATGGAAACAGAACACAGCACTCCAAGAGGAACACTTGCTGCCCACAGTAAAATGTGGTGGCACTTCCGTCATGCTGTGGGGCTGTGTGGCCAGTGCAGGTACTGGGAAATGAAACTGCTGATCCAAACAACCAGTGATTTATGAAGGAAAATCATGAAAATGATCAAGGGTGCCCAAACTTTTGCATACCACTGTAAATGCTACAAGGCTCCCACAGAGAGGACCAGATTTACTAAGTGGACACATTAGCTTGATGCCACAACAGCAGAAACGCTTTGATGGGAGGATTCAGCAGCAGCAGTGGACAAGCAGACCCGATGAGGGAGCGAGAAATCGGAAAATGAAAAAAACAATCAAATACATGCTCAGAGATTTTACGTGAATAAACATCCATCTCACACAAATCAATTAGTTAAACTACAGACACGTCTTAAAAACATATAGGCCTAGACAACCTGCTAATACTTTTCATTCCTCGTGGGTTTGTAAACTAATAACAGTGTTATATGACGTTTGGCTGCTCTGTGCTCTGCTGTATGGAGAGATCAGCACCTCGTGGCTGTTTGGTAGTTTAAATGCTTCAGATAGTCTCCGACCCCTGCTCTCAGGGAGTCCTTACCACGCCGACTGTTTACAACACTTTACAACAAAACTACTTTCCAGTATTAAGCACATTTTATGTTTATGCCTGTTTGATAAACAGTCCAAAGCCACAGAGATTCCCTTTGTTACGATGAATAGCACGAGCCGTCATTTGCGTTGGAACGACCTGAGCCCCTCCACTCCTCTTCTTTGGAAAAAAAGAAAAAGGTTCAAATGTTTCATCACTTATTGAAATATACATGTTATTAAACCAACTCAGCAGTTTCAAACGATTGAAGAGAAGGCGAGTGGGCTTCTTTAGGTTTGTGAAGACATCCGGCCTGGCATCCACGAGGCTTCTTCACTTTTAAAACAACAGACGCAGACTCTAGTAATGGTTGTCCTCTTGGAAGGAGTACTGAGACTTCTTAACCATTACTAATGGTATTAGTCCTCAAGTGAGACAAGGTTTTAGCACTGATGTTTACAACAGAAACATTTGTATGGTGCACGTTTCTGGCCTCCCATTCTCATTTTTAGACCACTGGAGTATTTTTGCATTACTCACAGCTCAAAAGCATCTTTTGTTTTATACTGGGTGTTGCTCAGGTCACCCACCGCCTAAAACAAGTGTTTCTTGACTGGTTGGCCATTGCAAACAGGAGGTTTGAACAGGAGGTGAGTGGTTGTGCTGTGTTCACAAAGATATCTCGTCAGTATGACATCATGAACGGACGGGAAAAAAACTGTGTGAAACAGATTGTTTAGAGGAGTGTTTGCATGTAGTATCAGTGTACATATGACAGGAAATAAGAAAAGCAGAGTAAGGAAACCTTTTGTGTTAACAGCTAAATGTAACCATACACGTGTCAAACTGTAAACAACTGAATAATATGTCCTGGAAACCAGACGACAGGTTAATCAGTCACTTACATGTTACGGCTTTATTCAAATGTTGACATGTCCAGTGACTCGGATTTGCCGCCGTGCCCCATCCACCTGAGAGGTCTGGAATTCTTCTGTCGCACTGATAACGTGTGCGTGTGCAGCACGTGTGTGGGGACGTCAGATCACCTAGGACACAACATCACCCCCGCCAAACGAGAGTGGCACTTGAAGAAGGTTTGTGCATGTGGTGGTTGGCTCACAGCTAACTGGGCCTCACTGACTGGTTTAGTAAAAGTTCTCTTTGAGAAGATTAAACCATCATGCTGCGGGGATTTGTTGCAACTTTGTTGTAGGGTTGGGAATTCTTACAGTTATTGTGATGTTGATATGTATTTCTTTAATTTTCAGAATGTTGAAGGTTTTTTTCCTCACAGGCTCCTGATATGCTGTCATGGCATGATTCTAATTTTCACAACAGAATAACTGGAACGATGGATTCCAGTTTGGGCTGGCATGTCCAAAGGTCAGAGTATCAGGTGGAGCTGTGAACATCCTCACTGCTAAACTCTGGGCTGGACCACACAGCTGTGCTATCATGCACAGTCTGTTAGAACTATGTCTCTAGGTTTGTGTCTGTGCAGAACCACAGTGGATTGAGATGAATCCAGATGTGACTGCAGGCTTTCAGCTTTGATTCAGCAGCTTTAGCAAAACTCCTGCACTCACTGTTCAGGAATTAGAAGCTTTTCTACACAGTCTCCCTTTTTCAGAGGCTCAAGGTGAACGAGAGTATTTTCAACATTTTAATTTTTAAAAGTTGAATTATGTATTAATACACACACATTTAAATATAACACTTGTATTTAATATTTTAATGAAAAACGGCTCCCTGATGTTTCGAACCCTAAACTGTAACCATCTCCAGCTGCTGCTTGTTCGTGCGTCTCTGTGCCTTCAGTTTTGTATTCAATAAGCTGCTCTATAGAGTTCAGTTAGGGTGACTGACTTTGTTATAATATCCCATTTCTTTATCTTGATAAACTCTTCGGCAGAGATGGGCAGTAACGCGTTACAAGTAACACGTTACTGTAATCTGATTACTTTTTTCAAGTAACGAGTAAAGTAAGGGATTACTATTGCAAAAACGGTAATTAGATTACGTTACTTTCCCGTAGGAACGCTGCGTTACTGCGTTACTAAAACCGTGATTTTTTTGGGAGAATGTCTCACGACAGTGACGTAAGCGAGCGTGTCGTTCGTGACAACAGCTGTGTGCAGATCAACAGTGGATCATATATCGATTGTGGGAGAGAGTATGAGCGTGCAGCGTTTAAAGCGTGGAAGTACTGACCTTACTTTGAGTTTGATTCCATAAAAAGTGACAAAAACATTAGTGTCCGCTGTGCGTGGGAAGAAAACTTCTTTTTACAGCGAAAAACCCCTAAACTTCCAAACAAGCAACAAGTGCGCTACGACGTAATGGGAAACTCACAGAGAAACTCGCGGATTCTTCCACTGACTGCTGCGGCTCACCTGCACCAGGGTAAACCTCCGCCTGCCCCACTCCTGCTTTACAGGTGTCAGCCGGGGATCAGCTGATCACGGGGTCGGGTTTAAAAGAGAGACACCACCCACCTGTTCGCCGCTCAGACATCATTCTCTTCATGTCAGGAGCTCCGAAACTCTGCCGACGTCAGTCTCCGCCTGATTCAGCAACCGTGAGTGTTTTTCCCTTCGATCCTCTTTTTCATCCCGGCTCCGCTAGCTCTCTGTCTGTAATGACAGTTCCGAAGCCACGCTTCGTGCACTGATCGTTACTAGAATAACTGCGTGTCTGTTCCAACCCACCGCTAGCCTTCGCCGCGTTTGGGTCTAGCCAGCACACCACACGGGCACACCGTCCTACTGTGTGTAGCTCGCCCCGCTGTGACAGGATGTCTGAGCCTCCTATAGACCCAGCGGAATTCGAACGGCTGAAAGCCGAAGTGCTATATCTTCGCGGTGTGGTAGATCGGATGTGCACAAAAATGGAGTCCCTCACCGAAACCGTCCTCCAACTTTCCACTTCCGTTACCTCGCTGCAATGTCAGCCAGTGCCGGTGAGCGCGGAGCCCCGGATCGGACTGCCAGACAAGTGGAACGGAGTTGATGGCCGGCCTGATGGTTTGCTCACCACTTTAGACATGCTGTTCGAGTGTCAGCCCACTAAATACACCACCGCCCGTGCAAAGGTCGCACTACTAACCTCTCTCTTGTCTGGCCAGGCTCAGGAATGGGGCGTGGCTCTCTACAACAATAAATCGGCAGCTTGCAATGACTATGCCCTGTTTGTGGAGGAATTAAAAAAGACATTTGTTCCCCCTAGCAGCGAAGTGGAAGTGGAGTCACAGCTGCTTCATCTACGCCAGGGCAGTCGACCCGTCTGCCACTTTGCTTCTCAATTCCGTACCCTGGCCGCTAAGCTACAGTGGGGGGATGCTTCTCTGTGCTCTATTTTTCTGGAGGGACTGGCTGATTACATCCGGGAGGAGATGACCGGCCATGAGGCTCCTAAAACCCTGGACGAGGCCGTGGACCTCGCCCTGAAGATCGACCAACGAGTGATGTCGCGGCCTCACCACACCCCTCGGGCCTTCAAACCCTTCCAGCCTCAGAGGACCACGTCTTTGCGGTCACCTCCCCCCTCTGATGGAGCCACTGCTAGCCCAAGCAGCACATCCAGCGAGGAGCGCATGCAGCTGGGTGGACTCCCCAAAGAGGAGAGAGAGAGACGCTGGTGTGAGGGTCTCTGCGCCTACTGTGGATCAGCTCGACACCGTCGTCCCCAGTGCCCGCTACGTCCGGGAAACGACGACGCCAGGTAGACTGCGGGGGAGTCCCACCTGGCCCTTCCCACTCCTCTGACCCCTCTCGTTTCCTGTTACCAGTAATATTTCTCCTGACACACCAACAGTTCTCATCTGAAGCCCTCCTGGACACCGGAGCCGCTGAGAACTTCATCGATCAAAAACTAGCCACTCGACTTCGCATTCCGTTAACTTCCGTCGATCGATTTCTCCCGGTGACCTCAGTGGATGGGTGACCACTCCAACCCTACCCGATCCAGTTCCAGACCCAGCCGGTTCGCATGTCTATTGGGGATCATCAGGAGGAGATCCGGTTTCTAGTAGTCTCGGCCCCTTCCTCTCCTCTCATCCTCGGATACCCCTGGTTCCGTCAACATGACCCCCACGTCTCCTGGTCTTCCTGCCAGATCCTGGACTGGGGTCCCCGGTGTCCACGCCGCTGCCTTCTCTTCCGGACTGAAAAGGACTCTAAGTCAGAAGAGGCGTCACCCCCGGAGCCCATTGATCTGGATAAGATCCCTCCGGCTTACCATGACCTAGCTGAGGTCTTCAGTAAGAGGCGAGTCTCTACTCTCCCTCCACATCGTTCCTACGACATGGCCATCGAGCTCCTCCCGGGAGCGGTCCCTCCTCGTGGTCGCCTGTTCTCGCTGTCACCCGCAAAGAACAAAGCCATGGAGGAGTACGTTGCTGAGGCTCTCCAACAGGGCTTCATTCGCCCTTCTACCTCCCCTGCAGCTGCGGGATTCTTCTTTGTCAAAAAGAAAGACGGCGGGCTCCGCCCCTGTATAGACTACCGGGGCTTGAATAAAGTCACTGTCAAGAACCGCCATCCTCTCCCTCTGCTATCCACCGCACTCGATTCCCTCTCCCAGGCCTGCATCTTCACCAAACTAGACCTACGCAGCGCCTACAATTTGGTGCGGATTAGGGAAGGGGACGAATGGAAGACAGCCTTCATCATCCCCAACGGGCACTGGGAGTACCTGGTGATGCCCTTCGGCCTCTGCAACAGCCCTGCTGTCTTCCAACATCTGATCAACGATGTCTTGCGGGATATGCTAGGCCGGTGGGTGTTTGCTTATCTGGATGACATCTTGATCTACTCCCGCACCGAAGTGGACCATATTCGCCACGTGCGGACCGTGCTGAGCAGGCTGCTCGAGTACCAGCTGTTCTGCAAACTGGAGAAGTGTGCTTTCCATCAGCGGTCCACCACCTTCCTGGGCTTCACCATCTCCTCCAATGGCCTGACCATGGACCCGCAAAAGGTCCAAGCCGTGACCCAGTGGCCTCAGCCCTCCAGCCTTAAGCAGCTACAGAGCTTCCTGGGCTTTGCCAATTTCTATCGGCGCTTTATCCGCAATTTCAGCACCATTGTCGCCCCACTGACATCCCTCACCAAACCAGCTAACCTGCCCAAGCCCTTCTGCCTCTCCCCAGGTGCGAAACAGGCATTCAGAGACCTTATCCGCCAGTTCACTACGGCTCCCGTCCTGCTCCACCCTGATCCTGCCAGAGATTTTGTGGTGGAGGTGGATGCCTCCGATGTTGGCGCTGGCGCCGTCCTTTCTCAACACGGCCCGGATGGAAAACTTCACCCGTGCTGCTATTTCTCGAGGAAATTCTCTGACACGCAGCGACGGTACGGTGTCGGAGACCGAGAACTCCTGGCCATCATGTGGGCCTTAGAAGAGTGGCGGCAGTGGCTCCTGGGAGCAAAAGAACCGTTTCTGATCTGGACTGATCATCAGAATCTGATCCATATTTGTTCTGCCAAGCAGCTTAACCCGAGGCAGGCCCGTTGGGCCTTATTCTTTGAGCCGTACAACTTCCACCTCGCCTACCACCCTGGTTCCAAGAACACCAAGGCAGACGCTCTCTCCAGGCAGTTCGCCCAGGGCGGCCTCACATCGGACCCTGCACCTATCCTACCAGCTCATTGTTTCGCTGCCCCCCTTCGGTGGCCCTTGGAGGACTCTATCCGGGATGCCCTGACCGCTGAACCACCTCCGCCTGACACCCCGGCTGGGAGGCTCTCTGTACCATCCCGGTGCCGTCAGGAGGCCTTGCTCTGGGCTCACTCCTCCCCGCTCTCTGGTCACCCGGGGCCCGACAGGACCCTCCAACTCCTCCGTCGTGCCTTCTGGTGGCCCTCCATGACCCGGGATGTCCGTGACTTCGTTTCCGCCTGCGACACCTGTGCTCGGGCCAAGTCCTCCACTCAGCCGCCCGCTGGCGACCTTCGCCCTCTCCCTGTGCTGAGACGTCCCTGGTCCCATGTCGGCCTTGACTTTGTTACCGGCCTCCCATCCGTGGACGGTCTTGACACCATCCTCACCTTTGTGGACCGGTTTTCTAAGGCGGTGCACCTGGTCGCTCTGGCCGGCCTCCCTTCCGCCAAATGGACGGCCGAGCTCCTCCTGGACCATGTCGTCCGGCTTCACGGATTCCCCAAGGACATAGTCTCCGATCGGGGGCCCCAGTTCACCGCCAGGTTCTGGAAAGCCTTTTGCCGCCTGATTGGAGCTTCTCCCAGCCCGTCTCCGGCTTCCGCCCGCCATGAAGGTCCATCCGGTTTTCCACGTCTCGCAGCTTAAACGGCGCGTCACTTCCTCGCTGGCGCCCCCCTCCCGGGCCCCGCCCCCGCCCAGGTTCGTCGATGGGGGTCCTGTCTACACTGTCCGGCAGATTTTGGACTCCCGTCCCTGGGGTCGGGGGGTCCAGTATTTGGTGGACTGGGCTGGCTACGGTCCTGATGAGCGCTCCTGGGTGCCGTCCCGCTTCATCTTGGACCCTTCCCTGATCTCGGATTTCCGTCGCCGCCGTCCTGGCCCGTCGGGTGCCGGTCCTCGGGGGGGGGGGGGGGGTCCTGTCAGCCGGTGATCAGCTGATCACGGGGTCGGGTTTAAAAGAGAGACACCACCCACCTGTTCGCCGCTCAGACATCATTCTCTTCATGTCAGAAGCTCCAAAACTCTGCCGACGTCAGTCTCCACCTGATTCAGCAACCGTGAGTGTTTTTCCCTTCGATCCTCTTTTTCATCCCGGCTCCGCTTGCTCTCTGTCTGTAACGACAGTTCCGAAGCCACGCTTCGTGCACTGATCGTTACTAGAATAACTGCGTGTCTGTTCCAACCCACCGCTAGCCTAGCCGCGTTTGGGTCTAGCCAGCACACCACACGGGCACACCGTCCTACTGTGTGTAGCTCGCCCCGCTGTGACAACAGGTGAAAATAGAGCAACAGGACCGCTGAGTCTTTGACTTTATTTATTTTCTGCTGTGTTTTACTTGCATCTATTTGAAAGAGTGAGTGTAAACACAAAAAAAAAAATTTATGTGCTGGAATGTGCAGAAAATAGGTTTAAATGTTAAACAAATTTCTTCAAGTCAGAGAATGGTGCATATAATTACATTTTTGCTTGATGCATAAAGTTAAAAGATTAAAACTGATAAAACAAGTTTTAAAAAGAGACTTTTCCATTTGATTAAATTTTGTATGATGGATTATGCAGAAAAAGTAGAATTGGGCTGAAAGATCGATCACTTTATCACCTCTTCAGGTTGTAAATCGTGTTTTTAAAAAGTAACTAAGTAACTAAGTAATTAATTACTTTTGAAAAAAGGAATCAGTAAAGTAACAGGATTAATTTTTTGGGGAAGTAATTGGTAATTAGTTACTGATTACTTTTTTTCAAGTAACTTGACCAACACTGCTCTTGGGTTGCTTTTGCTTTGGCCCATTATCCAATCATGTTTGCTCTCACTCATCAGAATTCATACTACTTCTATCAGCAGTAACACCTGGCTCCACCGTTTTTGTGAAACACCTGAATTAAAGCTGAAGATCTGCACTTCAATCATATTTTCAGTGTTTGTCAGTTGACACAGTTGATTTTAAATCAAAGTCAACTGTCATTGACAAACAAACTGTGCATCTAATTGTATATAAACATGCAACTGCAGCAGAGCATGTTTAATGCGTTGGTTGTTAGACACACTGTGTGTTTTCTGTCTCATTCAGGCTAAGTTAGGTGTTACTGAGGCGGAGCTAAAGGAGCTCATCAGTGAGAGAGAGAGAAAAGTGGAGGAGGTACACAGCTCCCTGCGAGAGATAAAGGTGAGTGATGTGGTGTCAACACGACTGCAGGAAGAAGCTTCGCTTATGGATCGTATGTATTTATTCTCTCACACGTGCACTTTGTTTGTTTGTTTGTTTTGTTAAGATAGCATGCTACATTGTTCCAGGAGCCAATCAGAGAGCAGAGATCTTTAGCTGACACTTGTCCTTAAAAACTGTTCATGTGGCCGAGCTGTTCATGTCTAATGAAATATCTCAGAAAAGAAAATGACAGAATAGATACCAAAAGTGAGCACACTTTAGTTTGTCACATTTTGCATTTATGGTTGTCTCTGAATTCTTCTTTTCTACTTTTCCGCTGGTTGCTGTTCATGCTTTAATCAGGATAGTGCAGAGAGAGAGACGGATGAAGCCGTCTGTGCTTTTTCCAAGCTGATCTCCAGCGTGGAGCACTGCCAAGCTGAAGTCTTGGAGGTGACCAACTACAGAGACAATCATACTGCACACACTATTTTTGTCTCAAAGTAGACGACACATTTGTCGGCATATTCATGAACACACCCTTTCTGTGGCACCCAGGTGATAGAGGTGACTCTTCGAGCGGCAGAGCGCAGAGCTCAGAGCGTGCTGAGAGAGCTGGAAGAAGAAATAGCTGAGCTTAAACGGAGGAGCTCAGCACTGAGTCAGCTGGCTCTGTCTGAGGACTACATATTCTTTCTCAAGGTATGAATAAATAATGAAATGAGGCACCAGATAAAATAATACAGACGTAATACATTTGCAGTGCTCCACTAGTTACTCCCAGTAACAGATCCAGAAAGTAGCTATAAGTCCAGTTAAGGAATATACTGAGAATTGAGATGCAGAGATGTGAAACCCTGGATCAGGATTACTCATCTTGCTAGAGGCACTAGCTGCTGGGAGACATGAAAATGTCTTCTCCACTCACTTTTTTTTACTCCTGATGCTTTTATGTTATTGTTTGCATAAAACTACCAAATGATTGTCAGAGAATTGTGAGAGCCACGGTTATAGTACTAAAAGCTGGGGCGCCCCAGTCACGCTCACAGAACAGTTCGGTACAAGCAGCGTTTGTTAGGGTGCAGACACGTGACCAGGGAGGAGAGGGTTGTAGAGGTGCTCGTGGTGGCAACAGGAACGAGTGAATGAAGCTGATGAGTGTCGCCCATTCAGTTGCTAGAGGTTGCTGTTAGTCAGTGGGAAATTTCTTCCTCAAGCCTTGGACCAGTCATTAGAAAAGAAGCCTTCCCCAACCAGCTGGCAAAAAGTTTGTGATTCATTTGGTCAGCAGCATATTGTAGCACTGTGGTTTACTGGAATCGACAGATTCTCTGAGCTGAAGCGAAACAAGAAAAAGAGAAGATTAGGCTTAAACGAAATGCTGTGTCTTTTGAAACACATCGGCTGTGGCTGAGGCACGACTTCTACTTTGTAGGCATTTCTGGTTTGTGCCACACCTTATACTCCTGCTCAGCCAGTAGGTAGTCAGTAGCAATCTGCTAGCAACCAAAGCATTTACTGGGAGGTTTTTGGTGCAAACTCCAGGAACCACTGCCAACTACCTTTCCAGCAGAAACTACTGATGTTTCCAGATGTAATCTGCAGTGAGGGGAGGGAGTGCATGGACGAGAGTCTGAAAACAAGCAGATATGTTCTGGAGAGAAGAGAGAATGAAGGTTAGTAGAACCTGGACAGAGTTCAATGAGAGGGAGACAGGTGAACATGTAAGGAGTACATGGATGAGTTTGAAGGACAGTGCATGAGAGAGGTGCAGAAGAGAGTGCAGCCAGACCTTTTCCTAAACCGCCGATGAAAATGAAATCGGTGATTATTGGAATTTGTTATTTGGCCCTAAGTAACTGGAATTTGGCTACTTTGAGCATATAGTATGATTAACATGATATGTAACATAGACTGTATGTCTTTATGACATTCCTATCTCCCTGCAGACGTTCCCTTCCCTGTCTGCACCTTGGCAGGCTAAGAACTGGTCCGGAGTCTCTGTGTCATCTCAGCTGACGTCAGGTGTGATTCTCAGGTCTGTCAATCAGATGATGGAGCAGTTTCACAAAGAGCTGCGAATACTGCCAGAAATCTGTAAGTCTTCATTCCCACCTCAAGTTAAACTGGGCAGTAAAGTCACGTTGAAAATTCAAAAGAGCAAATAGTGTCTCTAAACCTTTGCAACTCAATGGAACGTCTGTACAATAGCAACGTAGCCAAAAACAGACCATCCTAGCATTATGTAATTCTAAGTTCAAACTCTGCATGATCGTGTTTTCATTAACAAACATCAAATATTAACTCAACATTACAAAAATGTGTCTCTCCATACTGGTAGGTCAGCAATCGTCATCAAACCAGTCTTTATCTAGACCCAACCCGAGTAAGTGTTTTAATGACAGCACACAATTCTTTACATGTTAATATTCTTCTTCAAATAAATGACTTGAAGAAAATGTCGAGAAGTCAATTTATCACATTTTCTTTGCAGAGGTTAAGAGGGTTCAAGAATATGCAGGTATGGACTTAAATCCTTTTAGCGTTTACTTTTGTTTGAGCCCCGAGCTAAACTGGCGGGTTTTTAGAAACTCCATTTCAAAGACGTTTTGGCATTTACAGTTTTCTGTCCAACTTGTGTACCGGACATCATTCATCTTTAACCCGAACTCAAGTCAGCAGTGTTACAGGGTGGAGGAACTAACCATTGCTCTATCACTGTATCTGTCAGTTGACATCACTTTGGATCCCACCACAGCCCACCCACGTCTCACCGTCTCAGCAGATGGGAAGAGGGTTTACTGCGGAGATCGCCATCAGGTGGTACCAGACAACCCGAAACGCTTTGACCGGGTAGTGTGTCTGCTGGCCAACCAGGGCTTCAACTCAGGGCGCCATTACTGGGAGGTAAGCAATATGGAAACAAGCTCTTTTAGTTTAAACTCTCAGTCTCTGTGTACAAACAAAGCAGTCCATCTGATGGGTACGTGGAGACATGAGCGAGGGGAGCTTTATGACATCTTGAGTTTAGTGAGAAGATTTTATGTGTTTCTTTTTGCTAAATTACTGATTAATTAGTGTTTTTTATTTCTTTTTTTAACATATGGGGGATCTCCCATCATAACTGGAAAAACTATGGCATCCACATTAAAGATCAAAGCGCACTGCAAATTCGGTGTCGAATGTCTAAATTAATCATTACCATAATGTCCTCTTACAGGTGGAGGTAGGGGGGAAGACTGATTGGGACCTCGGCGTGGCCAGTCGGTCCATCAACCGTAAGGGTAAAATCACCGTGAGCCCCGCCCATGGATACTGGTTTCTCAGCCTTCGGGATCAGTCCGAGTTCGCCTTCAGAACAGAACCATCGACCAACTTGACGGTTCACATCAGACCATCTCGGGTGGGAATCTATGTTGACTATGACAAGGGACTGTTGTCCTTCTACAACGTAGATGCCAAAGTGCTAATGTTTACATTCACAGATAGTTTTTCTGATACCATCCATCCATTCTTCAGCCCCTGTACAAATAAATCGGGACGGAATGAGGCTCCACTAATCATCTGTCCTGTTGCAATGACAGAATGATCAACTATATCAAGTGCTTTAAAGTACTGCTTCAAGACTTGGATACAGAAACATCTGCAACTAATAACTGATCATTTTATTCTTTGCAGCACAATAAAGAAGAATATGGCCTTTGGTTAGCATATGCTAAAGCTGCCATTGTGATTAATATTGGCAGAAAATGTGAAATTCTTTCAGGAAAATACGGACTCTGCATCCGTCAAACTAAAGATGAGCGATGAGCCTCAGCTCAACGGCCTGCATTACCGATGGCATGGAGTCGCATGTGGATTTGGCAGTTTACACTTCTGGAAAGGCACACTTACTACATCATGAAACAAAAATGACACCAAAGAAGAGCCAGGACTGTTCAGAAAGTGCTCTCCTTGGCCGTCAGACGTTTGAGACTGCTGCAGAGAATCCTGAAAGCTGCGTCCTCAAAAAGAAACACTTCATTGTGTTGCTGTCATCACATTAAAAATGAGAAAATATTTTCCTTAAAACATTTACAGTGGCCATATTTTGATCATGAATCAGTGTGTGTTGGTATGTCTGGACTACATTTTTTATGTGTGCTCTGTGCCTTTAAGAGTCTCTGCAGTCTCTCCTTTTTCTGATTGGCTGCCGCTGTCTCCGGCAGACCTGTCCTCAGCTGCCCAAGTCATAGGCTGTATCCCAATTCAGGGTCTGCAGCCTTAAAGTACGCAGCCTTAACGATCCACAAGGGCCGCGTACTCAAAGACCGCTAAGGCCGGAAGTGCGAGGCTTGTGAAATCGGACAGTCTAGCCTCCGTCCCGCTGCCCAGGTTGCCTAGCAACCATGATACTAACAGCTGGAAACGTGTCATACAGCTTTGTTTGACAGAAATGAAGGAGAAAATCTTTTGTTCATTTGTTTGTTTCTACATGAGCTTTGATCATTCTCTGTAAGATTAAGCTCAGCTATTGAACGCCGTATATTTTAAAGTAAAGGCTTTAAAACCAAGTTAGTACAAACGTCACTAACGTCACATGACTTTGCCGACATGTGGCCAACAGGAATGTTTAATGTTCTTTGTTATTAAACATTCGCACATAAATAAGTGACATAATATTCAGTACTTACTTTTAAAAGTTTACTCTTCGGGCGCCCCTCATCCGCTGTTTTTTTCTGCAAATTTATCCACACCCACCGCCGCGCTATGCATTCTGGGATATGTTGGGCCACGAAGTCTACACTGCCACAGCCTTAAAATTCAGGGACATGAAGGACGCATTTGAGGACCGCATTTCGAGCAGCCTTTGAATTGGGACAGCTTTCGTTGCGTCGCTGTGACGTAATCGGCCTTAAAATGTGGCCTTTAAGGCTGCAGACCCTGAATTGGGATACAGCCCTAGTATTTAATCCCTCTGTGTGTCCTGACAACAGCTAGGACAGTGTATAGTACTGTAAATAGCTTTGTCCACTTATAAACAGCACTGAAGCCCATTTCCTCTTGTATGTTTTCTCTTGTTTATTAAATTTGGGAGTTTGGGGTAGCGCTTGTCCTCGTCTAGTTTAAGTAGCACTTCTTTGGAAAAGCTTGTTTCTTTTGTTACTTTAGCTGATTTTGGTTCACCCTGGAGTTTCTGCTTTCAGTTTTGGTATGACTGATGTAGCAATAAACCTCACCTTCATCTGTGACTTGGCTGTTTCTGACTTTGGGGACCAAGGCACCTTTTTTTAACCCTTGTTGCGCTCCTGTACCCCCAGAGCGGGGCGTGACAGTATGTTCTCTGTGTTAATGTCCTATTCTGTGTTCTACTGATGAATCATCTAGAGGTAGAATCAGTGGAGTTTTTGAATGAGGGTTTTACACATATGTGATTCGGAGCACGGCAGCACTGATGCCACCTCTGTCACTGTTCGTGATTATTATTTTGTCTTTATAAATTCTTAGATTAATTAAATAAGTATACTTGATGTGATTTGATCATTATTATGTGATTATGAATATAATTTGATTCTGCTTTTGCTTTTCTTCTTTAAAATACTTAAAAAAAACTCCAGCAACTAAAAGACTAAATTGTGGACATTCCCTTTTTAACCCTTTGTGAAGGTAAGAATTTGAGCATTAACCAGTTTTAGTGTGAATAGCTCTTACTGGTTACAGGCCCATGTGACCTACTGTCCAGAACCCAAAAATGAACCCGGTTAATTACAATTACAAAGCTGCCATAATGAATGTGGCTGACGGAGGCTCGGCTTTCTTTTATCAGACAAAAGCACTCGGACAGTGGGGCAGTGAGAGCCGAGCGAGTCCCCTCACCCACATCTGCTCCATCTGAACTCTGCACTGGCTGCTGGGTAATACTCGTAGGATCAGGCATTAGGACTCTGGGAACAGAGATCCAGTCCAGACTTCCTGTACAGGGGCGCTGGTCAGAGGTCGATGTACTGTGGGAATGCACCCTCTCTGTGGGTCTCTCTGTCGTAGTTATCTTAGTGACTTCAAACATGTCTTTGTCATTTCCTTGTTCCTTTCTGTGACATGTGACAAGCATGGTTTGAATGTTTGGAATTATTTCCATGGATGACTTTTAGACGGTCACAGAGCAAAATGTTGATGCTATCTGAGACAGAGAGAGGTTGTTTCAGGTTAAAGACTTTAAGGTGCTTAAATTTGGTGCTACACACGTACACACACACACACACACACACACACACACACGCGCGCGCACACACACACACACACACACACACACACGCGCACACACACACACACACACACACACACACACGCGCACACACACACAGATACTGAGAAGAAGGATGCGAGTTTTTGAATCTCAGCACAGATGTACAGTAGGTCTGTGATGTATTACCACTGGATGTGAGTTGTGATGTGATTAGAGCAGAGTGTAGAGGGCGATAGCAGCCTGCAGGGAGCTGCTGGTGAAATTCTTCCTGATTTTTAGATTTTACAGGTGAACGTGTGGATGTGATGCTTATGGCAGTCATGTGTATGTATGGCAGAGAAATGACTAAATATTCCCTCTAATATTATAAACTTTGTTTAGAAACACTCATCACTGAAACAGTTGATAGAATAATTACAATGATTAAATCGTTTATTGATGAATGGAAATAAAAAAGCCTTTAGCTTAGTTTCATAGATTTCAAAATGAATTCATTGCTCCTTCTTGTATTCAGCAGATTCTTCTTCCCATATTTTCAAAGTTTCTCCAGGATGATTTAGGTGGACCATGTTCTGTTCTGACAGGAGCAATATGATCAATAACTCAAGAAGGTGCATTAGAGAAATCATTTTATAATAACAGTACAGGTAACGTGTAGCTTTAAAATGTACTAATTATTAATCCTTTATTTATCCAGGTAAAAATCTCATTGAGATTAAAAATCTCATTTCCAAGAGAGACCTGGCATCATAGCAACAAAAGTCACATACCACATAGGTATATAACATTTAAAACAAATACAATATCCCATACAAACATGTGTAAAATATACAATAACAGATCAAATTAAGAGTACATTAAAAACAATCACACTGAGTAAAAGATCTGTTCTCTCGTTCCTTTAAGACAGACTTAAACTCTCCCAAGGTAACCAATTCTGATAATTTCAGTTCCTTCTGCAGATTATTCCAGGAAGCAGGGGCAGCGTATTTAAAAGCCCTTTTCCCCAATTCTGTTCTGATTTTTGGGACAATCAATTGTATGATTTTGTTCGAACGAAGGTTGTATTGGTTGTGGTTTTCACACATATAAACACATAAATAAGATGGAACCAGCCCAAGGAGAGATTTATAGATAAAGATCAACCAATGGGAGAGTCTGCGAATATGCAAAGATGGACATTTAGCAGCAGCATACAAAGAACAATGATGTACATGATTAACTAATGAGTGTTTAGATGGATGAACAATAAGCTTCTGAGAAAATGCTGTAATGATAAGAAATGGCAACATTTGTGATGTGATACTGATACATCTGGAAGATCAAGGCTGTGGTTTTGTAAAAGGCCACTCCTGATTGGTTATTTGAGTTTATTTGAGATGCCACCCACCTGTTCGCCGCTCAGACATCATTCTCTTCATGTCAGGAGCTCCGAAACTTTGCCGACGTCAGTCTCCACCTGATTCAGCAACCGTGAGTGTTTTTCCCTTCGATCCTTTTTCTCATCCCGGCTCCGCTCGCTCTCCGTCTGTAACGGCAGTTCGGAAGCCACGCTTCGTACACTGATCGTTACTAGAATAACTGCGTGTCTGTTCCAACCCACCGCGAGCCTTCGCCGTGTTTGGGTCTAGCCAGCACGCCACACGGGCACGCCGAACTACTGTGTGTAATTCGCCCGATCGTGACAGGATGTCTGAGCCTCCTATAGACCCAGCGGAATTCGAACGGCTGAAAGCCGAAGTGCTATATCTTCGCGGTGTGGTAGATCGGATGAGCACAAAAATGGAGTCCCTCACCGAAACTGTCCTCCAACTTTCCACTTCCGTTACCTCGCTGCAATGTCAGCCAGCGCCGGTGAGCGCGGAGCCCCAGATCGGACTACCAGATAAGTGGAACGGAGTTGATGGCCGGCCTGATGGTTTGCTCGCCACTTTAGACATGCTGTTTAAATGTCAGCCCACTAAATACGCCACCGCCCATGCAAAAGTTGCAATGTTAACATCTCTCTATTGTCTGGCCAGGCTCAGGAATGGGGCGTGGCTCTCTACAACAATAAATCTGCAGCTTACAATGACTATGCCCTGTTTGTGGAGGAATTAAAAAAGACGTTTGTTCCCCCTAGCAGTGAAGTGGAAGTGGAGTCACAGCTGCTTCATTTACGCCAGGGCAGTCGACCCGTCTGTCACTTTGCCTCCCAATTCCGCACCCTGGCCGCTAAGCTAAAGTGGGGAGATGCTTCTCTGCGCTCTATTTTTCTGGAGGGACTGGCTGATTACATCCGAGATGAGATGACCGGCCGTGAGGCCCCAAAAACTCTGGATGAGGCCGTGGACCTCGCCCTGAAGATCGACCAACGAGTGATGTCGCGGCCTCGCCACACCCCTCGGGCCTTCAAACCCTTCCAGCCTCAGAGGGCCACGTCTTCGCAGCCTCCTCCCCCCTCTGACGGAGCCACTGCTAGCCCAAGCAGTACATCCAGCGAGGAGCCCATGCAGCTGGGTAGACTCTCCAAAGAGGAGAGAGAGAGACGCTGGCGTGAGGGTCTCTGCGCCTACTGTGGATCAGCTCGACACCGTTGTCCCCCGTGCCTGCTACGTCCGGGAAACGACGACGCCAGGTAGACTGCGGGGGAGTCCCACCTGGCCCTTCCCACTCCTCTGACCCCTCTCGTTTTCTGTTACCAGTAATATTTCACCTGAAACACCAACAGTTCTCATCTGAAGCCCTCCTGGACACCGGAGCCACTGAGAACTTCATAGACCAAAAACTAGCCTCTCGACTTCGCATTCCGTTAACTTCCGTCGATCGATTTCTCCCGGTGACCTCAGTAGATGAGCGACCCCTCCAACCCTACCCGATCCAGTTCCAGACCCAGCCGGTTCGCATGTCTATTGGGGATCATCAGGAGGAGGTCCGGTTTCTAGTAGTCTCAGCCACGTCCTCTCCTCTCATCCTTGGATACCCCTGGTTCCGTCAACGTGACCCCCACATCTCCTGGTCTTCCTGCCAGATCCTGGATTGGGGTCCCCAGTGTCCACGCCGCTGCCTTCTCTCTCAGACCAAAGTCAGAAGAGGCTTCACCCCCGGAGCCCATTGATCTGGATATGATCCCTCCGTCTTACCACGACCTATCTGAGGTCTTCAGTAAGAGGCGAGCCTCTACTCTACCTCCTCATCACTCCTACGACATGGCCATCGAGCTCCTCCCGGGAGCGGTCCCTCCTCGTGGTCGCCTGTTCTCTCTGTCACCCGCAGAGAACAAAGCCATGGAGGAGTACGTTGCTGAGGCTCTCCAACAGGGCTTTATTCGCCCTTCTACCTCCCCTGCAGCTGCGGGATTCTTCTTTGTCAAGAAGAAAGATGGCGGGCTCCGCCCCTGTATAGATTATCGGGGCTTGAATAAAGTCACCGTCAAGAACCGCCATCCTCTTCCTCTGCTATCCACCGCACTCGATTCCCTCTCCCAGGCCTGCATCTTCACAAAAACTAGACCTACGCAGCGCCTACAATTTGGTGCGAATTAGGGAAGGGGACGAATGGAAGACGGCCTTCATTGATTGATTGATTGATTGGTAATTTATTTCAACATGTGAACAATATACAAGTACATTTAGAAAAGAAATAAGAGAGAAAAAAATACTATACAAATTACATACAAAAAAAACCATTCTGATTAATTTACATGTTGAAAGGGAGTGGGAAGAAGTATACACTTATTTAATCCCACCCCTTTGCCATAAATTATCAGTGAATATTTAGTCAGCTTCCTTACTGATATAATTTGTAATAAAAATAGTGAACAGATTTCTGATATACTATATACTATAATATCACATCATGAATTTTTTGTTTGTTTGTTTGTTTTTAAATAGAGACATTCACTTAATTTAAATATTTTCCTTTTCTTTATAGATCGAGAAGATCATATTTTTATAACTCTTTTTGAACAGTTTTATGTTTGGACATTGCTTTAATTCCATATTCAGTTTGTTCCATAGTTTCACTCCTTGAACAGAAACACAAAAGCCTTTTCCTGTAGTACGTACCTTCATTGTTTTGAAGTTACAAAAACCCCTTAAATTATAACTTCCTTCTTTCAAAAAAAACATACTCTGAATATTACCTGGCAGTTCTTTATTTTTTGCTTTGAATAGAATTTGTGCTGTTTGGAATTTCACTATATCGTCAATTTTCAATATTTCAGACTGCAAAAATAGTGAGTTTGTATGTTCCCTATAACCTGCATTGTGGATGATTCGAATTGCTTTCTTTTGAAGAGTAAAAAGTGAATGTAATGTGGTTTTATAGTTATTGCCCCAGACCTCTGCACAATAGCTTAAGTATGGTGAAACCAGTGAACAGTAGAGAATATGAAGTGATGTTCTGTCGAATACCTGCTTTGCCTTGTTTAGTACTGCAATGCTTCGTGATACTTTGGAATGAATATATCTTACGTGAGCTCTCCAGTTAAGTTTTTCATCTATTATTACCCCCAGAAATTTATTTTCACTGACTCTTTCAATATCAACACCATTTATTTGAATCTTTGCATTTGTATTTAAACTACTATTTCCAAATAACATCAGTTTAGATTTATTCAAATTTAATGATAATTTGTTTTTATCAAGCCAGAACTTCACTTTACTTATTTCATTAGTCATATCCTCCAATAAATTCTGCAGATCATCACCAGAGCAAAAAATGTTTGTATCGTCAGCAAAGAGAACCATTTTTAATACTTTGGACACTTTACAGATGTCGTTAATGTACAAGTTGAAGAATTTTGGACCCAAAACTGACCCTTGGGGTACACCACAAGCAATGTCCATACATAAGGAGCAACCACCATTTATTTTCACAAACTGCTTTCTGTCACTTAAATAACTCCGGACCCAATCTAAAACTACCCCTCTGACACCATAACGTTCCAGTTTTCTTATTAATATATCATGATCTATAGTGTCAAATGCCTTTGTCAAGTCTATGAATAACCCAGCCACATATTGCTTTTTGTCTATGGAATTTGTGATGTATTCTATTGAATCTAATAGTGCCGATGATGTTGATCTGCTTGATCTGAATCCGTACTGACTCTCAGTGAGTAGTTTATGTTTATCTATAAATTTTTCCAGTCTGTTTTTAAACAGTTTTTCAAGAACTTTTGAGAATTGAGGTAGTAAAGAGACAGGCCTGTAGTTTGTGAAATGGTGTTTGTTTCCAGATTTGTATAGAGGTATAACTTTTCCTATTTTCATTCTGTCTGGAAATCGACCAGTTTGAAATGATAAATTACAGATGTATGTAAATGGTTTTATAATAGCCTCAATGACTCTTTTAACCACTATCATATCAATATCATTACAATCCAAAGATTTGTGATTTTTACATTTTTTGACAATTTCAAGAACTTCATTTTCATCAACGGCTGTGAGAAACATAGAATATGGATTTCTGTCAATCAGTGTATCGGGTTTTTCCTGTGCTTTCCCAGGATCAGTGATTGTTCTTGCTAAATTTGGTCCAGCAGTTACAAAGAATTCATTGAGACTATTTGCCACAACATCCATATTGTATTCTTCATGGTCATTACAAATGAAATACTTGGGATAGTTCTTTTGTCCAGTCCCACATTTTATAACACTGTTCAGGATTTCCCATAGTCTTTTAATATTATTTCTATTTATATCTAATTGCTTCTTATAGTATTCCTTTTTACTAAATCTAAGTATATTAGTTAACCTATTTTTATATCTTTTGTATCTGATTTCAGCATCTTTAGTTCTCGTTCTTAAGAACTCTCTGTATAGAGCATTTTTCTTTGTACATGCATTTTGCAGACCTTTTGTTATCCATGGACAGTCCATATATTTCTGTTTCCTACTATATTGCTTTATTGGACAGTTGGTATTGTACAGTAATGTAAATATTCTAAGGAATTTATTATAAGCACTATTAACGTCCTGTTCCTGATATACTTCACCCCAGTTCTCTTTCAATAAATCTTTTTTAAATGCATTCATTCTTTCTTCTGTTCTTACTCGTCTGTACTCTTTTTTACTGTCCATTTTATTGATCTTGTAATTCCTATCATAGATTGTAAAAATTGGAAGATGGTCACTTATGTCGTTAATCAGGAGTCCACTTACAGTCTTATTTTCAATGTCATTTGTAAAAATGTTGTCTATGAGAGTTGCACAATGTGATGTAATCCTGGTAGGTCTAGTAATTTTAGGGAATAGGTTCATACAGTGCATTGTGTTTATAAATTCCTCAGTGGTTATATGTTTATTTGGGTTTAGCAAATCAATATTGAAGTCTCCACAAATGAAAACTTTTTTGTGAGCTATTTCAATAAATGTTTCTTCTATCCAGTCTTTAAATGTCTCAATACTACTACCTGGAGCTCTGTATATACAGCTAATGAGCACATTTTTACTTTTTTCTTTACAAATTTCAACTGTAATACATTCTAGTACATTATCAATCACCATCGTCATCTTTTCCACCACATTAAATTTCAAGGATTTGTCCACATACAAGGCCACTCCTCCTCCTCCTTTGTTTCGCCTAGTCATAAATGTGAATTCATAACCCTCCAGTTCAAAGTCTGTTCCTTTTTCCATATTGATCCAAGTTTCTGATAAGGCAATGACACTAAATGGATGTGAAAACTGGTTAAGATATTCTTTGATATGACTAAAATTAGCATAGAGACTTCTACAGTTAAAGTGGATAATTGATAATTTATTCTCAGTTTTAATCCTCTGATTGTAGTCTTTATTTGTATAGTAGCAGCAATTGTTATTGTTAGATGAGAAAAAGTTGTTGTCTGGATCTATTTCATATTCCAAGTCATGTGTATTGTGATCCATATAGTTAAATGTTTTCAGTTCCAATTGATCATATTCTGCAACTGTCTGACTGATGCAGCTGATTCTTCCAGATGTATCTAAGTTCTTCCTTCCAGTGTGTGTCATAAGTGAGTGTGTGGTTGTCTGTTACCTTGTTTGCCGTCCAGATCGTGTTGCTCACTGATATTTTTCGAGATCCGCCATATTTTTAATGGTCAGAACTTTGGCTTCCTCTGGTGATCCGTTTAGTTTAATGAATATTTTGCAGTTCGTCGTCCAAGTGCTTTGGATTTTTCCCAGCTTCTTAAGGTGTCGCGCTTTTTTGGCTATTTCAGCGTTGTGTTTGGTTAGATGTTCATTGATAAAGACATTAGATCCTTTTAATTTTCTTCCTTGTTTCAGCAGCGTAATCTTGTGCTTTCGATTTACAAACCTTAATATAATAGCCGGTGTGTTGCCGTTCCTCCTGGGAAGAGGGTGGCATGCTTCGACAGAGTTACAGTCCAGGGCAATCCCTTTGGACCGCAGGAAAGCAGCCACCTGTTGTTCCGTGGAGCTAATGTCAAGCTCTCCAGGTTCCTCACTGCTGTCAGCGGTCACCGCCTGAGCATATGACCGGGGTTTAATATGGAGCCCAGTATTCATCACCCCTAACGGGCACTGGGAGTACCTGGTGATGCCCTTCGGCCTCTGCAACAGCCCTGCTGTCTTCCAACATCTGATCAACGATGTCTTGCGGAATATGCTAGGCTGGTGGGTGTTTGCTTATTTAGATGACATCTTGATCTACTCCCACACCGAAGTGGACCCATATTCGCCATGTGCTGAGCAGGCTGCTCGAGTACCAGCTGTTCTGCAAACTGGAGAAGTGTGCTTTCCATCAGCGGTCCACCACCTTCCTAGGCTTCACCATCTCCTCCAATGGCCTGACCATGGACCCGCAAAAGGTCCAAGCCGTGACCCAGTGGCCTCAGCCCTCCAGCCTTAAGCAGCTACAGAGCTTCCTGGGCTTTGTCAATTTCTATCGGCGCTTTATCTGCAATTTCAGCACCGTTGTTGCCCCACTGACATCCCTCACCAAACCAGCTAACCTGCCTAAGCCCTTCTGCCTCTTCCCAGGCGCGAAACAGGCATTCCGAGACCTTATCCACCGGTTCACTACGGCCCCCGTCCTGCTCCTCCCTGATCCTGCCAGAGATTTTGTGGTGGAGGTGGATGCCTCCGATGTTGGCGCTGGCGCCGTCCTTTCTCAACACGGCCCGGATGGAAAACTTCACCCGTGCTGCTATTTCTCAAGGAAATTTTCTCCCACACAGCAACGGTACGGTGTCGGAGACCGAGAACTCCTGGCCATCAAGTGGGCCTTAGAAGAGTGGCGGCATTGGCTCCTGGGAGCGAAAGACCCTTTTCTGATCTGGACTGATCATCAGAACCTGATCCATATTCGTTCTGCCAAGAAGCTCAACCCAAGGCAGGCCTGTAGGGCCTTATTCTTTGAGCCTTACAATTTCCACCTCGCCTACCGCCCTGGTTCCAAGAACGCTAAGGCAGACGCTCTCTCCAGACAGTTCGCCCAGGACGGCCTCACGTCAGACCCTGCACCTATCCTATCTTCTCATTGCTTCGCTGCCCCCCTTCGGTGGCCCTTGGAGGACTCTATCCGGGATGCCCTGACCGCCGAACCACCTCCGCCTGACACCCCTGCTGGGAGGCTCTATGTACCATCCCGGTGCCGTCAGGAGGCCTTGCTCTGGGCTCATTCCTCCCCGCTCTCTGGTCACCCGGGGCCCGACAGGACCCTCCAACTCCTCCGTCGTGCCTTCTGGTGGCCCTCCATGACTCGGGACGTCCGTGAATTCGTTTCCGCCTGTGACACCTGTGCTCGGGCCAAGTCCTCCACTCAGCCGCCCGCTGGCGACCTTCGCCCTCTCCCTGTGCCGGGACGTCCCTGGTCCCATGTCGGCCTTGACTTTGTTACCGGCCTCCCATCCGTGGACGGTCTTGACACCATCCTCACCTTTGTAGACCGGTTTTCTAAGGCGGTGCACCTGGTCGCTCTGGCCGGCCTCCCTTCCGCCAAACGGACGGCCGAGCTCCTCCTGGACCATGTCGTCCAGCTTCACGGGTTCCCCAAGGACATAGTCTCCGATCGGGGGCCCCAGTTCACCGCCAGGTTCTGGAAAGCCTTTTGCCGCCTGATTGGAGCGTCTCCCAGCCTCTCGTCCGGCTATCACCCTCAGACCAATGGGCAGGTTGAACGGACCAATCAACAGTTGGGGCACTTCTTGAGGTGCTTCGTCTCCGCCCAACCGTCGCTTTAGCCTCGTTACCTGTTGTGGGCTGAGCTGTCTCATAACCTTCACGTCTCTTCTGCCACCGGTCTCTCGCCCTTTGAAGTCTGTCATGGTTTTCATCCTCCTATCTTCAGCCATCAGGAGGCAGAGGTCGACGTGCCTGCTGCTGAACAGATGGTCCGCCGCTGTCGTCAGGCCTGGATCAAGGCGCGGGCTGCCATTTCCCGAGCCAAGGCTCTGTACACCCGGCAGCATCGTCGCCGCCACCGCCTGGGTCATCCGTTCCAGCCGGGGGATCGCGTCTGGCTCTCCACAAGGCACCTGCGGCTCCGCACCGAGTCCAAGAAGCTCACTCCCAGGTTCGTTGGCCCGTACGAGATCGCTGCCCGGCTCGACCCCGTGACTTATCGTCTCCGGCTTCCACCCGCCATGAAGGTCCATCCGGTATTACTCGTCTCGCAGCTTAAACGGCGCGTCACTTCCTCGCTGGCGCCCCCCTCCCAGGCCCCGCCCCCGCCCAGGTTCGTCGATGGGGGTCCTGTCTACACTGTCCGGCGGATCTTGGACTCCCGTCCCCGGGGTCGGGGGGTCCAGTATTTGGTGGGCTGGGCTGGCTACGGTCCTGAGGAGCGCTCCTGGGTGCCGTCCCGCTTCGTCTTGGATCCTTCCCTCATCTCGGATTTCCGCCACCGCCGTCCTGGACCGTCGGGTGCCGGTCTTCGGGGGGGGGGGGGGGGTGATCAGCTGATCACGGGGCCGGGTTTAAAAGAGACGCCATCCACCTGTTCGCCGCTCAGACATCGTTCTCTTCATGTCAGGAGCTCCGAAACTTTGCAGACGTCAGTCCCTGCCTGATTCAGCAACCGTGAGTGTTTTTCCCTTCGATCCTTTTTCTCATCCCGGCTTCGCTCGCTCTCTGTCTGTAACGGCAGTTCCGAAGCCACGCTTCGTGCACTGATTGTTACTAGAATAACTGCGTGTCTGTTCCAACCCACCGCTAGCCTTCGCCGCGTTTGGGTCTAGCCAGCACGCCACACGGGCACGCCGAACTACTGTGTGTAATTCGCCCGATCGTGACAGAGGATTTTAGTTCTGGGACATTATGAACCTTTTCTGGAGTCATTTCCATCAGTAATAATGTTTGGACAGAATATGCAGCGTTACACGATGTGGATGAGGGCCGTGGTTCAATTCTTTCTTCTTAAATTCCTTTACTGTGATTCACTCATAATCCCCTGCTGCATGTAAATGTCCTGCTGTGATTCTTACCAACATTTATATGAATTTCATGTTTGTTTTCAGAACTACACCCACTACAACAGACTGTAACAATGAAGAAATCATTGAAATGTCATTTTAATGACATGTGAGCAGTGCTTTATTCACATAAACAGACACATGATCAAGTCACCAAGGCAAAGAAAGACATGATGTTAGTGACACCACAGAGCATCATAGTGTGCACACCAGAGGCCACACATTCACAACCAACATGTTTATACAGATCACACATGTATGTGAGCCACGAGTATCATCATATTTAAGACGTTAAGAAGACCGACCTGTTCAGTCAAATAATATCAGCAGCACTTTCTATTCCTACTCATCGTCTGCTTCCAATATTGTCCAATGTTACTATGAAATGTAGTAATAGTAATTTTGTATTTTGCAGACCTGATTCAAAGTTATTACACATACTTTACCACACATATTTCCAAGTAATCATTACACTTCTTGAACTCTGGTTTAATAACTTATTAAACTGAAATTAGATTTAATAATGAAGTTACTGAACATTTCCAGGTAATTCCAGGCGCTTCCCTCCGACGTCTGTGCTCGTGCTCCCCGCTGTTGCGTTTCCGCACACCCCGTGCGTGCTGCCTTTCTGGACCACTCTTCCTCCTGCAGGGAAACCATAGACGCAGCCATCAACACTAACCCTCAGCGGGCATATACGAACAGCACAGACATATGCTGACACACACTGACTTGGTACGATAACTCAATGATCCCGCGCCGGTGGGAGCTCCAGCTCTCTCCTAAGTAGCTCCCCCGACGAGCCCTGATCACCAACAGGTGTGGCAGGAACTTCAGGTGTGGCCAGTCCTTCCGCAGGGCCACACCCATCAGGCCTGCAGGTGGCTGTACTCCATCCTCCAGCCACACCCGCAGACATACACGGGTACACACCCACACCCTGCCTATACATACGAGTGGGACACAGACTAACACAGCATTGTGCAGAAAAACACACACATCACCAAATAATAATAATAATAATAATAATAATAATAACAACAACAACAACAGTCAAAACTGCTCATGGACCCCCGAGTCCTCCAGAGCCGGGTCCGTGACAGTACCCCCCCTCTAAGGGTCGGCTCCCGACGACCCTAAAACAGTTCAGGTGGCCTACCTCTAGTCCATTGGTGGAAGAGCAGGATCTCCGGCGGGCGGCCACGGGTCCAGCAGCAGCAACGAAACAGTTCTGGGGGCCTGCCACTGATCCAGTGGCGGCGGTGCTGCATCTCTGGTGGCCTGCCACGGATTGGGTGGCGCCAGCGTTGCAGCTCCGGCGGGCGGCAGAGTTGAAAGGCTCAAGATCCCCGACGTGCTGGACGTGGACGGCGTGGTGGGCGCGCTGGACGCGGACGGCGTGGTGGGCGCGCTGGACGCGCTGGACGTGCTGGACGTGGACGGCGTGGTGGGCGCGCTGCACGCACTGGACGTGGACGGCGTGGTGGGCGCACTGGACGTGGACGGCGTGGAGATGCATCCTGCACGCCGACCTCCGGCTCTGGCCGAGCGGGTCCCTCCGGCCTGCCGAGCCCCTCTCTCGATAGTGGCCACTCCTCCGGCAGCGGCGCTGGCTCCACCGGCTCGCCGAGCTCCTCCGGCAGCGCCTCCGGCAGCGCCTCCGGCTGCGCTACAGCTACTGATGGTCGATCCGGAGGTGAAGATGGTGATGCAGTATCTGCAGGTGGGGAAGGTGAAGGTAGAGTAGGTGATGCGGATGGTGAAGCCGAGAGTGCTGCGGTTGCTGAAGTCTGATGGGACGCTGGTGGAGAAGTAGCTGCAGAGGGCGGAGGTGATGATGGTGTGGCAGCTACTCCCGGTAGACTGGACAGCGATGCAGGGACAGACGGGTGAAATGATGGCAGAGGTGGTCCAGCAGGCATATCAACCTCCAACTGAGGATGAAGGTGAGAGGCTGACTGGACTGAAGACTCAGTTACCAGCTGGGCAGCAGACTCCGTTACTAGCTGGGCAGCGGACTGAGTTGAGGGTGATATGGCTATGATGGAGGGTGGAGAGGATGAGAATGTTACAGCTGGCTCAACAAATTCCAGGGGTCCAGAGGCGACTGAGGCCTCCAGTTCGGCCTCTGGGGAAGCCCTGGGGAGAACTTCTGTCTCCATATGGCCAGACTGAGCCAAAAAGTCATCTGGGTCTGTATGCTGTGAACTCCCTAGCTCCCAGCTCACAGTCTCAGAGTGAACATCTTCTGAGTTTTTGGAGGTAAAGCAAACAGTTTCTGACCCCACCGACTCTGAGCTAACTACCTCAGGGCTGTCTAGGCAAAATTCTGCCCCAGCATTAGCACTCAGGCCACATTCGTCCGTCGGTGGTCCAAAAATCCCCACTGGGAGTTCAGTTACACCTCTTACAGTTTCTCCATTGTTAATTGCCGTAGTGGCTATAGTCTCTATGTCCATGTTCACAGGAAGGGAATTTACGACACCGGCAGAGTCCATTTTACTCACTGTGGCGTCCAGAGCCGCTGGTCCTGAGTCTTCGACCAGCACAGGAGTGAGTGTAGATGTGGCTGAACGCTGCTTGCGAGGACGCCTTCTCCTCCGTGAAGGCGGGGCCGGGTGTAAGGAAACCGTCCTCTGCTGTTCATCTGTGTTTTGATTTTCAATGACAGGATTAATAGACACAAATGAGTCGGGTTTACTCACTGCGGTAATGAATGCTGTTGGTCTGTTGCCAGCTGACCGGGCTGAAACTGGGCATATATACCCTCAGCGGGCATATACGAACAGCACAGACATATGCTGACACACACTGACTTGGTACGATAACTCAATGATCCCGCGCCGGTGGGAGCTCCAGCTCTCTCCTAAGTAGCTCCCCCAACGAGCCCTGGGCCCTATTTCAGGAAGCCAGTTTAGAAAACCCCGAGTGAAAAACGATACTCACGGTTGAGTAACCCCGAACTGTCCAACTCGGAATATTCGGTTTCAGAAAGGCTGATAACAATTAGTTCAATCAACGCGGAGTTGCTACAACCCCAAGTCAAGCGCGCGCACGAGGATACATAAAGCCCCGATTAGTGGAGCACAGATTAAGCGAGTCACCATGGAGACGGAGGGAAAGAAGGCGCGGTCGACATATTTCACAGCGCTTGAGGCCGAAATTCTGATGGCAGCATATGCCGACAGCATGCACATCATGCAGAA
Organism: Diplotaxodon limnothrissa; assembly: GCF_057381915.1. Classification (NCBI taxonomy): domain Eukaryota; kingdom Metazoa; phylum Chordata; class Actinopteri; order Cichliformes; family Cichlidae; genus Diplotaxodon; species Diplotaxodon limnothrissa. Next base: position 1,765,627 of record NC_140601.1, on the reverse strand, counting down.
AAAAAGTAACACAGCCGCAGCTGCAAAGGAAAGGGAGCATGCATGGCAAAACATAACCGACAGAGTCAATGCGTGAGTGTTAATCTAAACATTGATCTAGGGATCACCACCCATTTAACACGTCATCTCAGTATATGTCATTTCATTGCCTATGTCATACATTTTATGTTGTGATGTGATGTGAGCGCAGGTGCAACCCAACAGGCCCCAAACGTTCCTGGCAGCAAGTAAAAATGAAGTATAAAAACATAGTCCAAACAGGTAAGGTGTAATTGTATTATGAGCCATAGTGCTTGGTCTGTGTGTCCTATGTAAATCAATTGCAGTTAGAGGCTACAGTAATATACCTCCTGTAAGCACATATTGAAATTATCTGAGCACATCACAAGTACACATTTGCCTACTCTGTATGCCCAAATGTGTGCCGTCACAGCCAACAGAAAAAAAGCGGAGGCCCGACAAACAGGTGGGGGTCCTCCACCACCACCACTCACAGAGGCTGAGCAGTTGGCCCTCAGCCAAAACAGTGGGCGCCCTGTGGCTGAAGGCATCTCTGCGGGGACATCCTCTGTGGCAATAACCCCACAAGACACAAGTGCCTACATAAGGGGTAAATCCAAAACAATACATGGCGTGCATACATCCATTCTGCACAGTCACCTTGACCAAAATGAACTATGTCGTAGTGAAGTTATTGTCCTACTGTCAGAGAATGAGAGTTATCAAACAGTCAGGTGAATAAACAACACTGAGACACTTGGAAACTGTTAACGTGCTGCACGGGTGAGGGCCCAGGGAGAGACTCACACACACCGAGCTGCAGTGGTACGTCTTTATGAAGAGCATAGCAGTGTCCTTTAATTTTGCATACATGTGTGTGTGTGTGTTAACCTCTCACAGGGTGAGCTCCCTGTTCCCAGAGACAGAGCAAGTAGTACATTTCGTACTTTTCCCAATAAGAGTAACATATGAACATATACCTTAATGCAACATAAAGCTCATAAAAGCGTTTCCACCCTGACACCTACTGATTTTGCCTTCCCTCAGTGTCGGTTGTCTCTGCGAGCATACTGACAATGAGGTGTATGGTGATTGGTATGTCTGGTAATTGCCATTTGCGCCCACATAAGTCATGAGTGACCTGTATGAACCCCATATACTTCCAGTTGATGGTGATGGTGTACTGCATCTGGTGCAGCCCCCTGTTGAGCCAGACCGACATGCAGTCGTGAGTACTCGTAATACTCCACAGACTACATGTGTCAACAGTAGAACAGCAATGTTGTTAAATGTCTCCACCACAGGCATATGATGACGAAACAGTGACAGCTGCTACAGAGGAGGCCGCAACAGAGCCACACTATGAGGTATACAGTGTACAGTGGAAAATATAACAACTGACTACAATGTGGTACTATGATGACACCATGGACTTACTATGTCCCTGGCAGAGTGATGCTGGAAATGAAGAGGAAGAGGGTCCAGCCACTCCTACAACAAACCTTACCACAGTGGGTTGTCCAGCACTGATTTACAACCAACCTAAGTAGGCATGTACTATGGATGCCAATGCTATGTCCTTTGTTGCAATAGCTCCCTGTAAAGCAGCTGTATAAGACATATCTGGCCAGGAAGATAAGAAAGTGCGACATGGAAATGGTGCACCTCCAGCTGCAGATCCAAAAGTCGAAGCTGGAGATTGTACTGCTGGAACAACAGTTAAGGGTGGGTGGAGTGATCACAGATGGACGAATCATGTCAGTGTTTGTACAACATACTAATATACGCATTTATACTTTGTGTACAGGACATACAGGGTGACCAATAAAGCCAGTTGACCACAGTATCTGTGTATTTGTCATGTAACATGTTGGGGTGACGGGTCACAGGAAATGGTTGTGGCATATGGTCTCTCTGACTGCTCTTCCATCCTGTACGTTCGTGGGTGGGTCAGGATGTTCATCGTGTGGATCACTGCTGATGTCTGGTTCAGCTGGACAGTGTTCACCTCTAATCGTGGCAATGTTGTGTAGGATCACACATGCCACAATGATGTCACATGCCCTTTCTGGGGTGACCCTGAGTCTACGAAGGCACTGGAACCGGGCCTTGAGCATTCCGATGGTCGTTTCAACTCTGGCCCGTGTCCTGCAATGGGCCAGATTATAACGCTGCTGTGGGCCCGGTTCAGGGTCAGGGTAAGGGGTGAGCAAATAGGGTAGACATGGGTACCCCCTATCACCAAGCAGGTGGCCAGTGAACTCTGCTAGGACAGAAGAATACATGTCAGTGCAAACGTCCCTGTGGCAATTGGTCTCTGTATATTTCACAGTTACTTCGACCCACCATGTCCAAATTTGGTGCTCAGTGTACATTCCCGGAAGATTCGTGAGTCATGTACAGAGCCTGGCCACTTGGCTTCCACATTTATGATGATGTTGGCAGCATCACATATGATCTGCCCAGTGCAGAGAACACATATTGGCATCCATTACCATGATGCCATCACTTGTTGGTGTGAAATGCTACAGGGAATTATGTACCTGTACATTGATGCTGTGGAAGGACTTCCTGTTCACATAGTCTCCTTCATTTGCTGAGGGTGCAATGATTGGAATGTGGGTGCCATCTATACAGCCAATCACGCCTGGGAACCCTGGAAATTTTTGTACCATTTGAGTGGTAGTTCACGTATCACCACATCATGCATTGAGTTTTCTTCATCCTGATACCTGCAATTTTGTGGAATCCCTCTTTGATGAATCTTGTGGGTCTATGACCGGGGAACACCACAAACGAGTACAGGAGACGTTTCAGTGCAACTGTAACATTCCTGACTGCCCGACAGACGGTAGCCTTGGAAACGTGCTCAGCGTCACCGATATTATACAGAAAGCTCCCGTTTGCAAAGAAACGGAGTGCAATACAAATAATATGTAATGGACTGAGCGCATGTCCGCGATGTGTCACATGCGCAATATTAGGCCTGAGGATGTTATCCAAATAACTTATTGATTGTGCTGAGAAACGGTAACGTTCGCACAGGAAATCATCAGGTAATGATAAAATGTCCATACGCGCTCTGATCACTCTCTCCCGGCGGAGAGCTCTGCGGAGAATTTGGGCTTCACGATCTACTGGCTCTTCAAGGAAGGGACACGCCATGTCTGAAACTTCCTACTGTCAGGTTTCCGACAAAGAGGCGGGGACAGTCAGGGTTAGTTGTAGTAAACCTGCTAGGGGGCAGGTTAGCTTCACGGAGTGTGTCGTCATAGTGACTCACTCAGAATTAATCTAAACTCGCTTTGTGAAACCGAAAACCCAGAGTTTTCGTTAACTCAGGGTATACTTACTCAGACTTTGCACTAAACCGGCTTCCTGAAATAGGGCCCTGATCACCAACAGGTGTGGCAGGAACTTCAGGTGTGGCCAGTCCTTCCGCAGGGCCACACCCATCAGGCCTGCAGGTGGCTGTACTCCATCCTCCAGCCACACCCGCAGACATACACAGGTACACACCCACACCCTGCCTATACATACGAGTGGGACACAGACTAACACAGCATTGTGCAGAAAAACACACACATCACCAAATAATGATAATAATAATAATAATAACAACAACAACAGTCAAAACTGCTCAAGGACCCCCGAGTCCTCCAGAGCCGGGTCCGTGACAACAGAAGAAAATACAGTCAGATGATCCTGACTTCTCAGCAAAGGTTCACATCATTCATAAACTCATTAAGACAGTGCACCATTTAAAGAATGTTTCGGGGGACGTTCCTCCTCCCTCTCTGAACAAGATAGCTCACAATCTAATGACTGTGATTAAGCCAGCTATCCCCAATAGAGAAGTGCAGACTCTAATTGAGGGCAATGCTAAGAACTGGGCTCATACAACCATGATAATCCTTTGGGATCATTATAATGAATGCATGGAGGAGGCAGTTAAGACTCTTTTTGAGTTTCCTGAACAGGACTGGAGAGGCCCGTTTGAGATAGCAGCATCCTGGGCCAAAAGGAATCTGGGCCGCCGTCTTCAGCCTGAATCTTTGGAGCAAACTGAGGCTGTAATTGTGGCGAAGCTGGCAGACGTGTAGGCAACTATTGGATCGACGGAGCGGAGCAACGCCATCAATGAACCAGATCATCAGCCACAAGTAAATGGAGAGGTGGACATGATTGCACCCCTGATTGAAGCATCACAATCAGCTTCTCTGCACACACAACCCGCAGCACTGCAGGCCACTACTGGCCGGATCGTTTCTGTCACAGCACAAGTTCAGGCTCCACCCACAGCTAACACCGCACCCAAAACTACGACTGCTACGACGTCTGACCCGATTGGAGGTGAACTGTCACTCTCCAGTAAGACGGAGGAGGGAAGAGACGGCGATCTGAGACCTGCCACTCCTCCTGTGCATCTACAGGAACCAGGGCCCAATCAAGTGGCACCGAGAGACCAGAGGGTGAGGAGAATCCCTACAGCACTTCATGGGGCTTCTTCTGAGGGGAAATCTTCTCCCGCCATTCAGCTACAACAGAACATGGAGGCGATGGACCTCATACAGGGGGAATCCACCCCCAAGAAGACCAACACAGCTTCAGTTGGACAACAGGTATGCACCTCGACGAGACATCCAAGCACAAAGAAAAAGCTCAGAGAGTGGAGACTGCACACAAAGGAAGCATCGGTGATCACTGGAGACACCAATGTGGGCTTGATTCCTCCTTATGTTGCGGAGGGAGTCCAAATTGACAGAATGTGGCCATGCAGAGATCCTTGTGGATAAAGCAGACAGTGACACATCGGTGGAGAAGCTGGTTCTCTCCTTCGGCCTGAATAACAGGTGTCAGAGGGATAAAAATGTACCAATAAGGGAGCTGAGAAGAACGCTGAGGTCGGCACAAGAAAAATTCCCCCAAGCTGACATTTATATTCCAGTGATTAACTTTTCTTCTGCCCTTCCCAAAACAGAACAAGACACATTATTACACATAAACAATTTTATTGCAGGTTTAAAGGAGCACATACCTGCTCTACCTGCTGATAAGTTCAGCACAGAATCGGACAATCTTCGCTGGACGGACAAGACTGCAGAGCACATGTTGGATCATTGGAATGATCATGTTAATGGAGCATCTCCATGAAACCAATTTGAGTGACTGATTTTATGTACTTCTGTGCTTGAGGGAGGCTTCAGATGCCATTTTGTGAGAGTTTAGCCCCAATATAACCCACTAGAGGGTGCTGTAACTCCATTTAAGGGAATTTTCCCCTCCTCTTTACTTTTCTCCTTGTTTCTTCATTTTTTATTTGTATAGGCCCTTTTATGGCCATCCCATTATAAACTCCTGGCCCTGAAGCCTTCCCTAACCTTAACCTTTTTTAACCCCATGCAGGGATTTCATTCCGGCCCTAAACCTAACCGCCTAGAGCCCTGATTGAACATTGGGCCCTAACTTCAACCCCTATCTTCCGGCCCTAAACCTAACCTCTGGGTTCCCTAAGCCCACTTTCAAACCCCTTTATTTGGGATAAGAGAGGACACTTCCCTCCTGGAGAGCAATCTGTGGGTGACGTGGGGGCCCGGGATGGGAACAGGTGTGGTCTGTGCATGGAATTTGGCCACCTTCGGTGGCCAACCTCCCAACTTGAGCTCCCCCTAACCCGCCCGTGCCGCCTGGCCCCCCACTCGGGTTACCCTATGTCCTCACATTGCAACAACTGAGAGGAAAAGAGGTCCAGTTCAGCCGATGCCCCTTACTGGGGACCTCTTTTCCTCTCAGTTGTTGCAATGTGAGGACATAGGGTAACCCGAGTGGGGGGCCAGGCGGCACGGGCGGGTTAGGGGGAGCTCAAGCCGAGAGATGTAATCTCTCCACCGTGTCCTGGGTCTGCCCCGGGGTCTCCTCCCGGTGGGACATGCCTGGAACACCTCACCCAGGAGGCGCCCAGGGGGCATCCTTGTCAGATGCCCGAACCACCTCAGCTGGCTCCTTTCGATGTGGAGCAGCAGCAGCTCTACTCTGAGCCCCTCCCGGATGGCCGAACTTCTCACCCTATCTCTTTTTTTTTTCTTTTTTCTTTTTTTTTTTTTCTTAAATGACATCAGAAACAGCAGTATGCGACATTACGTGATGGCAGAGCTTCAGTTCATCCTTTGTCTTTTTTTTTTTTTTTTTTTTTTTAATAAATAGGACAGGGGGAATGAATGAGAGAAAGAGGGGGAGAGAAAGAAAGAAAACCAAAGGGGAGAAGAGACGGTGAGAAGGGGGGGGAAGAGAGAGAAAAAAAAAAGGACTCCTGGGTCACCTGTATGGAGAAAAAAAAAAAAAAAAACAAACAAAAAAAACAAACAGAGGAGACAGCAAACAACAAAGAGCAACATAATAATAGAGAAAACAAAGCACCATCACAATAAACTAGCTAGTCATAGATATCAATATTTACTAAATAATAAACGATATTGTGCAGCACGCAAGATAGACAGCGCACAGTGTGCTTTGAGGCAGCAGCCAAGAAAGCTTTAGTCCGCGTCTGTGAATACCCATGTGTGCATACCTGTGTGGATCAGCATGCTTGCATTCCAAAGGTTTCTCCATGTAATGATCTGCTAGGGAGTGTGGGGGGGCCACAGCCCCGTCCTCCAGGGTGTGAAGCGGGTATGGAGGAGATCAAAACTCCAGACATCCAGAGGCCCCCAGAACACAAGAGACCATGGAAGACCAACAGAGGGGCAGCCGCGCCACTGTTCCAGTAAGAGCTGACTCACCCTATCTCTAAGGGAGAGGCCAGCCACCCTTCGGAGGAAGCTCATTTCCGCCGCTTGTATCCACGATCTCGTTCTTTCGGTCACTACCCACAGCTCGTGGCCATAGGTGAGGGTAGGGACGTAGATCGACCGGTAAATTGAGAGCTTTGCTTTTACACTCAGCTCCCTCTTCACCACGACGGACTGGTGCAGCGTCCGCATTACTGCAGCTGCAGCCCCAATCCGTCTGTCGATCTCCGGCTCCCTTCTCCCATCACTCGCGAACAAGACCCCGAGATACTTGAACTCCTCCACTTGGGGCAGGAACTCATCTCCGACCCGGAGTGGGCACTCCACCCTTTTCCGGCTGAGAACCATGGCCTCAGATTTGGAGGTGCTGATCCTCATTCCCACTGCTTCACACTCGGCTGTGAACCGTTCCAGTGCGAGCTGGAGGCCCTCACCCGATGAAGCCAACAGAACCACATCATCCGCAAAAATCAGAGACGAGATTCTAAGGCCACCAAAGTGAAAACCCTCCGCCACTTGGCCGCCACTACTAGAAATCCTGTCCATAAAAATGATGAACAGAACCGGAGACAAAGGGCAGCCCTGGCGAAGCCCATCACCCACCGGGAACGAGTCCGACTTATTGCCGGCAATGCGAACCAAGCTCTTGCAACGGTTGTATAGGGATCGAATGGCCAGTAGCAATGGGCCAGACACCCCATACTCCCGCAACACCTCCCACAGGACACCCCGAGGGACACGGTCGAATGCCTTCTCCAAGTCCACAAAACACATGTAGACTGGTTGGGCAAACTCCCATGCACCCTCAAGTATCCTCGAGAGGATAAAGAGCTGGTCCAGTGTTCCGCGACCAGGACGAGCGATGCAAACAGTGCTCTTTATTTACAGTGAAAAGCTGTAAACACAATAACTCCCCGTTGCTCCCTTGAACCCCGTGTGAAGCGCCTTGAGGCGACTTTTGTTGTGATTTGGCGCTATATAAATAAAATTGAATTGAATTGAAATTGAATTGAATTAATAAGCCACAGCATTAAACATAATAGTTAGATTATTACCTTCACACAAAGAAGAATCCTGGGGACACAAATCAGGGCTCCAGCACTGAAATACAGTAACTGTAATACAGTAATGTTAATGCATTGACCTTATAATGATGAGGTTACCACCACAAGTCAATAAACAAAAAAGTCCACAGCACAGATTTTTTTTTTGCTAACAGGTTACAAATATGTAAGACTGCTTTCTTCCATTTGTGCAACATCTCTAAAGTTAGAAATATCCTGTCTCAGAGTGACGCTGAAAAACTAGTTCATGCATTTATTACTTCCAGGCTGGACGACTGTAATTCATTATTATCAGGAAGTCCTAAAAACTCCCTGAAAAGCCTTCAGCTGATCCAAAATGCTGCAGCAAGAGTCCTGACAGGGACTAGAAAGAGAGAGCAGATTTCTCCTGTTTTGGCTTCCTGTTAAATCCAGAATTAAAATCCTGCTCCTCACATACAAGGTCTTAAATAATCAGACCCCATCTTATCTTAATGACCTTGTAGTACCATATCAGCCTATTAGAGCACTTCGCTCTCGCTCTGCAGGCCTACTTGTTGTTCCTAGAGTATTTAAAGTAGAATGGGAGGCAGAGCCTTCAGTTTTCAGGCCCCTCTTCTGTGGAACCAGCTTCCAGTTTGGATTCAGGAGACAGACACTATCTCTACTTTCAAGATTAGGCTTCAAACTTTCCTTTTTGCTAAAGCATATAGTTAGGGCTGGACCAGGTGACCCTGAATCCTTCCTTAGTTATGCTGCAGTAGGTGTAGGCTGCCGGGGGATTCCCATGATGCATTGAACGTTGCCCTCTCTCACTTGTAGAGTCTACCTTACAATATTAGCTCCTTGACGTCACTGTTGTTGTGATTTGATGCTATAAAAATAAAACTGAATTGAATTGAACTGAATTATAATATATAACCAATATATTGCTATAATATTATCATCACTTGGTGTCACAGTCACATGTATTTCCACATTATTACACTCAATCTCTGGTCTGTTAGAGCTCAGTTATATGAATTTCAGTGTAATGTTACGCAGCTACATTCACTGTTCATACAGGCTTATTACTTGGCTGTTATTGAAATGTTACTCTGTGAGTAGGAATAACTCACACATATGATTACCTTGTTTCTACCTTATTACACAATTATTAGCATATTATTACTGAGCTGGAATAGCAAGTGTTAGCCTACATTAATAAATCATTGCTCCAGCATTCAACACAGCATTTCAGTTTACAGTATGATTAAATGGAGAGACAGAATATCACCCAAACAAAACAAACAGATCACATCAAAGTTATAAATAGACGTGCTTGTCACTGCGTGAATTAAGTATTTGAGCAAATTATGTCGTAGTGCATATCTGGAGAAACCTTGTTGACACAGCAGCAGTTAGACATCTGTAGCTGGTCCCCAGGTTTGCACAGATCGCTCTCCTCTTTAAAGAAACTCTCTTAATCTTTCAGGTTTCTTGGCTGCCACCTGGAAACTAGAAGCTCCAGTTCACGCCACAAATGTTCTGTATGAATACTGAGGCCTGAAGACATCAATGTGCTTCTTCTGTAACCACTTGATTGTGGCCTTGGTGGTATGTTTTGTGTCACAGTATCCACCCACAAACACAAACTGTGTTCAGGCTGATGGAAGGAGGCTCCTGCCCAAGATGTGATGGTTTAATGTCCAGGTGAAGTTGCTTTAGCAGAAAACCAGCCCAAAGAATAAATTTTCCACCTCCGTGTCTGTGGGGTTGTTTGGTTTCATCTGAACTAAAAACCTCTGAATCATTACTGTTCACTGGAAACATTAAAAAACATGGCTTCTTCAGCAGAGAAATCCATGAAACGGTAAATGGCCTTTTTTATACAGCACGTGCTGACCACTACAAGCATCATTCACCCATTTGACCGCCGGTATGCACAACATTCATTTAGGACCTTAGTGCTTTGGTTACAAAGGATCAAACTATTTCACTCAATGACATGCAAATCAATTTATAACATTTATGTAAGGATTTTTGGTTGATACTCTTCATTAAAATAAAACTACCATGAAAATGAAGAGACTGTTCATTTCTTTCTGTGATCGTTTGAGTTCAGAGAAGAAAACGTCAAACTTGAGATTCAAACTTGTTCAGTATGTTTAGTAGATGCAGCTGTGGTGTCATTGTCATCCAGGGAAGGACGGATGTTGTTTTGCTGTGCTGTATTTTAATGTGAAGTGTACTTATTTATTTTTTATATTGCATGTATTGGTTATATTTTGTGCAGGGTTTTATTTAGGTTGCATGTTTTAGTTACCGTCAAATTGTCCTGGAGAGACTCCGCCCTTTCCCCCGTTTTTACTAATTGGACACACCTGAGAGGAAAGGCAAGGTAATTTACAGAGAGCTCAATGACACATAAGAGGGTTGGAGTTGGCGTTTGACAGGAGGTGACCAGCGACTGGGGACGCGCCACCACCAGCGACTAGGGACGCGCAGCGGGCAGTCAGACGGCAATAACGACAAGAGCCAGCTTGTGCACTGCGGGAGAGCAGAAGCAGTGAGACAGCTGGTGCCGATTGCAGTTTTAAAGAAGCGGCGGGCGGAGTTGAGAGCTCTGCCCACCCGGGGTAAGTCTTTGACTTATCCCTTTTATTAAAGTAAAACTGTCGAAAGGAATAGTGACTGCCGCTCCCTCCCTTCCTTCAGTGCACCGGGACGTGGAATGCGAGGAGGAAGGTGAGGACTCCGCTGGGTTTCCCTCTTTTACTACTACGCTGGATTTCTTAGTTTTTTTGTGACTTTTATGCCGGGGTGGATCCCACTGGACTTTTAATGTTGTGTTTTATTGATTTTTATTGTGTTATCCCTTGGCCAAGGTTATTTTAATTCATTTTACATTTTTAACTATTTAAATATAATAAATTATATTTTTAATCTTACAGTTTACATTGTGTGCTTCCCTTGGCGGCTCCACTGCTCTGCCCGTTTTTAGGAAGGTTTCCTTCCTTTTAAAAACACAAAACATCTTGGAAATAAAATCAGCCTTTCCGCTCCGTTACATAATTGGCGTTGTCGACATAGGATACGGAGCCAAGAGCAGTTGGGTTAGCCAGGGGAATAGCAAATATGATGATGCCTGTATATCCCGGAGCCCCGTGGCTGCCAAAGTTTAAAGGGCCTGATCAGGATGTGCAATATCAGGAGTGGAAGGAGCAGATGCGGGGGCTGCTGGGATCTCAGGACTTGCCTGAAGTGAGGAAAGTTGCTATTGTGTTGGGAGCGCTAGCAGGTGAGGCTAAACGTCAGGTCAGTGTTCTTGAAACCAGTGAAAGAGACCAAGTACAAAAAATCTTTTCTTTTTTAGACTCTTTATATGGTGATAGTGTCCCCACCCCAGTTCTTAGGTCACAGTTTTTTAGTTGCACTCAGAACTCAAGTGAAACTGTATCTTCATTTATTTTGCGGTTAAGAGAATTATACTGTAGGTTGCGAAAGCATGATCCAGATAATGTCCCCTCTGATGCAGCCCTGCGAGATCAATTGTTGCTAGGATTGCGGGAGGGCCCTGTAAGTCAGGCACTGAAGGTCTATGTGCGGCGTAATCCAGACCAAGATTTTGCTGCCATACGCCAGGAGGCACTGCTCCTAGACTCAGAACATGTACAGCCCCAGTCTGAGGTAACCTGCCTGTCTGTAAATAAGTCTCATGCTCCTTTTATGGGGCGATCGTGGCTCAAGAGTTGGGAGTTCGCCTTGTAATCGGAAGGTTGCCGGTTCGAGCCCCGGCTTGGACAGTCTTGGTCGTTGTGTCCTTGGGCAAGACACTTCACCCGTTGCCTACTGGTGGTGGTCAGAGGGCCCGGTGGCGCCAGTGTCCGGCAGCCTCGCCTCTGTCAGTGCGCCCCAGGGTGGCTGTGGCTACATTGTAGCTTGCCATCACCAGTGTGTGAATGTGTGTGTGAATGGGTGGATGACAGGTTGTGTAAAGCGCTTTGGGGTCCTTAGGGACTAGAAAAGCGCTATACAAATACAGGCCATTTTAAGGTTGAACAGAAAGAAGATTGGAGGCAGGTGTTAAAACAGGAGATACTGGAGGATGTTAAGGCACAAATTAAAGGATTGGCACAAGAGCTAGTAAGGGAAATTAGAGGCTCCACTCAGCCAGCTGTAGCTACTCTTCCGCCTGCACCTCAGTTTAGGAGAAGACCGCGACAATCAAATGCTAGCTGGGATGCACAAGGTCGGCCTATCTGTCGGAGGTGTAAACAAGCAGGACATATAGCTAGGTTTTGCCAGACCTCCATGTCTTCCCAGCCAAGTTTAAACTAGATGACCCTGCTGCTGAGGTCCGAGGGGCGGGGTTTTTTGGTTCACCTAAGGAATTAAGGGCCACAGAAACATTTATTGGGCAGTGTCCAACAGTGAAGATAGTGATCGAAGGGGTGGAGCTTCAAGGCTTGTTGGATACCGGGTCACAAGTGACTTTGATACAGGAGAGTCTGTTTAATGAGTATTTTTCCCAGGCTAGGCTTGAGAAAACTCCAACCGCCTTTAGGCTGAGAGCCGCCAATGGTCTGGAAATTCCCTATACCACCTATGCTGTCCTGGACATGGAAATAGAAGGTGTTAAGGTTCCTGGACGCGGGGTTGTGGTGGTAAAAGATGACCATTGCACTCACCCACTGATTATTGGTATGAATGTTGTGACTGCCTGTTGGAATGTATTTAAGTGGCCGGAAAAGACTACTCCTGCCCCACAGCAGTTAACGAATCAACAGGCCTGGAGGACTGCCTTCGCAACATGCAGACGGATAGAAGCAAGTACAGTGGAGGACGGAATGGTGGGGTATGTACGGCTAGCTGGCCGACGCAAAATTAAAGTTCCCCCGAGGAGTGAAATAATGGTGTGGGGCCGGACTCAGACGGGTCCGCAAGGAACAGATTATTGTGCCCTGGTGGAGGCACTGCCTGAAACCCCTGATGTGGGGGTGGCGAGAACCCTTGTCATGGTAAGGGCCGGGAGAGTGCCAGTGAGGATTTGTAACCCACACCCCTATCCTCTTTTTATAGGTCGCTACCAGAAACTGGGAAAGCTATCCTGCGTGGATGAAGCTGACGTACATGGCTCACAGGACCTGAGCCTGTCCCTTGGGACGGACGGTGTGGTGGAGGTGGCTCTGGTCGATAGTGGCGCCCCCACGGAGGAGGAGAGATTACCTGAGGAGATGAATAAACTGATTGAAAGACCTGACCTGTCTGAACTGCAACAGGGCGAGCTACGTGCTTTATTGCTTAAATGGGAGAAGGTGTTCTCTAAAGATGACGAAGATTTCGGGAGGACTGATCTGGTGCATCATTGTATCCCCACAGGTGATGAGCTCCCATTAGAGAGAGGTATCGTCCTTTGCCCCCCGCAATGTATAAGGAAATGAGGAGTCTCTTGGCAGATATGATGGCAAAGGAAGTTATCCGGGAAAGCTGTAGCCCGTGGGCTGCACCCATTGTTTTGGTGAGAAAAAAGGATGGCGCCTGGAGGTTCTGTGTGGACTACAGAAAATTGAATGCGGTGACTCATAAAGATGCTTTCCCCTTGCCACGAATAGAAGAGACATTGACAAGCCTTACTCGAGCGAAGTGGTTTTCCACCCTGGACTTAGCCAGTGGATACTGGCAGGTCCAAATGGACCCGACGGACAGAGAAAAGACTGCTTTTACGACCCCAGTTGGGTTGTTTGAGTTCGAGCGGATGCCGTTTGGTCTGTGCAATGCACCCGCTACATTTCAACGCCTGATGCAGCACTGTTTGCGTGGACAGATTGCCGAGTCTTTATTGGTGTACTTAGATGACATTATCATTTATTCACCTGACTTTTCGTCTCATTTACAGCATCTAGATGAAGTGTTTCAGAGGCTGTGGCGTCATGGGTTGAAGTTACAGCCGAACAAGTGCGAGTTCCTGCAACAAGAGGTGAAATTTCTGGGGCATGTAGTGGATAAGTATGGTGTAAGACCAGACCCTGATAAGATTTCTGCGGTGATGGATTGGCCGGTCCCTGATACCATCAGACAGGTCAGATCCTTTTTGGGCCTGGCTGGTTACTACAGACGTTTTGTGTCCGGTTTTGCTAAAATCGCACGCCCTTTAAATGCATTATTGACAGGGGTCCCTGTGAACAAGAGAACAGACCGTCGTAAAGTACAGTGGACCCCAGAATGTCAAACGGCATTTGAGGCCCTCAAAGCAGCTTTAACGCAGGCACCTGTTTTGGCATACGCAGATTACTCTCTTCCTTTTATTGTGTATACAGATGCCAGTGGCCGCGGGCTGGGAGCCATTCTGGCGCAGGTTCAAGAGGGCCAAGAAAGGGTAATAGCGTACGCCAGCAGAAGCTTACACCACACGGAACGGAATGACGCAAACTATAGTTCTTTCAAGTTGGAGCTGTTAGCCCTTAAGTGGGCAGTTACTGAAAAGTTTAAAGACTATCTGACTGGTGCACGATTCGTTGTGTATACTGATAATAACCCTGTGGCCCATTTACAGACTGCTCGCTTGGGCGCAGTGGAACAACGTTGGGTTGCCCAGCTGGCCTCTTTTGACTACGAGATCAAGTATCGTTCGGGTAAGAGCAATATTAATGCTGATGCCCTTTCTCGATTCCCCACTGTCCCAGCAGAGCACCTGGAGGGGGCTGGATCGGAGCGTGGAGTCACTTCAGCAGCCATTGAATTGACCTGTGAGGTAGAGGGGAGGGACTGGGCAGAAGCACAAGTTCACGATCCGGATATTCAAGTGGTAAAACAACTTCTGGAAGGCCAGGTCGCACCCACAAAGTCAGAGCGTCAGGCATTGTCACATGGTGTGCGGCGACTCCTGCAGCAGCAAAAAATACTTTTTCTTAAAGACGGAGTACTGTGCCGTAGGGTGTTGGACGAATATACCCAGGAGACTCGTTATCAAGTTGTGTGTCCTAGTTCCAGGTGCCATGAGGTGTGGCGGAAGGTCCATGAGGCTGCTGCCCATGCGGGGGTAGATCGAACCCTCTCTCGGATACGTCAGCGGTTCTATTGGGTTAACATGGAAGCGCAGGTACGTCAGTTTCATCTGGGTTGTGTCCCCTGTAGTCTACAAAAGGAGAGAGTAGAACCTAGGGCTCCACTGCACCCTATTTCAGTCTCATACCCTTTGGAGGTTGTAGGCATGGATTTTCTGTCCTTAGGCCGACCAACTGACACTTATCAAAACATACTTGTGGTGACTGATCTGTTTACGCGGTTCGCTTGGGCTATCCCTACAATAAACCAAACAGCAGAGACTACAGTAAAGGCTTTATGGAAGTATGTGATACAGCCGTTTGGTTGCCCAGGCCAACTCCACTCCGACCGTGGGTCTAATTTCGAATCTGCATTAATGAAACAACTCTGTGATACCTATGGTATAACTAAAAGCCGCACGACACCTTACCACCCTGCGGGGAATGGTAGTGTAGAACGTTTCAATCAGACCCTATTGAACATGCTTCGCTCACTAGAATCAGTTAGGCAGAGCCAGTGGGTAGGAAATCTGCCGGAACTTGTTCATGCTTATAACAATACTATCCATAGCTCCACCGGTTACGCACCTGCCTACTTGATGTTTGGTCGGCATTTACGTCTGCCTGTGGATGTGGTGTTAGGTGTGGGCCCCCAACAGGCAAGGCAGGGTTTGAGTGAGTGGGTGTGTTCCCATCATCAGAAGCTCTCCCTAGCTTATCGATTGGCTGGGCAGAAGATGTGTAGTGCAGCCTCCCAACACAAAAGCCAGTATGAGAAAAGGGGCTGTACCCTTCCATTGTTGCCCGGGGAGAGAGTCTGGGTACGTGATCGAAACAGACAGGGCAAAGGAAAACTGTGTTCCTGGTGGTCTCCTGAGCCGTATGTGGTGTTGGAACAGGTGGGAGATACGGGCTTAGTGTATAAGGTCAAACCAGAAAAGGGGGGTAATATACAAACTTTACATAGGAATGCCTTAAAAGTGTGCCTTGCTCCTCAAACAGACTTTACCCCTCCTACGGAGGAGCCGACCACAGGCCCTTCGGATTTCCCAGCGCCAGTGTTTTATGGGTTTTTACCCCTTACTGACTGTGTGTCACCTCACCAGAGTGATTCAGGTATGTCCCTTAGACGGTCCATTAGGACCACGCGTGGGATTCCACCAGAGCGTTATAGAGAGATAGAGCATTAGCAGGGACTGCTAATATTTCAGTGTGGGGGGATGTCATCCAGGGAAGGACGGATGTTGTTTTGCTGTGCTGTATTTTAATGTGAAGTGTACTTATTTATTTTTTATATTGCATGTATTGGTTATATTTTGTGCAGGGTTTTATTTAGGTTGCATGTTTTAGTTACCGTCAAATTGTCCTGGAGAGACTCCGCCCTTTCCCCCGTTTTTACTAATTGGACACACCTGAGAGGAAAGGCAAGGTAATTTACAGAGAGCTCAATGACACATAAGAGGGTTGGAGTTGGCGTTTGACAGGAGGTGACCAGCGACTGGGGACGCGCCACCACCAGCGACTAGGGACGCGCAGCGGGCAGTCAGACGGCAATAACGACAAGAGCCAGCTTGTGCACTGCGGGAGAGCAGAAGCAGTGAGACAGCTGGTGCCGATTGCAGTTTTAAAGAAGCGGCGGGCGGAGTTGAGAGCTCTGCCCACCCGGGGTAAGTCTTTGACTTATCCCTTTTATTAAAGTAAAACTGTCGAAAGGAATAGTGACTGCCGCTCCCTCCCTTCCTTCAGTGCACCGGGACGTGGAATGCGGGGAGGAAGGTGAGGACTCCGCTGGGTTTCCCTCTTTTACTACTACGCTGGATTTCTTAGTTTTTTTGTGACTTTTATGCCGTGGTGGATCCCACTGGACTTTTAATGTTGTGTTTTATTGATTTTTATTGTGTTATCCCTTGGCCAAGGTTATTTTAATTCATTTTACATTTTTAACTATTTAAATATAATAAATTATATTTTTAATCTTACAGTTTAAATTGTGTGCTTCCCTTGGCGGCTCCACTGCTCTGCCCGTTTTTAGGAAGGTTTCCTTCCTTTTAAAAACACAAAACATCTTGGAAATAAAATCAGCCTTTCCGCTCCGTTACATCATTTTAACAATTCTATGGTGCCTTGTTGTCAAGTTACTGCGTTCAGGAATTTGGGTGCCCACGCTGCCCACTGGGGAAAAAAGTACATTTCACAGTGTGGCAGGGGCGTGGTCTGTGGCACTCAGCAGTCACAGTCTCCCCTTTTTCAGGAACGCAGCAGGAAAGCTGACTGATCCAACAAAGAAAAACACTGAAACTGGGGGTCAGGATCGCTTCACACAAGTGAACTTTTTCAACATATTAAAACACAACAGTGCCACAGGAAAAGGTTACACAAGACACGTTTATAGCAATTAGAAAAAGAGGTCAGCACAAAGGAAAAGGCAGTGAGGCTCTACTTCTATTA
>NC_140601.1:1598323-1740823 GCF_057381915.1 Diplotaxodon limnothrissa | reverse complement strand
TGACCCCACTGACTGAGGAGGCACAGCACAAGGCGGGGGTCTTGGGTGTGGTGACGAACAGTCAGATCACCTGTGTTTCCTGGGAGATGGTGATGTAGCAGCAGGCGACTGGGAGCATTGATGCGGGTAGCCCCACCTCCTCGTGATCCTGTGTTCTCTCTTGGTCCACGCCACCACACTTGATGGGGAATCGAACCATCAGCCAATGCTAGGTGACGGGAGGAAGTCGTGTTTACAGCCTTACTTTCTGTTTTTCCTTCTTTCGTCATAGTGTGGCTGCGTCTTCTGTTCCTCTAACCTCACTTTTTAAATTAACAACCAATAATAAACTTAAAAAAAAAACAGAAGCAGCCAATAATGACCTCTCTGTTGGTGCTCGAGCCTGCTTTGGGTTTCTTGGGTTACTGGTGTGGTGCGGATGGCCTAAGCCGGCAGCACAGGCCCTGGTGTAATTTAGATGACCATCCATGTAGGCTCTAATGGGAGGAAGACGAAGGCCACTCTTGAGTCTCTCACCTCCCACTACCCACTGGAATGCCCTCATGACCAACTCCATTGCCGTGATAAATGCCAGAGGGGAAATCGTGCAGCCTGCCATAACTCCAATTCCCAGGTGTTGCCAGGCTGTGGTGGTGTTCTCAGCTGTCACACAAAACTGTAAATCCTTAAAGTGGGTCTTGACCAGTCCTGTGATGTGGTTTGGTACGCTGAAATAGTTGAAGGCCATCCACAAGATCTAATGCAGAACTGACCAAAAGGCGTTGGCAAGGTCTAAAAAGACCACGTGATGGTCTCTTTGTTCTTTCTCAGCAGTTTGAATCTGGTGCCAGACGACGCTGGCATGCTCCAGACATCCAGAGAAGCCCCGCCTTCTGCACTGATGTGTCAATATAGTTGTTTCTTTGCAGGAAAGCAGATAGTCTTTGGGCCAAGACACTGAAGGAGATTTTTCCCTCTACGTTCAGCAGGCTGATCTGGCGAAACTGTCTGATGGATGAGGAGTTCTTCTCCTTAGGGATCAGAATACCTCTTTCTCTTCTCCAAGCCTTTGGAATCACTCCTTTCTGCCACGCTACCTTTATCAGCGTCCACAGGTATTTGAGGACTCGTGGGGTGTTTTTGTAGAGCCTATATGAGATGCCATTAGGTCCTGGGGCCGATGCTGCTCTTGCCTGCTTCACTACCTTCTCCACTTCACTCCATGTTGGTGGTCTTATGTCCATTTGGTGTTCAGGTGCCTGGATAGGTGGCATATCAGTCGGAATGATAACTGGTTCATGCCTCTATCAATTTCCTGCTGTCTCCTGGAATTTAACTGGTTGAAATGGCCTTTCTGCTCTGAGTCTTGTTCTTTACCCCACATCGCTCAGCCCCATAGCTGTAGATGATGGTTCCCAGGTTCTCCAGCTTCCTTTCAACTGGACCCTTTTGTTGATCTAGTATAAGAGCCAGACCCACTCTCTTTTCTCACTGGATCTGGGCCACAGAATCTGATCTTTCCTACCTTCCATCTTCCTTTCCCTTGCTGGTAGTGGTTGGCTAGACTCAGTGTTGGAAGACTCTGTTAGCTGTTTCTGAATGAGCTCTGGGCTGGTTGATGGTGTTGATTGTGGCTGGCTTGGAAATGTGTTGCTAGCTGTTGGTGGCTAAACTCCAAGCTAGCGGCTGATATTAAGCTAGAGCTAGAATCTAATATTTCAAGGCCCATGTCAGTTGTTAGTTTTGGCCAGCCACAAATGCAGTCCTGCAGCTTCTTTCCTACCATCATTGATGGTCCATTATTTGCAATGCTGGTTGATCTATTCATCGGTGGTACCGTTCCGTGGTTCGTTGCCATTAAATCCGTCCGGAAAGGGTCTTCTTTCACCCCTGCTCTCGCAGACCCTTCTCTTTTGAGACTTCTGTAGCAATAATGGGTGTACCCAGGTACGCTAAAAAACGCTGGGTCCTGCTGGTATGAGGCACTAACCCACACCAGCCCCATTAGGGTCTATTCCCTCCTGTCAGCAGTCTTTCCAGGCTGTCATCTGGTCTTTCCCTGATTCTCAGCTGCCCATTCGCAGCGGTCACTGGTGGTAAAAAACTACATTTCCGCGAAAATGACGTCACTTCCAATTTCGGGCAGAACATGGCGGACATGCGATAGTTCGTGCTGATGGACGGAGGAAGTGTTATGAACAGCTGATCGGATCGGCAAAGCGTGTTTCTGGAATATTATGTTTTTGTTGCTGCAAGTGCTTTTTATGCAGTTTTTGCAAAGCTTTATGTGGAAGGAAACTGTGACCGAGGACAAGCTGATGGCATAAGATGTAAGTACAACTCCTCCGGTTTCATATGCAAAAAAATTTTTTGCGCTAGCTCACGTGGTTGCAGTGCTACCGGGATTTAAAAATAGTTACGCAAAACGGAGCGTGCTGCTCTGACCGGTTTTAAAGGGTTAAAATCTCCACATATCCTTTCTTCAGGACTCCTTCCACCTTAACAAGAATCTCAGTTCCAGATGTACTGAAGCATAATACTCATACTATAATGTTTCACTGTGCTGCACTGTGTCCTGTTGAACTGTGTTTGATCTGTGTACAGTCAACAAGGTAATAAAGATGCAGTCCTGTATGATTAGGACCTGTTTACTCTGTCTGTGCGCGCGTATGTGTGTGTATCTGTCGGTGCACAAGCACCTACCAATGACCCTGGCCTGGAGTCTGACCTTTAGACTGCTGTCTTTTCTCCCTCTGGTTACCATGGTGATCTCCTCCTGTTGCACCCCCTCCTGGTGAGTTCTGTATTCACATGTTACCTTTACACCTCCTAAAGAGAACGAGGGAGTGAGGAAGGAGACAAGTTATTCATACGCAGTCTGCACCACGCTGAGTCCAATGAACTTTAGAAACATCATCAATGCAGTTAAAGGAATACTTTAGCCCCAGGTGTACCAACCCTGTGCTGCGGCATATCTATGTCTAATGTATCAAAGACTGCATTTACCTCAAGCAGCAAAGAACAAAACATTCAGCACTCCTAACTCTAACAAGCACAGACTCAGTAACTCTGATGCCATCTTAACCCTGAGTGACGATGTTCTAATGTAATGCTTAAATAAGTTGTAGACAGTCTTCTTCAAACGTTTTGCTATAAAAGGAAACTTTGAGATTGGTATTCGGCTCGACGGCCGTCTGGTTTTTTTTAGGTGTGGTTGCACAAAAGCTGAAGTATTCTGGGACACAGCCAGAGGACAGACAGTTGGTAAGTGCAGAAACAAACAGTGACATCCAAAGCTTGAAGAACGTTTTCGTTGCACCACAGATCTTTAAAGCTCGTCCTCAGAGACTCAGTCTGTTCACTGAAAGCCATCAGTGCTTTCATTTCTTGTTATTGTAGCTGAACACTCTTCTCCTTACCCTCCCTCTTGTCTTTTATGATTGAAAATGTCTTTATTCATCCAGGGTAGCCATTTTGGACACTGTGGACCGGCATGTCTATTACACACTTTGCTGTGACAGTGGGTTGAACGTCCACACTCCAGTGAACTCATGTGTTGGTATCTTCCCCTCTAATTACAACCCAGTTCTTGCTTATCCAGGACATTGAAGCTGTTCCTGGACGGGGAAATTCAGGAATGTGGTTGATTTATTTTTTTGTGGCTGTTCCTTTGAAGACTAGATCCATGCAGCTGCAATGAAGGAGAGCTGACTGGTTTGTTTGGTTTAGCTCCTTAGTGCTAAACCAAGCCTGGGAGGTGTTGAGCTGCTAGAGAGATGAATCCAGCTGTTTCTGCTGAGACACTGGCAACAGCAGTCAGCTGACTCTTGATCTCAAACCTGCTCGAGAGCAGAGATCTGTTATTGCGGTACTGAGATGCTTGGGTCAGGCAGAGACAGTGTCACAGCTGTATGGAGAGCTGAGCTTTGGCATACTATTACAGACGAGAGCTCAAATACTGGGCCTGCTGACACGAGGCAGACTCGAGTTTTGTTCTACGTAGGCTTCCAGGATCGCTTTTAACCCAAGATGGCTTATGCTCAGTTTATTCACACGGGCTAATCAGTGTAATGTAATACAATCATTCAGTTACTCAGGGTTTTAATTTAGGTTCGTACTTTCAAAAATAGCAAGGTGTTACCAATATTCTCAGCACAGAGACGCAGACGCTGCCACAGACAGTAGACACTAACGCCATATTTTGGTTTCGTTTTTAGGTTTTCACTTCCTGGTGTTGGGAAATGTGACCATGCATATACATTTTCCTTAGGATGTCTTTCTCCCCTAACCCCAATCAGTCGCAGCAGATGGCCCCGCCCCTCCCTGAGCCTGGTTCTGCCGGAGGTTTCTTCCTGTTAAAAGGGAGTTTTTCCTTCCCACTGTCACCAAAGTGCTGCTCATAGGGGGTCATATGATTATTGTGGGGTCTTTACCTTATAATATAAAGCACCTTGAGGCGACTGTCATGATTTGGTGATATATAAATTGGAATTTCAAAATACATTTCTTGGTTACAGACTTGTGTTGTGCTCGTGTGAAAAGATTCCACAGAAACATTAGTCCCAAAAAGTAATCTTCAATTCAATTCTATTTTATTTATATAGCGCCAAATCACAACATAAGTCGCCTCAAGGCGCCTCATAGATACAGAGAAAAACCCAACAATCATATGACCCCCTATGAGCAAGCACTTTGGCGACAGTGGGAAGGAAAAACTCCCTTTTAACAGGAAGAAACCTCCAGCAGAACCAGGCTCAGGGAGGGGCGGGGCCATCTGCTGCGACTGTTTGGGGTGAGAGAAGGAAGACAGGATAAAGACATGCTGTGGAAGAGAGACAGAGGTTAATAACAGATATGATTCAATGCAGAGAGGTCTGTTAACACATAGTGAGTGAGAAAGGTGACTGGAAAGGAAAAACTCAGTGCATCATGGGAATCCCCCGGCAGCCTACGTCTATTGCAGCATAACTAAGGGAGGATTCAGGGTCACCTGGTCCAGCCCTAACTATATGCTTTAGCACAAGTGAGGACGCTGGTGGACAGAGTCTAAGGAGCTCCTTAGACTAGCATGACCTGGATTACTGAGAACCTACAGACTTACTGCTGGGCAGAGAACCTAACCCACCATGGTCACCTGCTCTGTGCAGCAACAGTCTGCTCCACAACACTGCAGGTTAGACATATGTGCAAGCATGTCCTGAAGTATGCCTGTACACCTATACTTACCCTCCAGTGTGGAGTTAATACGCTGGACCCGCAGGCTGGGCGACCTCCGAGATGGAGAAGAGGAGGGAAGACATGAGAGCTCTTTGCCCAGTGTGGGGACATCTGGGACAGTGAAGACAATCTCATAACAGTGGTGGCTCTTCAGGAAACCAGCCTTGACAGAGGAGCGACGTGTTAGAGGCAAAGAGTAGAAAACATTGGATCAAATAGCTCAGGAGGATGTGGGCTAACACAGCCCGTGGTGTCACATTTTCATGGCTCAGTTTAATGTTGTTTTGTTGTTCCACCATTCCTCAGCCGGACTTTACATTTTACAAATGTATCCAGATGAAACATCCATGAACATGGAAATCAATCAAATCGTAAACCAGGAGACTTTCTCTGCTCATTCATGAAAACACCTTGTGGTCATTTTATCAACACTTCACCTGAAAAATCGCTTACAATGATGAAATCATGACGAACAACTGTGTTCGTTTGACGGTGTGCAGACACACCTTCACCAAGTAGCTGCCATCCTTCTCTGAGACAGCAATGAGCGTAGCGACGTTCGACTGGTCATCTCTCCGTGTTGGAGAGCCAGGGGGCTCGTCATCGTCAGGGAAACGCACCCCACCTGCTTTGGACGTAGAGCCTGGGGACAGACAGGTAACATCAAACCACGGCAACCGTAGAAATGAACACAACTGCTGTCAACGTGTTTGCTGAGATGGAGAACAGCAAACCGATACAATCTGAGAGCATAACACCAACTACTGTACTGTCACATTATTAGGTACACCTGTTCCACTGCTCATCACAGCAATCCAAACATCTAATCAGCCTTTGACATCAGCAGGAATTTAAAGCATTTAGACAGGACGGCCTGCTGGAGCTCAAACTGAGCATCAAAGTAAGAAAGATGAACGTGGCATGGTTCATGATGTCAGGCGGGCTGCTGTGAGTATTTCAGACATTGTCGATGGGCTGGGTTTATCCTGCATAATCATGTCTGCTATCACCAAGGTTAGACAAGAGGAGACGGACTCCAACAGCCTCGACAGTCACCAGATTTCAGTCCAGCACAGCATCCTTGGGATGTGCATGAAAGGGAAATTTGGATGAGCAGGAATTTGATTGAAAGCATAAATGCAATGCTGGACTGTATTCAGGAAAGTGAGCGATCTGGAGCTGTGGCTGACAAAAGTACAAAATGCTTAAGTAAGAAGTGCATCAACACAGTAGCAAATGAAAATCTTTAGTAGTGAAGCACGTGTAGAGACAGCAAAGGTGTGTGTGAAGACAATAAGATTGTTTGATGTGGGTGAGGAGGTGTGTTACTGACTTTTGTGCTGTGGGCCAGTTGAGCCAAAACAACCTAAAAAATTGTAGTAAAACAATTCAGTTCCATTTTATACAGTGGCGACTCACAGCAACAGCTGCTTCAAAGAAACATCTGGATGGACTATGTGCTGGACCAGTGCTTCCTACAGCACAGCACCAACTGCAACTCATCAGATGCAGAACGATGCAGCACAGACACAATGTGATATTCCCATGTGTGTCTCAGTTAGACATTACAGCTTTCTCTACAGTTTGTGAATCAATATGAAAAATGCTTCCAAACTGGTTGTAGGACACACACCGATTGTCATGTGGTACTTTTCTACTCTGCTTAAGCACTCAGAGAACAGCTGGTAGCAGCTGTGGCTCAGCAGACCATCGACAAATCAGAAGGTAGGTGATTTAGATTCTCCTGCTCTTAGATTGCAAAGACGAGCAGAAGGTGCGAGGCTGATGAGAATCTGTGACCAAAACAACACAAGTGACAGACGGACCAAAGGACCCCGTCATTGTGATTCACTGATGCTAAAACTTCAGTGTTGGATGGGTTACAGCAGAGAGAATGTAAACTACATGGCATAACGCAGTCAGAACATTTTGATGAGCTGGATTGTTTTTGGTGCTCATTTTCAGTGCAGACACATTTTTAGAAACATACAGGAAAAAAACAACAAACACAAACAGAGCCGTTAAAAGCACAGTGAGAAAATATCATGTGCTTTCTGCATTTGCCAGGCCCTCTGCTCATTCAAATCACCTGTACCTGTACTACTTGCCACTTTATCACGAAACGGGATACAGCACCCCCTGGTGGTTTCAAATAAAGGCCAGTCACAAGTAGCATTCATAAACACACAAGCAGCATCACACTCACCTTTTCTTCCTGTTGCCATGGTGATGTGGTTAGGATTTAGGTTAGACAAAACCCGAGTACTGTCATCACTGACCTGAGTGTGAGAGCACAGGGAGACAGAGAGCACGGTGTCACAGCTCTGTGGTGGAGATGGACAGTACAGACCGATATCACATGGTCTCTTCCTCCACGTCCTTCTTTGTCCTGTTGTCCCATTTTTACTTTAGTCTATTATATCCCTTGGATATGAATACCAGTCAAATATAATCTGTCACTGATTTTTTTTTCATCAGTCCGAGACCACAAATTGATTATTTGAATAGAGTACAACTGCCACTCTGATTTTTAAAGCTCAGTCACTGCAAACTGACCAGGCTCTCCTTTATGACCTGCAGCTGGTCTGATCTGGAGAACTAAGGAGCAGGAGCCGAAGTTCATTTTGATCAATTTCTAATTTCAGCACAAAGCAACAGCCTTGTAAAGGAAAAGTATGTGCAGAGATAAAACTGGTGACAGAAAAGAGCCACAGGACGAGCCCTGGAGCCATGGGCAGAGAGGGGAACAAGAACAAGCGCGCACAAAAGTTTGCTGTTGCTTTCAGTAGTTTTTCTACAGAGTCAGATAAACACACAACACGGAGACATGCACAGCACATGACACTGTGTGCTGTTCTGGCCCACAGACAGGTGAGCTGTCAGCATCACAGGTCATGGGTTGTCTTATTTCACTGCTAGTAAAAAATAAATATGATCCATGTATTTATTGCTATTTCACTGTCACATAGGCGTTTTTATTATGGTAGTTTTTGTTTTTTATTGCACATGATGAAAACTCTTTGCTGCCACAGGTTTTCACTGTTGTGTGGTCTGATTACCAGCACTGATATCTCCTCTCTTCTACTATGTAAAGCTTCCCTATTTAAATTAAATAAATGAGAAAATATTCTTTTAAAAAATTAGTAAAATTCAAGAAATTCAACTGAAATGAGTTGAATGATGATTACTCGATATTGTAGCCTGCCCATTAAATTATTAGAGGCTTTCTTCTAATTCCAAGATTATCAGTAACAATTACAACACAGTAATCCAGCGATTATTTGTCTTACAATACATTTAAATGGCTTTTTGCTGCAGTGCTTTACAAATGAAGCTGGATCCCGTACAGCGCGCTGCTGTGTCCGCGCTACACACAGAAATCAAAAAGGTGAAAATCCTCTGTGCTGTTTTTATCACAGCGTGTCCAGAAGTCACAAAGCTTTTGGAAGCACTTTAATATCGAGAGCTGAAACGTCTCAGTGTCACGGGAGCTTAAAGAGGACAACACCCATCCTGCTCAGCTGTACGGAGGGACGCAGGCACCTGAGAGCTTTGTAACACTGGGCAATAATGCGCTACATAACCATTCGGGATGCATAATAATAAAAGCAGGGTGCTACTTACAGGGACTGTGTCAACCCGTCAAACACAGATCCACACCCATCCAGGCTGCATCCTGCACCAACCTGCTGGTATAGCTAAACGCACGCAGTCACATAGGAAGTACGTACCGCTTAGTTCAGATCATCCGAGCTGCGCGCTTCCCGCTCTGGCGTCCGTCTTTGGGCAGCTGGCAGGATGCTGCTGTGCTCTACATGCACACTCACGTGTCCCGCGCGCGGACTGCTCGGCGGACACGCGCGTGTAGCAGACAGCCACACAGCGGGCACAGATGGTCACCGTTACATAACAAGGCGCGTCAGATGGGTCCAAATGTCCGGTTTCCACCGCGGCGTTAAGGCCTCACACTCAAAGACTCAAAGCAGAGTGTACCTGGTAAAATGTCTGTTTCTACTATTTCCATCTATTATTTCAGGATTTTACTCAGAAATGTTAACTGTATGTTAACCAAGTCTTGCCACTTACATATGATCAAACCTCCAACCTTGCCATTAGTAGATGACCTGCCCAAATCTCCTGAGACACAGCCATCCCATTTATGTAGAATGTATCATTTAGAGGCACTCTGAACAACCTGAAGATGTGCCGAGTCAAAAGTCACCCAAGGTAGGCACGAATCTGTCAGTGGCACAAACACAAACAATGACTTCTTTTTTCACTTCATTAAGTTGGAGAAAGCTGCACTCTAAAAAGTAACCAGGCCTTTTACCTCCACTTGATTAAATCCATGGCTGCAACATAAAAATTCTAATTTATTGATTAAGACAGACCTTCTAAGTTGCAAACTTTCTTTTTTGGTTGTGTTGAAATAATAATGTTGGTAATTACATTAAATTAATTTTATATGTAATTTCAAATTAAATCCCAATGTTAGTGGGTTCAAAATAAAATTCAAGCTGTAATTACTTAAAGAAATTGAATAGATAACTTATTTTATTTCCACTGTAACTTCTGATTTCAAGTTCCCACTTAACTAGCCCGGACAAATTCACATACGGTGCGTTGCATGGTGGACTTGCAAGCTTTTGTAAAAGACATTTCCAGGTAAATAACATTTCATTTACAGTTCTAACAAAGCAAAGCATTTGTGCTACTCACTTGTACTGGATGATGTGATGCTCATACATTTAAGGAGATATTTTGCACTACCACATGTGGCTAATGCTAGCCATTCTAAACTTAGCACAGCAGAGGATAAGACTTATAGTTTCATTTGACAAAAGTCTTCAGCTAGAGAGCACTGCTGTGGCCAGGAAAAGCGTGGCTAAAGTTCTGCTACACAGTGCAATCTCATTTTGATCATAGGCTGATTTTGTTTTTCTTTTTACCAAAATTAGAAGCCTTTAAGCTGTGAATAGTTTTGTCAGAGGATGACCTAGAGGCTTCTTTTCCCCCCTGGCTCACCTATTTTATGTCTTTATAAAATTTGCATGACCTATATGTAATATTACATTGTAAATGATTTTGGTTAGTATTGTGATACAGCTTAAAGTAAGTATTGTTCTTGATCTTAAGAGCTGCAGCTATCTTTGTTTCTTTTTGAAAAATCAGGTTGTGTGAAATATTGTTAATGTCATTCCAGTAGCATCGTTCTGGCATAGGCTATGTGAATCTACTTAACATCAAGACTTTGTGTAAGCAGTTAGTATAGTGTGATAATCGAGGGTCATTAGTGTTAAGTTGGGACACATTTGTTACAAAATGGGCTGGGAGTGAACAAAATTCTAACCTCTACAAAACATTACAGATTACGCCATGGTTATGGTAAATGGACTGGTTCTTATATAGCGCTTTTCTACTCTTCTGAGCACTCAAAGCACTTTATACAACTTGTACATTCACCCATTCACACCCATTTGCACAAGCATATTCTTTCTTTCTTTAACTAATGTATTAGAGCATTCATTAATGCAGTATAGCTAATAGTCTGCAAGGCTTAATTCTTGTGTTTGTGTGGTCGACAGATAAAGGAGGCGTTCAAGAGAATAACCACTGTAAGCCTTGAATGGCTACACTTGACCATTGCACCCCAAAACTGATGGATGTCATTTTATCAAGGGGAGGAGCTAAAGGAGTGAGAATCAGGCAGATCAAGGACATGCTTCTTGAGGTAGGACAACTCTTTAGACTTTGGGTATCTTTGAAATGTACTTTGTTGGCAGTCACCCATGTAGTTTATACGCATACTTTATTTTTTCTTAAATAGCACAATACAATCGAAACACACAGAGAAGTAGCCATCTGCTGCCTTATCACTTTCCTTGGAGAGAAGGACGAGGGCCTGTTCATGGAGTTTGGTGTAAGTAATCCAGCATTGTGTGTGTGTGTGTGTGTGTGTGTGTGTGTGTGTGTGTGTGTGTGTGTGTGTGTGTGTGTGTGTGTGTGTGTGTTTTCCATTGATCATCTGAATTCATTAAGATTCAGTAAGTATAAAAGTCTAATCTATAATTCACTAACCTACTTTTTTTTTTTAAACTATTTTTAAAATTTGCTTTACAAGGACACCGAAGAATTTAATGCCAACCTTGAAAGGCAGGTGATGAAAACTGCCATCATCAGTGGCCGGTACAGCCCTGGATCTGACGATAAGATTGCAACCATTATGTTTTTTTTGTTGAGCTTAAACAATAGTTTTTAGAGTGTGTCTGCTATCCAACTTCTAATAGAGTCTAAGCACTTATGCAAGATCTGTAGCTTAGAAATGTCTTGGGGCTTAAATATGACTGAATGTCATCTATAGCGATACTAAATGGAAGAAGTGGGTGGGTGGTGGGCCCACATAGTTGCTTTGGGCTGAGCCCAGCCGGGGCTCATGGGCTAAGGCTCAGCCACTAGACACTCGCCCTCGAGCCTGACCAACTCTCTGTGAATGGTACTCATGGACATTGATCACTGGTCTTTGATCAGTGGTCGCTGATCAATGGTCATGACAATTTGCATATTAATGATCAAGGAACTGACCTCCCAGCCCATTGTTCCTTCAGTGGGCTGGGAGCTCATTATGCAAATGTGCTGCTTATAAGATTGAAACCTGCAGTCAGCTGAGACTGAAGACATCAGTAGGATGATGACGAAACATTTGTCCCACTGAAAACATCCAGATGAACAGAATCAACCTTTTGGGATTTCCTGCCCTGGACGATTGAGCGTGCATCGAGACATTCCAGAGCAGTTAGCTGGCTCCGGTTGCTTAGAGCAGTCCGTCTCTGGTTGCTCAGGTTGTGGTGTGGGCAGAGTCTCTAGGGCAGGGCTGCCCAATCCCAGTCCTCGAGAGCTACTATCCTGCAGCTTTTAGATGCATCCCTACTCCAACACAGCTGAATCAAATGGTTTGATTACCTCTTCAGCATGCCATCATGTTTGGCAAAGGCCTGATAACAAGCCATTCATTTGATTCGGGTGTGTGGGAACAAGGATGCATCTAAAAGCTGCAGGACGGTAGCTCTCGAGGACTGGGATTGGGCACCCCTGCTCTAGGGCAACTCCTGCAGATTCAAACTGCTCCAGCTCAGTTTGTGAGGCGGCGCTGGATGGAGCCATCTCAGGGATTCCCTGCTGAAAACACTCTGAAAGTCTCTTTACTTTGACCAACACTGAAACTCAAAACTAATTTTCACTATTTGCTAGCTGAGACGTCTGAGATGGCTTGCATAAACAGTGGAAGAGTGCGAGGTAATAACTTATCTTTACTATCTTTACAGAGCACCCGGCACTGGCAGATCCAGTCCAACAGGCTGTTGAACCATGCTTCCTTTCCATTATAGGCTGGAAGACAGTATTGTACTGGCTGCTGCAGCATTGGCGGTGATCCACATGAGCTTGGTTGCAGAGGTGAAGAAATGTGTTTTTCAACAAGGCTGCTAAACAGTTCATACCCAATGATACTCTTAAAAAAATACAAGAACCAGGAACTATAAAGGAAGACACATTTAATCTACGATTTACTTTAGAATAAACTGAAAGTAAAAACTAAGAATATGTGTCTCATGGGCTGTCAGAATGGGGTCATTAGGCCCAGATACGACACCACAGCTCTGTGCAAAACACACCTCAACATGAAAACACAGGGAGAGCAGACAGACATGTGGACATGACCAGGGAGAAAGATGACAAAACACAGAGACGAGACTAGAGACAGACTGGACACAAAAGGGAACTAAGGTAATAAAACAAGAACCAGGAACCAGAGAAAAACATAAACTTTTATTTAATGTTGAATTAACTGAAAGTAAAAACTAAAAATGTATTACTCATAGCTCCTTAGGCCCAGGTACAAGTGCAAAACACACCTGAACACAAGCAAGGTAAAGAGAGAGGAAGCATACAGCAAGAATACAAAGGAAATGTGACTATCAAAATAAAATAGGAAATAAATAGACTGGGAAACATAAAACAGGACTGATACAGGAGGGAGAACAATTAACAAATAACTGTAACCACAACTAGAAACTTATTCTCTCCCTTTGATCATGATTATTTATTAATTATCATCGTTATCATTTTATCCTAACACTTTCACAGATCGTCACATTTATATGACACCACAATGTAATGTATAACGTACACAAAACATATACTGCTGGATATCAGATTCCATCAACTACCAAGCAGAAAACAAAAGGCAGCTCCTCGATACTTTATTATGAAATCAGCAGAAAGTAGCTTATGTCCTGTGGAAAACGTAAACATACACAGTACCTTACAATAACAGCACTAAATAAACAAACAAACAAAACATGAAATATGAATTTGTAAGTTTATTCAGACTCCGGGCGTAGCACTTAAACAGAACCTTTAAATGGGCAACAATGATTAGTGTAACAAGGGTTTAGTCTTGTCAGCATATCTTTATTTTAAGTTCAGGTCAGCACGTGAACACATCAAAGTGATTCATAACTAGGTTTTTAACGAGACGTACAGTAAACATTTCCTTGGAATTAATTTTAAAATATGCACTGTGAACACTAGGTGGCAGTGTGGGACAATGACTGCATGTCATTAGATATAAGTGAGCCTCGGTCTTTAAATCTGTGACATTCCTGCTTTTATTTGAACAGGCTGCTCTTCCCAGTTGTTTCATTTCTCCAACAATCTTCTTCCCGCATCAACTACTAATTTTAACAAGTGAAACTGTTCGCTGGTGTTTCCTTGTCTGGTCCATCACTGGCCTTGGGAGACCCTACCAGGAGGTGCGGCTATCAAGATCAGCAGCACAGGTCAGCTCCACAGACTTCAAAGACCAAAACAAAGGATTATGTGAATGATTACTGAAAAGTAAATATATTTATTAGTTAATTATACTGGGTGATTTAACTAATTTCTTTATATGAACTGAGAATACAGGAAAATGAAAATGTGAGTATGGGGCACTTAGGCTACGTTCACACTGCAGATCTTAATGCTCAATTCCGATTTTTAGATCAAATCCGATTATTTTGTCTGCTCCGGCGCTGATAATTGGCGTCTGTCTTGTGACGTAAAAAACAGATTTAATGCGACGTGACCATCAAACAGCAGCTTTCTAAAACATCAGATATGTATCGGATTCAGCACCACATACGAAAGTGACCCAGATCGGATTTGAAAATATCGGATTTGTGCCGTTCACGCTGTCAGACCATGACCGGATATGGGTCGCAGAGGGTCAGAAAAGTCGGATTTGATGCGCTTTCGCCTGCAGTGGGAACGTAGCCTATGAGACCAAAAAAAAGGCTTTCCAAGAAATTTGAACTCTTCCGGTTTTTGGTTTATTACCTACACAGCAAAATCTCCAGTGTTAAATTAACACTATAGAGTGTCTATATGGGTCCACACCTCTGAGTGTTAAATTAACACTTTTGACAGTGTTATATGTTTAAAAGTAACCTAGTCAGTTTTGAAGATTAACAATGGCTAACACTGAGCAGTGCTGATTTTCTAACACTGGAAAATAACTCAAAATGTTAGAAATATTCCAGTGTTAGAAAATCAGCACTGCTCATTGTTAGCCTTTGTTAATCTTCAAAACTGACTAGGTTACTTTTAAACATATAACACTGTCAAAAGTGTTAATTTAACACTCAGAGGTGTGGACCCATATAGACACTCTATAGTGTTAATTTAACACTGGAGATTTTGCTGTGTAAAAACAACCAGAGTGAATGTTGCTGGTTGCAAAACCTCCCATGCCTCCAGCAGATCATATCGACATATAATATTTGTATAGGCTCCAAAGCACCTTAAGACTTTGTTTTTCCCTTAAAGACCTCCAAGAGTCATCCCCTCCTCCACTATGTCATCTCCCCACAGCAAAGGTTAAAAAGCAGCACTCAAAGAATCCACAGTTATATTTGTTTATTACCAGATGATTGCACACAGGGTTCTAGCTGTACAGCAGGAACAGAACTTGGAAATAAGGTAAGAAATTAAGGGATAAAAGATTATCCTGTGAGTATACATCACTCTACCTTTCGCTCCAAAGCACATACACACACACAGTGTGTGAAATGATTTGTATAATAAATATGCATACCGGTTTCATGTTTTCCAGTTACAACAGTGTAATCAAAATGAACATGTAGATAAGTAACATGCACTGGAGGATATCTGAGCTGGGTAGTTTGTTGAGCCAGAAATACATGCACACGCAGATAAACATAAAAAAATCAGCTGTAGCACAGATTTAAATAAAGCCCCATCTAACAGAAGCCTGGTGTCTTACTGCAAAGTGCTCCACGCTCAAGTGCAAAAATAAAGAGTCTAAATGAAGAGCTTCTTCCTTCAACAAATACCAGTCTCTCCATCTCAAACACACATACACACAAATGTGTACTTCTGTAAAAAACAAAACAAAACATAGGAAGCAGGTCATCTTTATTAACTTTATAAATACTCCCCGTCAGCTACAGTCACACAAAGTCAAAAGCATGTGGTTATCTTCCTGCGTCCAGACTGCTGGGAGCAGTAAGGCTCATCACATCTTCCAGTTTGTGGCCACTCCGTAGCAGCGCTGTACTGTTTCCATCAGGGATGCTGCATCAGAGCTGCAACGCACGTTCATCTTCCTCTTTACATGTCAGCAAAATGAGGTGTACAAATACAGCTCCTCCCTACCACACCAAAAACTACAACACAGTTTAGAAGAGCGTCCTGGTTTAAGTCTTTTCTGTAATAATACGTCGTCTAAATCTCTTACAGTCGTCTGACTCACAGCATGTGGACATTTCATTCTTTATACCATCTGCTTGTCACCACACTCAAAATCTACCAACCACACATCAAATGGTTTTTGACAATGGTTTGGAAACTATTCATAAAAGCAAATATTTTGGTCTCTATGGATCGTTCCTACCTTCATAGCTGTATTGCAAGTGAATTTCCGAATAATTCCAGTTTTATTAAGGCTTAATGTTAGAGGTAAGGTCGCTTTCACTATGTGCTGACACAACCGGCTGTAGCTGGTATCTGTCTGTTCGACCTTACTTCCCCCAGCTGAGTCACTAAAACTGGACCTCTCAGCCGTGAGCGTGCTAATAAAATGATCATGCGGTACAGACTGTATCAGAAGTTCATCCTCCAGCTTTAGTGACTGGAATTCTAATAATATTATAGCCTCTTAATTAGCAAGTATGTGTATCAATGCACCGCATCTATGCATTTTAGCTGATATCTTATTACAAAAGTCTCAGGTCTAAATATGCTAACGTCTGGCTCCAAAGAATCAACATGGCACCAGCCAAAGCACTATAGCTAAAGGCTTTAAAATGAAGAATCCACAAACCAATGGTTGATATCACAGTTGCTTCATCCATCTTTTATATACAATATAAATTAAAGATCGGTGTGTATAAATTGCAGAAAACCAATCCCTACCAACACTCTTTTGCAGGGATTAGTGCTGTCCAAGTTAGTTTGAAGAAATGCAGACATGAATTTTTGCCCTACACTGAACGATAATGGTTGCAGCTGACCATACTCCAGTGGTGCACAGTGCTAGGGATGTAGGTCTGGATATACAAATAATCCTCCAGCATCACACTAGCTAATAGAGGCTAGTATATATTCTATACCTGAGTATCAGCATCATGAAAACTACATTTGGGGCAACCAATGCTAGGAATGGGCTACATAGCTTATAGTAAGGTTAGGATTATGAATCACATTCCTTGGTAAAGCAATTTGACAAACTAACCAGCTGTAACAAACACTTTAGTTACTAAAGCTGATAAAGTAATTTTAAGTTAAGTTCAGCTAAGTTACCATCAGCCCGAGGAGTTTGAATGCATCACTCATCCTTATCCAAATCAAACTAGCATTTTGTTACATGGGCTAGCTTGCAATTTGCATATGTTAGCAGGAACGCTAGTACTGATAAAAAAAAAATAAAAAAAAAAAACAGAGGAAAGACAGAAAAAACAAATGTTCCTACTATAAACTGAATGCCCTGGCAGTAGAATACTGACAGTAGTTTCAGAGTTTACATTTATGAGAGAGAACTAACATTCCTCTAGCTAATGTTAGCTCACGTTAGCATCCCTGCCAAATTTCTTGTTACTAAGTATAAAAGCTAGTTGTTTAGCCTCAGCTGATTTGCTATTGTCACTAGCAAAATATTATGTGAAGTTACATAAATGGTTTTTTTGTCTTTATGTGAAGTTTGTGAAGACCTTGATGTTTGTTGACATTCCTGGATTTGACTTCTAAGCTAGCACCAGCAGCTCTATATGTAGTGGTTTACACATTTGCCTAACACGTGAATGGTTGTTGGTATGAGACCAAGAGTACAGTCTATCTCTGCCTCATAAAGGGTATAAAATTCTGCCAAATCAGAAACACAGAGCCATCTGCTGTGGCGACCCCTGGTTAATAAGGGAGCAGCAAAAAGGAGCTGTTTCTTTAAAGCTACCCTTAGCTAGTGTTGGCACTAGGAAGGGAAAACAAGCAAGGCACTTGGGAGTATAAGCATCTCATCTTATGGACTTCTGCAGAAAATGGAGGTCTGGATTAAAAAAAGAAGAAGGTGGTAATTTTAATAATATTATTATCAAAATTGGCAGCACTATTGCCTTTCAGCAAGAAGGTCCTGAGTTCAATTCCACCATCAGGCCGGGGTCTTCCTATGTGGGTTCTCCTTAGGTAGAGGCTCCTTCCTCCCATAGTTCAAACACATGCAGTTAGTGGGGTTAGGTTAACTGGTAACTCTAAATTGCCCATAGGTGTGAATGTGAATGGTTGTCTGTCTCTATGTGTTTGTCCTCTGACAGACTGGTGACCTGTCCAGGGTGTACCCTGCCCTTTGCCCTAAGACAGCTGTGATAGGCTCCAGCGACCCTGACAAAGAATAAGAGGATGGATGGATAACCAACATCTAACTTTCTGCATTGGAGACGTTACAGTCCTACAAGGTGTGACATCAGCTGCTTGCACATGAAAATTTCAAGTTTCTAATTAATGTTAGGATACATGTGTCATCAAGGGAGTATGCCAAGTTATAAATCATTTACTGATTAATTACTACTCATAAACACAGTTAGCTAATTTACACTTATTTTATTAGAAAACTGATTTTTCCCAATTCAAATGTATTATTGACACAATCTTTGTGAAAACTAAAACATCTAGAAATTGTCTATACAGAGATGTAAATAAATAATTTAAATAATTTAGCCATTTAGCTCTCGTCACTCATCACTGAGGACACAGTATAAAATATGGATGTAGCTTCCTGTTAGGAAAAATGAAGCCAATGTGGAAGTGCCTGTAAACCTGCATTCATCTCAAGGGAGCCGATGATGATAGCTGTGGTTGCAAAAAAGATTTCCAGTCCTCTGGAGGCACTTTGCTGCCGAGTTCAGTCACTCGATTTGACGTCATACTGAATAAAAAATGGAATCGATTTTGTAAGGTGATTATGCCACGTTTCAAAAAGGAGGATTAGCTCGTTGGCTAATGACTGCCCAGTTGGCAAGTGGATTCAGTCAGGCCTGCCCCTCTTTGTCACATGTCTGGAAACCAGTTCCACATAGAGCGTGTTTGCTTCAGTGGAGATGGGAGTTCAGTGTAAGCCAGACTAGCTGCTCTGTCTGAACGAGCACCATTCCAGAGGCAGTAACGTTAACCCTGACTGGTTAGATGTATAGATCTGCTCAGCATACAATGTTGGAAGTAATAAAGTAAGCAGCTGAACCCTGGCCACCTCTTCCTTTATGCCACCATGCTTCTCACTGTGACAGTTATGTTTAATCCTCCAGCCCAATAGATGGCGCTCTAATCAGCAGTGTGTTAGCACAGGCTACAGTGACTGCACAGCTGCTAGAGTCAGTATTAAGCATTGAGTACCCACTACATTTATTGTTTATGCCTTTGTCCACTTCACTTTGCCACGAGTTCAAAACAAGCACCTTCGAGGATTCTTACGACTGGGCTTCTGGCAGGGAGCGGCCGGGCTCACACGACACAGAGGGCCCCGCACCCACTAATCCATTTGTGTTGTGACACAGTAATGTTTTGGTTGTGACTGCTGACGACGAAGCGCTGCCACCAGTTATGGTACCGTTGAGGTTCCGGTAGGGCCGCTGCCGTGGTAACGAAGCCCTTCTGCGGGGGGCAGGTATGGCAGCTGAACCACGGAGGCACACCGAAGGGAAACTCAGGCCTACCAGGCAGCAGCCTGGACAGGAAATTGCCTCGTCCTGCTCAGAGGGCCCCCTTGGGTCTGAGGACAGGGCTCCACTGTAGTCACTTGAGCGGCCTCCTCGACCCCACTGCACTTGCTGACTGATTACCAGGCCTGAGCCGTTGTTGTTGTTGAGTCGTGGCAGAGGAGGCAAGGCAGACGTTGAGAAGGGAAGCCGCCAGCCCTTGGTCCGTATGGAGTTGCAGGAGGTAGAGGTGAGCAATGGTCTTTCAGGTGTAGCGTTCACGATCCTGTCTGTTGCCTCAGGAGATTTGGTGCAGTCCATGGCTTCTGTAAAACTTATGCTCTCCTCCTCTTCTTCGTCATCTTCCTCTTCCAATCGCTCCAGAGACACCATTTCCAATTCTACAGGAAAACCAGGATCCTCTGCCACCTGTATTTCCTTTCCAAAAGACTCTCTCCTCACACTTGGCTCATGTCTCATGTCTGCATGGTCAACGTGCAGCCTTCCTTGTATTCTCTCTGAAACCTTCGTCCCCTTCCTTGTGTCATCCTTCATATCCTCCCACGTCCTGTGCTTCATGGCCGCCTCTCGAGCGTCCTCATCCTTTTTTTCTTCCTCCCCCGCTGCGTGTCTGGGCAGAGCCACAGTCCGGCTGAGCTCTGGGGTGCAGGGCAGAGACTGGCACCTTCTTGGAGGCACTCTCATCCCTGACGCTTTTTTAAGAAGGTGGGGGGAGGTGCACATGTCAGGAAGTGCAGGTAGGGTAAAGGTCAGCGAGATGACGGACTTGCTGGGAGTGTCCAACAGTTTGCACCGTCCTCCGTTTAAGTCCTGTCTGAGAGAGAACGGGTTGACCCTTGCTGGGGTCCCGAGTAAAGGAGAAGGCAGGCTTCCTGGAGGTATCGTGTCTGACTGGCTCCTGGCCAAGCCTTGCCATAGCTGAGTGTGGTCCGCAGGGTGATAGGGAGAGCTTCGGCATCGGTACGGGCTGACGTCTGCTGCCACAGGCTCTAACCAAGGGAAACAAGGTGGAAGATGGAACAAGAGTCAGAGAGCACGACAGGTCACGAACCACAGAAAATACAAAGACAACATAACGTGTAAGAACATTCTTTTTTTCACTGGCAGCAAGGCGGCATCACCCCGTGACAAGGTCTCGCTATGCTCCTCTGTCTTCTCTTTGCCCTCACCTCCTACCAGCTGCAGCCAACGGCTGCTCTGTCCTCAGCCTCGTTCTGCTGGAGCTCATTATTATTGCACTGGTATCATTATCCCTCGTGTGACTCACAGGGTAACGTCACATCGTTGGGTTCTTTTTAAATTTTTGACAGGAGATAGATAAAACGGAAAATAATACCTCACTGTAACTGCTCTTTACCTGCCTCTTCTACAGTGCTGCAGCTCCAGTGGTGGCCAATGAGCCGGCCCCAAAAGTGAGGCAAAAAGTACATAAAGTACATGCAAATGAAAAATACATGAGTCTGAAAAACAGTCTGCAGTGTAAAGACCTGACTAGGCTCCATCCTGCAAAGCTGATCCATCAGCTTCATTGGTCAGAACACCCTGAGGTCTGTTTGTTTTAATCCGTGTCTCAAAGTATTCAGACCAGCATAAAGGTTTGAGGACCGAGCTACAAACATGTTTATTATTCTGTAAGGTCTTTCCTTGATGTGAAAAAAATATGAGCTATAATTTCATAGTTTCATGTATGTTTCAGACAGCAACTCAACATATATAGCTGTGACTTATTTATGTGCTACAAACATCCTTAAACATCCTTTAAGACTAACGATAGCATGTTAAAGCTTTACGGTCAATCAAAGGCAGCAGGTGAGGTTTTGTCTCCTTGTTCAGAATCCAGCTGTAGTAAATAAAACTAAGTAGAAGCTCAGTTTTCACAAAAACTACAGTTTTACTTTGGATTTTTACTTTTCGAGTTTTTGCTAGAACATGTTAGCATCCCTAACATCATCAGCAGCCTCGTTCCAATGCAGTGCAGTTTTCAGCAGCAGCATGGCAGCTGGGCTCAAGCGGTGACAGCATGTGTAGTTCTGTATTATACATCTTTGTTGATTAAAACATGAGAACAACAATGCAGCAAGATGAAACACGAAACCCGGTTAGCTGTGGCCGTGATGTCTGAACATGCTTCAAAGCATCGCAGGGACACATCAGGGGGTCGGGCTTTAACCTGCTCTAAGACCCAGAGAGAGTGAAACATTCAGAACAGTAGAACTTTAAAAATAAGTAGATAAAAAGGGTCTTTTTACCAAGTGCAACAGGCGTCTCTCCCTGCTGCTCTCTCTCCAGGGCCTCCAACGTGAAGACGATGTCAGAGAACGAGGGTCGACTCTCTGCATTCATCTGAAACGACACAGACGAACAGAGCCACGGTTTAGGATGCAGACAAAGCTTCAGTAGCTCCCGGTCGTGTTTGGGTTGTGACACGCTGTGCGTATACTTACGTTACAGCAGGTCACGGCGAGATTAAAGAATGCTGGTGGGCAGTCCCCGGCCATGTTCTCGAATGCATCCACATCCAAACCAAAGTCCTAGAGACAAACACACAGCTGGGAGAGTTAGCAGTTTCAAAATGCTTCAGGTCAAAGCTTTAGCCTGGATTAGGTCTGACATGTCCCACGCCGTATGACTGGTTTTGGGTATACGTGAGCTAACCCTGTGTATCTCTAGCTCAGGTGGGCCGACTACTAATTGGCAGGTTGGTGTTCAGCCTGCATATCACAGGACGCTGAACCTCCAGTTCCTCGAATGCATCCCTCACAGTGTGAATGTTAGATAAGGTGCAGAGCAAAGTGCTGTATGAATGTGCGTGACTGTGGGGACAGATTTATTTCCTACCTCTGTCCTCGGTAAAAAATCAGGATCAGCTTCAATCCGGCCAATGATCTCACACAGGATGATGCCATAAGCAAACACATCCACCTAAGAGAGAGGAGGTCCCGTTAGTTCTGGCTGTGTTAGGGCTCCAACTAGATTTCATACAGAAGTAAAATTCAAAACCAGACGGATGAAACTAACTCTTAACATCATCAGATGAACATGATGTCTTTGATCAGTTCCATGTGAAACAGGCAGGTATTCACTCATACAGGTCGAGGTGGCAGCATCGTGCCCTGGAGCTAGGTTGCTGCCAGTTGTACTGGAAACAACCTGCTAACAACAAATTATTCAACTTCACCAGTTGAAACATGGATAACAAACATACACCAAAGCTACTTTTGGAATTGATAAAACAGGAGACTAAGCTTCTGGAACAGCATTCCCAAAGCCCTGAAATCAACCTTATTGGAAACGTGTGGACTAAGCTTAAAAGCGGGACTTTGGCAGGAAACCAACTCACTTAAATGAGCTCTATGAAGTCTGTCAAGACCAAAAACAAACAACCTGGAGAATTTGGGGGCAGAGTCTAATGGTTGGTAACTTTAAATGCAATTACACAAACATGACCTTATGATTGACAGTTACACTGTGGTAGATTTCATTTTACAGTAGGTTTGTCTGGGAAAGTTGTTAGGCTGCTTTGGTACAGTTAATGTTAAGTAGAAGTATCCATTCAGTGTAGCCCTTATTAAGGTTTCCCCAGTCTCACGTTTGGATCGATATCTGTGATCCGGATGTAAACGAACTGATCAGGTCTTTGATGACGTGCTATGATGTGTGCATTGATTCTGACATGGAGAGCTAAGATGAGACGACGGCAAAGGGCTGTATAAATGTTATTTATACAGCGTCAAATCAGAACAACAACTGCCTCAGGGTGCTTTATATTATAAGGTAGAGACCCTACAATGATATGACCTCTATGAGCAACAGTGCTTTGGCAACAGTGGGGGAAAACCCTCCTTTTTAACAGGAAGAAACCTACAACAGAACAACGCTCTGGTAGCAATCTGCCGTGACTGGGTGGGTGGGGGGTAAGACAAACATACAAAGGGATCTTTTAGCTGCTTTGTATGTTTGCAATAATGTCTGCAATAAATTTCATCTTCACTGCAAACTCGACGTGGCTGAAAG
Organism: Diplotaxodon limnothrissa; assembly: GCF_057381915.1. Lineage (NCBI taxonomy): Eukaryota > Metazoa > Chordata > Actinopteri > Cichliformes > Cichlidae > Diplotaxodon > Diplotaxodon limnothrissa. Next base: position 1,717,352 of record NC_140601.1, on the reverse strand, counting down.
AGGAAACGGCAACGATGCGTTTCCTATCAGCGTCTGACTCTGACTGGGGTCCCTGTCAGCTCAACTCCACATGCAATTGGTGAACGGTGTTGAACTCAGAGTGAGATTAAGAAGGAACATTTCAAACTAAGAGAAAGGAATAACCTTCATTTTTGGTCATCTGTTGGAAGAACGCTCAGCCACAGACTGTGGAAACACTTCACACATGCTTTTATGGTTTCAGGGGGAGTCAGAACTGAATTCTGAATCTATTACTTGTTGTAACTTTGTTGCGATTTATTGTTTTGATAACAGCATTTTGGTTATGTGGTAAATGATTTCTTGCCAGCCACATATTTAGCGAGAGCTGTTAATTATAGATTTCATTTTCTGCCAAAAAAGAGCATTTAATACTTATTTTCATTCGAGACTTCATTTCCCAGGATCCTTTGTTGTAGAGATGGAAGTTATTCATATTTAACTAAAAGGTTTGCGGGACCCATTATGATATGTTGCTCTGATGTTGGTCAGTTTTTGTGTTGTACACCCTTTTTCGAAGTCTTATATAAAGACTATCGCTTCTATAACTGATGTCTGACCCATTTTTCTTGGATCAGTGGATTTGCCACAACATTATGTGGCTTTGCTTGGCTGCTTATACTGAGAAATGTTCCTATAGTTACACATTGTTGTAGCAGCTGCTAGTTACAGCACACAGTTAGCACAGTTGTAAGCTAGCCCCAACCCATCATATGTGACTGTGTGAAAGGATACTGGTCACTCAGTATCCTGCGTTTCTACAAACGCACAAAGACAACACAAATACCAACATATTCAAAATAACAAGTTCAAATAAAAAAAGAAGAGAAAACAGAGGGTAAGACAAACACGAGGAATCCAGACAGTCTGTTAACATCAGCTAATATTAGCCACTGGCTCGTACCGAGTAAAGAGTTCATTGCTTATAATTAAATAAAGGAAGGAGGGTCACAAAAAGATTACACTCTAATACTGTACTCCAGTTTTACAGAACCAAAGACGCTCACCTTCTCGTTGTAAAGTTCTCCTCTCAGAACCTCAGGGGCCATCCAGTACGGAGAGCCCACAATGGCCAGAGGCTGCTTCTCTGAACCTTCACTGTAAAGAGAGGGGAGTGGACCGGTCTGTCATTAGGAACCTAATGTGAATGCTCTTCATGATCTATCTAATCACACTTAAAAAAATCCTGCCAATGATCACTTTGTAGATCATACATGAAAACAAGGAATATAACGTTTGAATATTAATTCCCGTTTATTTTAACGTGAGAACGATCAGAGCTGGAGTGGAGAATCGCTGGATTTGACTTTTTAATAGAAGGTTACGATGTTTCCACTTTCCTTTTAATGTCTGGGACACATTCTGGTACCTGTGCACAAACAGACCACGCTCTCTAACACAGACAAAACAGCTGCTTTGATCAAATTTATAGAAGCTCAGGAGAGAAAAGATTTGTCCTGCACCTGTAATCAGGGATCTTCTCTGCCAGGCCAAAGTCTCCCACCACAGCAGTGAACGTGCCATTCTCACAGCGAACCAGACAATTCTGCAACAGATAAACAGTCGAGAAATGAATATATGCAAACAACAGCTGGTAAAAACAGTCTCATTCTATAAAGAACAATGAGAGAGACAGAAGTACAATTTAAAAAGTTTCATTTTTGTCGTCGCTTTCATCAGTGCAGGTACGCGACTCGTGTGCCGTACCTTGGATGTGAGGTCCCTGTGGAATATGCCCTTACTGTGCAGGTACTGCAGTCCTCGGGCGATATCCAGAGACAGAGCCATCCTGACTCCCCACGACAGATACAGGTCACTGTCCAACAGCTGCTCCAGGTTACCCCCGTTTATGTACTGCACAGAAAGAGACGATAGGGTGAGCCAGACACAAGCAAGATCCAGAAATGCTGCAAGCTCATTTATCTCAAGAGGGAAGCTGTCCTGTGGTCTGACCAACTCAGGTGCCATGTCTCCCACTGTAAACCAGTCAGGGGATTCTTCCCAGCACACAGTTTAAAACATGTGTCCCAACCTCAGACCTGCTACCCAGTGCAAGAATTCACTGCATTAAGGAAAATATATGAATCAGGAAAGCTGCCCAAACACATGCAGAGCTGCTAAACGTGGGCTGGTTTAATCCCCTGGTCCTCCGGGGACCCTGATGGGCCTCTCTAAATGGGACTTAGCATTTCTTGCTTTTGAATGTTTGAATGTCGTCTTTGCACAACTTCTAAATGAATATAGGAGGAGAGACATGAGAATAAGGTGTAGCTGTGGAAACCTGGAAATGTTGTCAGCACGAAGAGGACAAAACAAAAGTCTTACCTCAGTCAAAGCGTGCAGCTGACCTTCATGCACACAAACCCCGAGAAACCTGACAGGAAGTCAAGAAACACGATTTAATCACTTCTATGTGTCAGTAACCATGGCGCCCATCCATCGATGGACAGCTTGGAATGTGTTGATGTGGCACCCCCTTGTGTCCCTCAGAGGAACGACAGAACATTTGTGTCACAACTTCAAAACTTTAGACTTTGTAAATTGTTATTATTACACATTTTAAGCTTCAATATGATTTGTTTTTGATCGGCCTTTTATGAGGGGAAATGAGATTTCCATTTTAAAGTCTACAAAAATAAAGTGTAAAAAACCTTTTTTTGATTTTTTCTTTTGAGTGAACCTGTTAAAATGTGCTGAAGTTAACTCTGGCAAAGGTCTTATTCATGCAATAAATATAGAACAAACATTAATGTACAACATATACACAGTGCTTTTAAAAGCTATTTGCCCCCTTGCTCATTTGTATCTTTTTGGTATATGTCACACTTACATATTTCAGATTATCGAACAGATGTTAATATTAGACAAAGATCAGCAGAGTAAATACAAAAAGCATTTTTTAAAGGATGATTTTATTTATTTAAGGGGCAAAATGTTCTTCGAATCTCACTGTAATCAAAATCGAACATTGAATTTTTAATCAGCACATTTACACCTACCTAAGAATGTTGGGATGGCACAGCCTGTTCATAAGCTGCACTTCTCGTAGCATGTTAGCTTTGTTGCTAGCCAGCGTGTTCATTTTCAGTGCCATGACCTGCCCTGTGATCCTGTGCTGCACCTGGTACAGAGAAAGAGAAAGCCAAAGGCAGAGAATGATTGTTCACAGACTAACAGTGTGAACGTCTCTCCACCTCTGCTTCAACAAAGTCTGCCACAAAACCTCAAGTTGTGAAATTTAAGACCAGCATGTAACACAATCCTGTAACGTTGGACCCCGAGAACGCTGATTCTGTTCATCTGAATGTTTCATTGGGAGAAACGTTTGGTACAAGTGACTCGTCACAGCTGCACATTTTAGCACAATAGCCTCACGAGGCCATAAACTCTGTCTCCCTCGCCTTATTTTGATACGTACAGTTTGAGCTGCAGCTACAGTAGGTCATGTGGTCACCAGGGTCACTGACTGGTGTTTGCAAAGTTGATACAGTGTCTGCACCTCCAAGCACTTGCATGCGTTTGTGTTTGTGTGCGTATATTAATAGTACAGCTAATAGGCTTTCTGGATTTCCCATCACTCCTCCTGATCTGCACAAATCCACTGGGCTGCTACTGAGCAGAGCGCATGTGTGTGCACGCACGCACACACATACACACAACCAGTGCTTGTTAACAGTCTGAATGGCCCGGGAGTCTGGAGGTGTGGGACCTGATTGACCTAAAGCCAACCAGGGGGCAGCGGGTCAAACAGGTGGTGGGCGGGGTGTAGGGGACACCTGTGATGGCCCTGGTTTACCTGAGACAGGAGGACCTGGTGATGGCCTCCAGGGGGGGCAGAGGGCAGCCAATGACTTTTTAGGCGGTGTTAATGACTCTCTGTGCAGCCTTCCTGTTCTCAGTCGTGGCTCCTGAGTATCAAACACCACTGAGGAGCTGTAGAAGGCCAGCAGCAGCTCCTGGTCCAGGTTATTTTTCCTCGGGGGAGGTGCAGTCCCTGTAAGGCCTTCTTTACTGGGTGATAGTGTTGTGGGTCCAGCTGAGATCAGCAGAGATGTGGGTGCCCAGAACCCACCAGTTCTCCACTTATAATGAGAGGGGAGTGGACCTGTCTGTGCCTCCTGAAGTCCATTATGAGTTCTTTGGTTTTAAGGATGTTTAGCTTCAGGTTGTTCTCTACCTCCACCCTGTACGCCAGCTCACCTCCATCAGAGATGCTACTGTTGAGTTGGGTGCTGTGATTGGACCTTCAAACTGACAAGAAGGAGACTTAAGTCCTGATACTGATAGAACGTGTTTATTGTAAAGTAAAAGTGAAAACATATGAAATAAAAACTGTTAAAGACTAACACTGCAGCAGCTGTCTCTGCTCCTCTGGTTGCATTTTGTGTGGTCTTTGTGCTGTTGTTGCTTATTGTGCACTGTAATGGAGTTCTTACACGAATAATATGCTCTGCTGTGTGACACAGAAAATCCAAGAACTCTACTGTAGTTTTATTGGGTGAAATTAGTTAGTAAACATGTTATTACTGTGTTTGCCACTTTCCTAATTTACTTTTTTGTATGTTTGTCACACTTAAATGCTTCAGACCATCAAACAAATTTAAATATTAGACAAAGATAACACAAGTAAACACAAAATGCAGTTTCCAGATGAAGGTGTTTAGCCCTGTGTTAAAGAGTGATCGCCTTCCAAACCTAATAAGTGGTTGGGCCACCCTTAGCAGAAGAACTGCAATCAAGCGTTTGCAGTAACTGTTAATGAGTCTCTTGCAGCACTGCTGGCCCACTCATCTTTGCAGATTTGTTGTAATTCAGCCACATTGGGGGGTTTTCAAGGATAAACCACCTTTCAAAGGTCATGCCACAGCATCTCAATCGGATACAGGTCAGGACTCAGCCATGCAGAGGACTCAGAGGACTCAGCCATGCACAGGTAGACTTGCTGGTGTGTTTCGGATCATTGTCAAGTGAGCTTCAGCTTGAGGTCATGAACAGATGTGCGGACATTCTCCATCATGTTTTGGTAAACAGCAGAACTCGTGCTTCCATTTACCACAGCAAGTCTTCCAGGTGCTGATGCAGCAAAACAGCCCCAGACCATCACGCTGACACCAACATATGTTACTGTGGTATGATGTTTTCTGAAATGCTGTTACTGTTACTCCAGATGTAATGGGACACACACCTTCAACATTTGTCTCGTCAGTCCACAGAGTGTTTTTCCAAAAGTCTGGGCTAGGGCTGGGCCATATCATACCGTTCACGGTAATACCAGTATAATGTTGGGCAATGATAGGAAAATGAAACATGGCGATAGAATATGGGTAAAATGCACAGGCGCAGTGCCTTTGTTTACATACGCACACGGTGGCAAAAGCATGCCGGCGACGCAGAATGAGGAGGGTGAAAGTGGATCGTTGAATGAAACGATGAACCTGAACTGGTTTGTAAAAATGCTGCAGCTTCACTGGTGTGGAACTGGTTTAGCTTTCGTCCGTCAGATACACAACAAAGCACTATTTTTGGTAGCGCATGCTAGCGGGCCGTCGTTATTACCGTGTTGTTTGGAAAATACGGCGCACTTAAAATCAATCCTTTGATTTTTCTGAAAGTCGACAGAGCCCCTTATAATCCCGTGTGCCTTATGTATGAACTCTGGTTGTGTTTATGACCTCGAAACGATTTTATGTGCACGGCGCTCGAAAATCTGTCAAATGTTTCAGTACGACTTTGCTAAGCTACGAAGCCGCACCGCTTGATGGATTGTGGGAGCGTTACGGCTATCGTAGGCGGAGCCTCGCGGAGTGATACGTACTGTGCTTCAACATAATGTTACCGTATTGTGTGTGTATAAGCTCTTTTTAAGTGTTGTGGATGTTATACATGGTGATGCTGAGGATGTGTCGGCCAGTTTCCACTGGAAATGCCTTTTGGTTAAACTGTCAGCGAGGAGTTTGCACTGTTACATTTTTATATAACTTTAATGCACATAAAAACAGCTGCTTGTTTAAGTGAAAATACATTGATGGTTTTTGCACTAATAAAGTTGTGGAGTTGTAAAGTATTTTGTCTCGTGTCGATTATATCATCAGTTATATCGTTATCGCAAAATATCATGATAAATATTTTTGGTCACATCGCCCTGCTCTAGTCTGGGGGATCATCAAGATGTTTTCTGGTAAACGAGTCTTTATGGTTCTTTTGCTCAGCAGTGGGTTTCGTCTTTGAACTCTGCCATAAGAAAGACTCTGGGCAATAATGGCCTGGAGTCATGAACACTGACCATAACTCTCTCCTGTACTCACTCTACACCTACGGCTGCACGGCCACTAGCAACTCCAACATCATTGTGAAGTATGCAGAGGACACTACAGTGGTGGGTCTTATCACCAAAGGTGATGAGACGGCTTACTGCTGTGCCATTGAGAGCGTCCTCACTGGATGCATCACCACCTGGTACGGCAACAGCACCGCTTACAACCAGAAAGCTCTCCAGAGAGTAGTGCGGTGTGCCGAAAGGATAATTGGAGGTGAGCTTCCCTCCCTCCAGGACATCTACAGGCAGCGGTGCCTGAAGAAAGTGAGGAGGAACCGAACCAGCAGACAGAGCCTTTTCCATCAGGCCATCAGGCTGCTGAACACTTCATAGACACCTCATCTTCTCTTATCAGTACACTATGCACTCCACAATGTAGATGAATGCCATTTGTCTTGCACATTTTCAACTGCTAACCTCTGTAGGATGGATGGATGGATGGATGGATGGATAGATGGATAGATGGATGGATGGATAGATAGATAGATAGATAGATAGATAGATAGATAGATGGATAGATGGATAGATGGATAGATTCAGTAATGCACACATATTCATTCTTATAATTCTCAGATTCCCATCCTTATATTTTGCTTGTTCTTCTATTATTGCATTTTGCACCTCTGTTGCTTGTGAAGCTCACACACAACAATGACACTCGCAGTGCTGTACCAGTGTACATGTGATGTGACAACAAAACTGGTTTGCTTTGATTTTGATTTGATTTAACTAAGGCAAGTGAGGCCTGCAGTTCTTTGGATGTTGGGCTCTTTTGTGACCCGTTGGATGAGTCGTCGCTCTTTCAGCTGTTCCATGTTTTCATCATTGGTGGATGATGGCTCTCACGGAGCTTTAGAAATGGCTTTATAACCCTTTCCAGACTGAGAGATCTCAGTAACTTTGTTTCTCAGCTGTTCCTGCATTTCCTCGGATCGCGGCATGTCGTCCGGCTTTTGAGGATCTTCTGGTCTGCTTTGTCAGGCACGTCCTATTTATGTGATCTCTTGATCTGGAACAGCTGTGGCAGTAATCAGGCCTGGGTTTGGATTTTTGTTCCCCCTTTATAATTAACGCCTTCAATAACAAACTGCATTTTCTATTTAGTTGTGTTATCTTTGTCTAATGTTTAAATTTGTTTGACGGTCTGAAACATTTAAGTAACAAACATACAAAAAATAGGACGTCAGGAAGGGCCAAACAGCACTGCAGCAGACCTCATCTGTGTGTAGCATCTACACAGTTTATAGATGTAGCTGACTCATCATGCTTGCTACCATTATTTGATTATTAGAGCTCAGCCACGTTGCTGAATATGCAATCTTAAATATGTTGTCTTTAGCTACAAAACAAACAAAACAATAAACATGGAAGAAGTGCTCCCAGCATGTGGTAAAATTATTAATTACTTTAACAAACATGCATTTGTGAAACTTAAACACACAGTCTCATTTCAAAATGGAATAAAAGAAGTGGACACGATGCATTTGACCCTACGGTCCACCCAGTCTGTCCCCGCTGGTCCCCATGTCCAAACCTAAGAAGACCTGCACAGCAGCCATTGCTTTGCTTTTACCTCTTAACCCTCTCAGGCTCAAATTAAACTTTTTGTTGCTAATGCACAACCAAGTCCTGCAGTGGTACTTCTGAGTAAAAGAAACTCATAATTTATGTATGTGGGGTGATCAGGTTGTTCATTTTTAACTGTTGCAAATCTGCAACGCCTGCCCTGAGAGGGTTAAAATGTGACTTGTCCTAGAGAGCTCTGCACAAGAATTAAAATGTGCACAAATGGCAAATAAAAATCTTGAATTTTTTCCTTTTTAGAGAATGAAACCATGCGCAAACTGAGTTTTCTGGTGAGCAAACAAGAACAAGCTGCAAAATATCCAAGTTTAAGTGTGGAAAAGCATTCATTCATTTAAGTGTGAGACAATTAAACTGGTGACGTTTCCACACTCACGTCTGCACTTTCACACTGACAATAAAAGCTTTTGCTCTTTCTTTGGCTCTGGGGGGTAAATCTTTGGCTTAGAAGAAGAAAAATCTCCACTTTGTATAAACCTCTCCCTGAGCAAATAATAAGGCGTGCTGCTTTGCATGCCTTCACATCTTCTTGAGCCTCCGCTCAGGAGGCGATCACTCATGTACACACACGGTTACCTGGAAGAAAAGTGAACTGTGGTGCAAAAGGGGAAAGTTGTTGATGCCCCTAAATGTGCGTCCATCCATCTTCTGCATATTTGTTATTTCTTACAAAAAGAAGTATTAAAAAAAGAAGGACTGAAATAAAGAAAGAAGGTTTTACACTCGGCTTTTTGTGTAACAGCACCAAGTTTGCAGGCATGCGAGCAGCAGACACAAAGCTCTACACTGTAGTCACACAGCAGCTTTACTTAATGCGATTGAGCTGCTCTACTTTGGGGGAAGTGATGCAGTGCAGCAGGAAACTTCACGCTACAGGTGCAGCTGTTTACAATAATGACACACATGCTCGTAACTATTCTGTCTTTAGCCAGGTTACATGTAGAAATGTCAGCTGTTTGATGAGCTCTGGAAACCCAACCACATCTGAGACTTTTTGAATAATCCTGGTATCAAACCACACGTGTGAAAGTTGACCACACAAGTCTTGGTACCACATTTAATGAACCGTCCCATTTACCCAGGCTAGGACTACAGCAGCTTGTGACCACCCTCGGCTGGGCTTGTGTCTCCTCTCAACCTCTAACCAGTGCTCCTTTGCATGTAAGGCAGACGTCTTATACGCATACATAATAGGAGGCCGTTGGGGTTCTCTCAGTCATTTAAGGACCTCTACCTTACAGCGTGAAGGCCCTGGGGCAACTGTTGTTGTGATTTGGTGCTTTCACAGGCTACCATTAGGACAAGGTGACAACCTCACTGGGGGTAAATATCTGGAACTTCACATCAGCTGTTTGGATGAGAACTGAAACAGTCTTTGGAAAAATAAAAAAAGGATGCTGGCAGCCTTCAGCTTGCCTGCTGTAGGTGCAGCATCAAATATTGCTTGATGTTTGGTAAACCAGGGACAGACCTTGCACTTGCTTACCTACTGCAGAGTAACGGCTATGCAAGGTTTAAGGGAGCTACATCACCAGGCACTAACCGAGGCAGTCGTGTCAGCCTCTATGCTGAGCGTCACTGAGAGCTGTCAGCAGCTGATGCAAACCTCAATCCATGGATGAGACAACATCCAGGGCTGGAGGCATCTGTTGCTCCGCCCCATGGAGTTTTAAATTGCACACATACCATTCACTAAATCTGACCACAGGAAAGTTTCTGTTTCTATACGAGGCTAAAATCAGAAATGTAAAATGTAGATTCAAATCAATGTTTTACAAGCTAACTCGTGTATTTCCGAATAATATTTTTTCTTTTGGGAAATTGTTAAACTGTGTCTTTGCTGAAAAGGAGCTATGGAGAAGTTTGCTAAGATGTCAGTCTGACTTCTGTACAGTCAAAAAGAAATAAAAGCTCTAACACTGACTGACTGACACAGGAACAGCTGTTTCCTGTATTTGAAAACTCAAGTAGTTAATGAGATATTTCCAATTGATGATGCCAAATGAAGAAACATGCTAATTTAAGTGTCCACTGCTACGCTGAATGAAGGCTTTAAAGGAAAACTTTGCCCGTTTATTAAAAAACGAGGAGCGATCGTCAGTGAGGAATCACTCATCTGTGCTGTTCTGAACATTAACACAAACATAAACACACTGGAGTGAAGACCTGCTGTGAGTGGTTTGCTGAATAGCTGCGATAATGTTTTCTATTCCTGGAAAGGAAGAAGAAAACAAGTCTTAAAAGCTTTGCACATGTTTGGTTTTCCTTTGTCTCCTCAGTTCAATACAATCTCATTTGTATATCACCAGTTTATAATGGTTCATAATGGTTCCCTCATACAGCACTGAAATCAGATGATCTCCTGCGATGACTGTGGGGAGGAAGAACTCCCTTTTTAAAAGTCAGAGAGTCTCTGATGGCAGTCGGTGCTCGTACTATCTGAAACAGGTTCCATGTAATTGCTAACTTTGAGTTTGATATCAGACCGACAGCAGGACGACTCCTTCTTATGGCAACATTGACGCCAGGTTTCAGTGACAGCGCTTGACAATACCACAACTTTGTCATGTTGGATCAAACAGATACTGTCAAAGTTCAACTTTGACGACATCATTTGTACTAAAAAAAAAAAAGGTGAAATTGCCATAATATAGTATCGTGAGTGAAGTACAGTGATATCGTGATAGCGCTGGCAAAACCTGGGGTAAGTGTCCTGCAGTCACCAGTGAATTTATTGGGGTAGCCCTTCCCATAGCCACAGATCAACTGGCACCAGTTGATGTAAATCTGGTCCGAGTGGGTACCGGAGCCGTAAAACAGGTCCAAGCTTGTGCCTCGAGCACAGCTGGTGCCACTAATAACTCAGAGTTGGACAAGTTGGAAAAACTCCTCAACAGGAAATGAAATCCTCTCAGGAACACTTTGATCAATCAAAACCAAACTGCCAAAATGGGCCTGTGACTCCGCCCACACACATATGCTCTGTTTAACCTTCTGTATCCCACTGTTGACTAATAACAACTGCCACTGGCCGACAAGCGTATACCACAGACTGGAGACACTTAATCATAAATTAGGATTAAAAACAGATATATGTGCATCAAATAGTTTCCATGTTTCCCCGACAAATCAAAACACACTGGCTGTAGTTTGTATCCTGTCAGAAGGCTGTTTAGCTCCGCTGTCAACAAGCCCAGTGTGAAGCATCCATGTCTGTGAGGCAGTGAAACAGGTCAGAGAGCGTCTGCTGCAACGATAACCAAGGGGTGACGAGGATATCCCAAACCGCTGGTCTTACTGAAGCTTTGAGGTGCAGCATCGTCGCTCTGACGTCATCAGCAAGTAAACTCTCAGATGATGTGCCAGTGTAATCAGACCCTTTATCACAAGGAAGTGTGGCTTTTTAAAGACACTGTGGGCTGCATCTGTGGTCCTAGCATCACATCACAGGTGGCTAGCTGTCAGGTTTTTAGAGACTACTTTATTTTCTCTATAGAGAAGGGTTGCACATCTAGTCTGCTGGCAATAACTGCAAATATATCATGACTAAATCATTCTGCATGTTTATGCACAGTTTCCTTCATTACAGCTCTGACGTCAGCTAAGGAGGTAAGGGCTCAGGTCAGGAGGAAGAGAATGAGGTGACGAGGGAGCAGTGGAGGAGGAGTGTGATGAAGCTCATGCCATCCAGCCATGTGTTGTTCAGCCAGCTCCAAACTACACGGTCATTCTCTTTATTATGGTCTTGTGCTGATGATTGACTAACTTTATTATTCAGCTCATATACAATTCAGTTTTATTTACACAGCGCCAAATCACAACAACAGTCGCCTCAAGGCGCTTTATACTGTAAGGTCGACCCTACAATAACACATACAGAGAAAACCCAACAATCATATGACCCCCTATGAGCAGCACTTTGGTGACAGTGGGAAGGAAAAACTCCCTTTTAACAGGAAGAAACCTCCAGCAGAACCAGGCTCAGGGAGGGGCGGGGCCATCTGCTGCGACCGGCTGAGGTGAACACTTCTCCTACACCCCGCCCATCTAAAATCCCACCGTACCCTCATGGAAAATATAAATTAACACTTTTCAGTGGTTTATTCGATACGTTCAAGTGTTTCCTTCAAAGTTCTGGACGCTCTGTGGGAATACTAACCGGGTACAGAGGGTTAACCTGCACCAGTTCATATTTCATTTAGTCTCACAAACACTACAGTGCAGGGACACATGACTGTCACCAAGGGTGGCTTTATGTGCCGTCACATATTCTTTTCAGGTTGTGGATCATGGCATAAGTAATAAATCAATAGCTTATTAGCTGACAACAAAGCATTACTAATAACAACTGCAAACTCACAGCAGGAAGAACATTTTAACTGTCTGATGTCTAATAAACGACTATAACTTAGAGTACGTGACTGAAAATCACCTAAAACTAAACTAAAAGGCTAAAAATGATCCGGGGGAGCAACTGGCTGTATCTATGGCAACAGCACGGCTTCGTAGTACAAGAGTCAAGATGGTGCACTGACCTGTCGGCTCTCCAGCTGTCACCGAGGAATGGAAAACAGAAAAATACAATAAAGACGACCCAGGACTATTGAGCAGCTACGATCCTCTATTAGACAGCGGGCCCATAGTCCTCTCCCAAACATCCAGGTACTAGTCTGGTCCCAGACTTGAACCTTCTCTCGGAGAATAGAGGGGGATGCTGCACAGGGGGAATCACAGCCCTGTCCCAAGAGTTTGAGCTGTACAGCTGCCATCAAATTACAAACGGGCTAATATTTTCCTTAAATGGTCCGTTTTCTTAGTTTAAAAGTTGTATTTCTTTTCTGTGTTCTACTGTGAATAAAGTCTGTGAGTGACAAAACGAATCGTGTCACTGCTAAACCCTCAACTCTCCAAATGTGGTCTTTTTGCAAAGTCTTATTAAAACGTGTGCTCAGAGAATCAAAAATTCACGTGCAGGAAAATTCTACTTCAGAAACATCTATTAATACAATAAATGCCATCCTACTTTCCAAACGCCTGTCAGTCTGCATTAGTTGACAATAAACCTTTCACCTCCAACATCTAAAGCTAGCAGAAATCTAGCAAAAACAAAAGCAGGACAAACTGATTTTCTCAGCAGAGGAAACTCATCTGTAAAGGCTATAAAGCAGAGCAGGGAGGGCCGGCGTCCTGCAGGTTGTAGATATCACCTGAATCACATGATTAGTTCATCATCAGGCCTCTGGAGAACTTTAAGACATGTTGAGGAGGTCATGTGGATCATCTGTGTTGGGTCAAGAACACATCTAAAAGCTGCAGGACACCGGCCCTCGAGGAGTTCCCCACACCTGCTATAAAGTGTCAGACCCCAGCCACTGTCTGTCTATCTGAATGTGTGGGAAGATGAAGGAAACATGGCTTCTTCACGGGGGGATTATGGGGCACACCAGCAGAGGACTACTCTGACGCTGCAGTTGACTCAGGTGAGGTCACATACCTTGAAGACCTCCGAGAAGAAGCCTGAACCGATCTTCTCACAGAAGAAGTCATCGATGCGGGCCAGGCTGGACACAGCACTCCTCAAGGCTCGGTACGAGGAGGGCCGGATCCGGTTGGGTGCGTGGATGCTATGCAGAGCTGGCTCATCGAGGCTGCCGTGACCCTCCTCAGGGTCACAGAAGCAGCACTCGGAGTGGTAGTCCATAGTGCTGACAGTTCTCCAGATGCTCTGAAACCCTGATTCTCAGACCACCGCAGTCCTCGGGTACGAGGTGATGGTGCCTCCCACCATCATAGTGTCACAGAGACCAATGAGCCGACAGTATTGTTTAACCACGACGCTGCTGTGGTCGCCCCAGTGTGTGCTGTAGGTTACTGCTCAGTTTATGTCCTTCTTCCGTTACTGAGCCAAACGTCTCATCTGTTCATCACCCCCCCATGCTGCCCCAACAGCTCCTGCCTGACAAAGTTTCAACTCGTTCAAGTCACGCAGTGTTTGGAATTCCCGCTGCCCATGAACGCCTCCTCAGCGTGTGGGTGAGAGAGGAGGCTCGGTTCCTTCCGTCATCCCGCACGTTTGATGGATGCCGCAGTTCCACGGCACCGGGAGCCGGCCATACACGCAGAGCCCTGCGGAAGCATTAAAGGCACATTATTAGGAACAGCAGCCCTTACGGTGGCTGCAGGTGGATTTACAGCAAGAGATCCGCATCACCGCGTATCACTGCGCTGTTTGCGCCGACGAACAAGAGCTCGGGCCCATCTCCGACTGGAACCATGACACCAGCAGCCAGAGTGACCACCACCTCCACCCAATCACATCGGGCCGGCTCCACCAGACTGCCTGACTAACTAAGACTGACAGGCCCCGTTAAACCTGCTGCTTTAGAATAAAGAGTCCCGCTGATGCAGCGTGCTGAGCCTCCCTGTAATGCGCCTCCCTCGCTGCTGATAACGGGAGCTTCCACAGGCACAGGTAGACACGTCGGTGTGACCGGGGACGTCCTGCGCTCCGAGGACCGGAGCATCTGCTGCTCCTAATCCCGTGTGTCTCCGTGCTTCGCCGGGAGCAGGCTGGGACGGATACCACAAACGAAAGTGGCCGAACCAAGCGCCCGAGAGGCACTCGGACTGCTTCCTGCTCGACACTTCACAGCAAAACTCTTAATCGAGTATTTATTCAGTGTGTGTGTGTGTGTGTGTGTGTGTGTGTGTGTGTGTGTGTGTGTGTGTGTGTGTGTGTGTGTTTGATGGATTAGATTGAATATACAGCAACAAAGCCTAAGCTGAGTTACTGAGTTCTGCGGCCAACAACACAAACGGAAGGTTTGCAGAGACAGAGGGACTAACTAACGCTACAAAACAGGAGTGTTTACTGGGAAGATGCTTTCTACGTGATGCATGTATGGAACAAGTTCGGTCAGGACAGGGCTGCTTAAACCTACACGGTTGCACAAATCACACAACAGGTTATTAGCAAGAATATTATTGAAAGAGTTGATACATCATCATGCTTTATGTGGTAATATTTGGTATTTCTTTTTTCTCCATTTTTGTAAGGTTACCCTGAGGGTTCAGTTCAAGACTCTTATTTTGAAGACCAAGTGGTACGACTTCCTTTATACCCCCCTCTCCCTCCCACCTCTGTCGAGCTCAACACTTGGCACAGACAGGACGGAGCTGTGATTGGAGAAGATGGGGAGGCAGAGGCTAACCCCAACAGCTGATCTGAGGTCCGTCTGTGGCGGGAACACTTGCGCCTTACTACAGGAAACCGATCCCGAACCAGCAGTTGAGCCGGAAGTGCAGCAATGACACACATTTTGAAATTAAAATAAATAAATGAACAAACCGATGAAGAAAGATAAACGAACAGATGAAATAAGTATTAAATAAAAACGAAACACAGCAGCTGCTGTAACATGACATCATTTATTTTGGAGGATCATTTCTCAGTTAAACATAAAAAACAACCCCCACCATATTCATAGGAGTGACGGCCCCCCACGCCCCCCGGTCCTCTCTCTGTGTCCTACTGACATGTTTTTCCTGTTCACGTTGGCGGAAGTGATGAGGGAACTATCTGCACACCAGCTACTGCACCATCAAACAAACACATCATTACAGTGTAAATTCAGTGCTTGAAATACAGCTCATGTGTTTGATATAAGGCTGTGAAATAGGAATAAATAAAAAATAAATAATAATAAAAGATTTTTAAAAATAAAATAAGCAAAGGGTTAAAAATGATGTCAGCTACGAGGATGACATCATGGGTTTGGATTCACCAACAGAGGCAATGTTTCCCTCTTTCTATGACATGATGGAGTGAGCAGATATATTTGGAAAAAATAAAAAATAAATGTGGAAATAACTGTATTGGAAACAGGTGTGAATAGAAAATATCCACTGATTGTAATAATGTCACTATAACAGTTGTTAATTATTGAGCAGGTCATGGAAGAGATCTCAGAACCGCTAATCAACATCTGCATCGCATCAACAGGAAATGAGTCATGTTGTGCTGTAACTGCAGATACACATCACTAGAAATATGTTATTAGAAAAGTTCTGAGATAAACATAAATTACTCTCTGACAATCAATACAGATTCAGATCACACAGTTACACATCACCAGCATTAACTGACTCAATGAGATTACAGGTACAGTATGCATGAGTCTTTCTAGAGCAGGGGTCGGCAACATTCTGATGATGAGTGCATCTAAACTTTCCTCAGAGGTCAGTGTGCCATATGATTGCATTAGCAATAAATGTAATAATGCTCTATATCAACAGTTACACACTAGATAGAACCACTTTATAGGATTATATTTGTTCACAGATGTTGGCAGCTATCAGCTACTTAGAAAAGCATCCTGGTGTTATTTGTCTCTCAGAAACAGTTCATAACTTCAACTCATTCATGTCACCTAAAAGGTAAACCTGTTTCTCCATCACAGCTCTGATGATTCAGTAAGGACATCTCCTGGTTTCATCTTCATGTTTCCCTCTCACCACATATCCAAACCGACATCATGACCAGCAGCTTTACAGCTGTGGCTCCAGCAAACATCAGCTGATACTAGAAATTAATATTAAATAAATTATAACAACAGCTGATCAAGCTTAAACGTGCTGCTGTTGTTTAGCGCGACATCTGCTGGTTTCCTCTTTCTGGCGCAAAGTGGGCGATAAACAAACAAGAGAGAAAAGCCGATCAGCTGATCATTGATCAGTTTCATGATTGAAGTAGAAACAGGAGAGAAGAAGAGTCAGCTGTGCAGCGTAACGACAGAATAAATCCAGCTTTGTGTCTTTTTTCATTCTAGCTGAAGTCCGGGACAAACTGTTCCTTTCAGCTCAACATGAAACGCGTAATATTTTCTCTGAATACGAGACGATTCTGTTTTTTACGGGACGGTTGGCAACTCTGCTAACTAACCTTATGAATAAAGTTCACTATCAGTAACATCATAGCACCCACCCAGCTGTATAGAAACTCCGTCATGCTAGCTAGTAGCAGTACGAGTTATTGTAACTGACTGTAAAAAGTCAGCACAGCTAAAATAAACTCCACCTGAACTTGGTTTATATCTGACCCAGATACACTGCAGGTCAGAACTTCTTACCTGATGTTCAGTTCACCTGACACTCGGCCGCCTCGGGGCTCTCCTCCTGCCTCACCTTTCTCTCATCCACCTGTTGCCTCTGTGGAAGCTCCGCCACAGCCACCACCAAACAACTGAGTTATTTTTACACATCTGCCAGCATCTGGCCAATCCACCACCTCTCATTGTTTATACTGTTATAAAAAAAATAAAAAAAAAAACAACCATCGGGCCACCCAGTCCAGCTATGGTCGTGCCATCAATTATCCTGGCACGCGTGCCTAGGGTTGCCGACCCCTGTTCTAGAGGGAGGGGTGAAATTATTGTTATTTAAGCGAAACACTGTGACAGGAAATGACAGGAAGTTGAGAGAATATTCCTCATTAAGCTTGGAAATTTCTTGTGATGTCCCCCAGGGGTGGTCTGTAATGGAGCCAATACTGTTCATTGTTTATATTATGTGATGGACCAAGTTGAAAAACAGGAGGAGTCCCAGGAATTATTAGAAAAATATAGTTTCCATTTATTTAACCCCCAAAAATTATATTTACAAGACTAATAAATGTTGAGCTCATAAAAGAGGTCAAAGAAACAAAACTGAACTCAGGCAAAGACTGCAACCTTAACAAACCAAATGACTGCCCAAACATACATAATTGACCTAAACATGAATGACATACAAGGGTATATATAATGGCTGATCAGACCATTGTGACACATGAGGGGTAACAAACAAAACACAATCATAAATCACAAACGATGCAGTACAATCTAGTTTGTTAATAAACTAAACACTAAAGAAGAAAATCAAAAACCCCATTAAACCCTAAACTCAAATATTTAATTAAATACAAATACTTTGTTTTTAAAGTAAAGAAAACACACATTCCCCCTTCAGCAGGAAGTGGTGGTGTGGTCCAATTATCTTCCTTTGTATTTAATGGTTTCAAACCCTGGCTACCATCTTCTGTCCAGCAACTCCCAGTGATGATGGCAGGTAAGAAATAAAAAGACAAAAGTTAGTCAGAAAGCAAAGAAATTTAGTATGAATACATAAGTAAACTAAATGTGCGCGCTTACAAATAGAACAGATGTATCCAAACCAATCAATGAAGTTATTGGCAACTAAAATGTATTACTATGTTCAAATGAAGAATGAAAATACAAAAGTTACCAACTTTAGAGTGTGGCCATGGGTTTGGCCATCACACACCCCCCCACTTCTGGATCTTCCATCAGGCAGCGAGAGAGGTAATCAGCAATGGTGTTGTCTTTACCAGGGATATAGTGAACCTTAAACCGGTATGGCTGCATAGCCAGATACCACCTAGTGATTCTCCCATTAGTGTCTTTCATTCTCTCCAGCCACTGCAGGGCTTTGTGGTCAGTTTGAAGGATGAATTCTCTTCCCAGCAAATAATATTTGAAAGAGTCAAGTGCCCATTTAATGGCCAAGGCTTCCTTCTCAACCGTTGCGTAGCGGCTCTCCCTTGGTAGCAGCTTACGGCTGATGTAGGCGACAGGATGTCGATCCTCTGGTGGTCCCTGCAGAAGCACTGCTCCCAAACCCTTTTCAGAAGCATCAGTCTGCAATGTAAAGACTTTTGTGAAATCTGATGAGTGCAGAACGGGGTCCTTACTCAGGGACTGGCGAAGGTCTTTGAAAGCTGCAACAGCTTCAGCTGTCCACCGAATCTTATTGGGACATCTTGAGCCAATCCTGTCCGTCAGTGGGGCTGCTCTAGCTGAGAAGTTGGGAATGAATCTGTTGTAGAACGCAGCCATGCCGAGGAAGGATCGCAGCTGTTTCCTGGTTTGTGGAAGAGGACATGATGCAATTGCATTAATTTTGTCAACCTGTGGTTTAATTGTCCCACCTCCAACAGTAAACCCGAGGTACTGGACTTCAGTCCTAGCAAGAGCACACTTTGCTGGATTGATGGTAAGGCCTGCGGAACACAGCCGATCCAGCACGATCCTTAGGTGATCCACATGCTCTTCCCAAGTTCCACTGAAAACAACAACATCATCAAGGTACGCACAGGTGAATGCTGAGAGCCCACAGAGTACCTTATCCATTAGCCTTTGAAATGTTGCTGGGGCCCCATGCAGACCAAATGGTAAGACTGTGAACTCGAACAATCCCCACGGAGTACGGAATGCTGTCAACTCTTGAGACCGTTTAGTGAGAGGTACTTGCCAGTATCCCTTGGAGAGATCAATGGTCGTTAGATATTTTGCCTTCCCCAAACGCTCAATGAGATCGTCAATGTGTGGCATCGGGTAAGAGTCAAATTTTGATATGGAATTGAGATACCTGAAGTCGATGCAAAAACGTATCGTGCTATCCTTTTTCAGAGCCAACACAACAGGGTTGCACCACTCACTTGTTGAAGGTTGGATGATTCCAAGAGACAGCATGAGGTCCACCTCCTCCTTTAACTCCACCAGGAAGCGTTCCGGTATCCTGTAACTCATACGCTTCACAGCTGCATCAGGTTTTAAAACAATGTCATGCTCCACCAGACTCGTGCGACCTGGGTACTTTTGAAATATGTCTGAATTAATCAGAGGCGTTACCTGAGACTGTTGCTCACTGGTGAGATGGCTCAGGTCCAGGACAGAGACTGTTACTGAAGGCAAGTAGTCATTAACTTCTTCCTCCTCATCCACGCTGTGAATAAGCAAACCCTCTGTTTTATTCTCAGTGCGTGGAATCCATTCCTTAAGAAGGTTAACATGGAGCACTCTACTCCCTCGCTGGAGACCTGGTGTGGAAACTTTGTAGGTAGTAGGTCCAAGTTTCTTCTGTACTTCAAAGGGTCCCTGCCACTTTGCCAGCAACTTGCTGTCAGAAGTTGGCAACATTACCAAAACCTTCTGGCCAGGGACAAAACTCCTGTGGCGAGCTTTTTTATCAAACAAAGTCTTTTGTTGCCTCTGAGCAGCTGCCATATGACTCTGAGCCAGTTCACTCATCTGCTGAAGCTTTTCTCTCATATGAATGACATATGAGATAACATTGACCGATTCCTCTTTACCTTGCTCTCCCTCCCATGAGTCCTTTAGCAGGGTCAATGGGCCTCTCACCTCATGGCCATAAAGAAGCTCAAACGGGGAGAAGCCAGTGGAGGCTTGAGGAACTTCCCTGTAGGCAAAAAGGAGGTATGGCAGCCACTGGTCCCAATCAGACCCTGTATCATTGACAAACTTTCGGAGCATTTGTTTGAGAGTTTGGTTGAAGCGCTCCGTCAGTCCATCTGTCTGTGGGTGATAAGGGGTTGTCCGCACACTCCTGATGCCTAACAGCTTATAGACCTCTTTCAACAGTGTGGACATAAAATTAGTGCCCTGGTCAGTTAAAATCTCCTGTGGGAATCCAACCCTTGAGAACAGTTGAATCAATGAGGAAGCTACAGTTTTTGCTTTAACAGTTTTTAATGGAAAGACTTCAGGATACCTCGTAGCATAGTCTGTAATGACTAGCATAAAGCGATTTCCAGATTTGCTTTTTTCTACAGGACCAACTACGTCCATGCCAAGACGCTGAAATGGTATACCAATGATTGGGAGAGGTTGGAGTGGTGCTTTGGTGGGGACTCTAATTGAAGTCTTCTGACATTGAGGACAACTCCTGCAAAACATAGCAACATCTGAGCGTAAACCAGGCCAGAAAAAGTATCGCTTGATGCGAGCGGTGGTCTTATGCTTCCCTAGGTGGCCAGCCCAGGGAATGGAGTGCCCCAAAGTAAGCACTGTTTCACGGGCTACTTTAGGGACCACTAACTGTTTAACCTGGCTGTGCTGGTGGTATAAAATGCCATCTTGCAGAATGTACAGCTCTTTATTTGTGTCAGATTCAATAGAGTCCTCTTCCTTGGCCCTCAGCAACATGGCAGACAAAGTTGGATCAGCCTGCTGCATTTGTCTGATGTTCGTAGGTACTGAAAAACCTAAAGGCATATCTGGAGCAGCCTGAACTGATGTCTTTCCAACAGTGTGTTGAAATTTCTCACGTCTTCTTTGACTGCGTGGCTTCCGAGACTTCCCGGGATCTGTCTCTAGTTCAGCCTCAAAGAAGGGTAAAGCACTGAGGGTTGCATAATGCTCATCCTGATTTTTAGTTTGAGCCCTTGTTATAGCAACATTGCACTCTTGCACTTCTCTCAACAAATCATAGATGACTGGCAGATCCTCCCCAAGAACTACAGGATAGGGCAGATTATCAGCTACACCAACCTTTAACAGATAGGGTGTCCCCTGCACTTCAATAAACAGATCAGCAGTAGGGTATGGTCTTTCATCACCATGTATACAGCAAACTGATATGGTTTCAGAGGGGCATGTGTAGTCTTTTGACACATATTTCCTGTGTACCAGAGTCTGTGTGCTGCCAGTGTCTATTAAAGCATTAATTTCTTGTCCATTAATCTTAACTGTGGTGATTTTATTTGACTGCTTTCTCTCAGATTTCATATCCACATTCTGGTGAGGCACAAAACACATCTGAGATAATTTGCTTTGATTATTAGGACACATGGGCTTAGTGTGACCTTCCTGTCCACAAAGGTAGCACACTGGCGGCCTTTTACCTGGCTTCGAGGTATTCAGAGGCTGCGTTTCCCTTGTAAAGGGCTTACCCACACCCGTCGCTGACCTCTGAGGATGCTGAGGGGGTTGCGACCGACGTGAATCTCTGGCAGCCTTCCATGCACTGTTGCTCCATGGCTGACTCTTACTTCGGGCAGCTACAAACACATCAGCCAGAGTGGCGGCCTCTGCAGCAGACTTTGGATTATGCTCCTTAATCCAGACCTGAAGCTCAGGACACAGCATTCTTAAAAACTGCTCCAAGATAATAATTTCACCAACTTCTTTTATAGTTCTTTTTTTAGGCTGAATCCACTTCTCATAAAGTTCTTTCAGTCTCGCATACAGTTCCTTGGGACTCTCATCAAAAACTTCAAGACAGCGAAATCTTTGCCTATATGTTTCTGGGTTTATATCATATTTTTGCAAAATGGCAGCTTTTACCTTCTCATATTGCAGTGAATCGTCCACATCCATATTAACATAGGCACTTCGAGCCTTACCAGTAAGAAGAGGAATGAGGTGAAAAATCCAGTCTGACTCTGGCCAACGACAAGCAGCTGCAATTCTCTCAAAAGTGGTCAGAAAATGTTCAACATCATCTTCAACAGCTGGTTTCTCCAGTTTAGGATGATGAATATGCACAGACTGACCTGTTAATATGGAGGCTGAGCCAGAACACTCATGCTGAGATGTTGCTTGTGTCTGATAATCAGCTGGAGTTTCAACAGACTCTGGATCAGTTGATGTGGGCTCTGGAAGTGGGGTGGTTCTGGCCTGCACTTTCATTTGCAAAAGCCGAAACTGGTGTTGCAAACTCTTGAAACGCTGTTCTTGCAGTATAGCATCCTCTCTCTGCTTTTTATCTCGAACTTGCTGTTGTCCCATGAAAGCCTGAAGAATCCCAGCAATATCAAGGAGAGTTGGCTCCCTGGTATCCTCTCCTTCAGTGTCTCCAGCCACAACTGAAATTCCTTCTTCCATCTCCTTCTCCCTCTCTGGCCTCCATTTTATTTCCTCTCTTTGGGCGCACAGCATTCTGCATGGCTCAAAAAGTTTGTCAGGGGAGGAAAAAAAGGACAGAAAAATGCAAAAAAAAAAATCCTGTCTCCTCAACTGAAGGATCCCACTCCTGACACCACATGTGATGGACCGAGTTGAAAAACAGGAGGAGTCCCAGGAATTATTAGAAAAATATAGTTTCCATTTATTTAACCCCCAAAAATTATATTTACAAGACTAATAAATGTTGAGCTCATAAAAGAGGTCAAAGAAACAAAACTGAACTCAGGCAAAGACTGCAACCTTAACAAACCAAATGACTGCCCAAACATACATAATTGACCTAAACATGAATGACATACAAGGGTATATATAATGGCTGATCAGACCATTGTGACACATGAGGGGTAACAAACAAAACACAATCATAAATCACAAACGATGCAGTACAATCTAGTTTGTTAATAAACTAAACACTAAAGAAGAAAATCAAAAACCCCATTAAACCCTAAACTCAAATATTTAATTAAATACAAATACTTTGTTTTTAAAGTAAAGAAAACACACATTCCCCCTTCAGCAGGAAGTGGTGGTGTGGTCCAATTATCTTCCTTTGTATTTAATGGTTTCAAACCCTGGCTACCATCTTCTGTCCAGCAACTCCCAGTGATGATGGCAGGTAAGAAATAAAAAGACAAAAGTTAGTCAGAAAGCAAAGAAATTTAGTATGAATACATAAGTAAACTAAATGTGCGCGCTTACAAATAGAACAGATGTATCCAAACCAATCAATGAAGTTATTGGCAACTAAAATGTATTACTATGTTCAAATGAAGAATGAAAATACAAAAGTTACCAACTTTAGAGTGTGGCCATGGGTTTGGCCATCACATATTACAAACTCAAATATATGTAGCGAGTTGTAGTGATGGGCAGATGAAGCTTCATGAAGCACTGAAGCTTTTCATCCAATTGGTTCACCCCAACGCGAAGCTTCTTGAAGCTTCATTTGCTCTAGCAGGACACCTACTGGACGTAAAAATAATAGCTGGCATGAATTTGAAGAGTGTGGCATTTTGCACACAGCCTGTAAATGTCAACAACAAAAGGAGTGTGTAAAACATGTATATTGTAGTGATGGCAGTATACTGTGTATATTTATACTGGCAGTATGGGAAATGATTATTTGGAAATGCTTGAAATGGAAACGATCATTTACTGTGAGGTGAGGTGTGGTTGGGGTGTGGACAGTAGTTGTGCTTTTGTAACGTTGAGGTATGGACAGCTACACACTGAGGCGTCAGTCCTGCCTGTTCACATTTTATTCAGTAAAAACTAAATTTTCACTGCTTTTATAACCTTTAGTGGGGAGAACATAGCTAGGATTGAATGATTTAACAAATCTTTTAAATCCTTTGTCCTCCACAATGCTAAATGGCTGGGAGTCCTCAATCACCATGCTGACCAGGTCTTCATCTATTTGAGATTGTTCTCCTGAGGAAAGACAACAAAAACAAAGCACAAATATAAATATCACACACGTAACTTATAACAGTTGTATAATATTGTTATATCATTTAGTAACATTACTGCATGCTATATTATCATTGCATTTGATGGCTCACCTGGTCTTGCTCCACAATCGGTGTTCCTCTTATTCTCATGCAAAGCTCTGTAGTGCCTAAGCATGGATGAGGTGTTGTTGTTATATCCCAGCTCCCTGGCACATAGCAAACACTTCACCTTGTACACAAGTAACGACAGCTTAACATAAATTGTATTGCACCATCAGTATCATGAAAATACATCTTCTGTAGAAATTTACATACCTTGTTGGGAGGAATAAGATCAAAATGTTCCCACACAGGGGAGGACATCCTCCTCTTCTTAGCTGGCTCCATTCTCTCCTGACTTTCCTCACTCTCATAAACCTCCAAACTGTCTCCAAACTCTCACTAACCGCAACTCTCCATCAAACACCCACATTTTGAATGAAGTCTGAGGGGTTTATATCGCTGTCATATCTCGCGGCAAAGTTCGAACCACTTCATGAACCAGTTACGTGGTACAGCCGGGCAGCGAGGCTTCGGACGTCATCATTTTCAGCTCCTCCCATAAATGAAGCAAGCCTCGATACGCGCTTCGCGGAAACGCCCCCTCCATTACTCGACACACGCTCCGAAGCCTCGATACAGAACGTCCCATCAGTGGTTCCCAAACTTTTTTTGCTGGGCCCCCCCTTTGTTTTACAAGAAAATCTTTCGTCCCTCCCCCCTTTCTCGCGCGTGCACACGCACAACCACATCCTCCAACCACACGCCCATATTTTGCTCCACTGCTGTTTATTTCACACCTCAAACATTTAGTGAACAATTAAGCAAATACAAGTAATCTGCAGGAAGTAATAACATAAACTACTAACTCTGTCACGCTGCGTCCGCACCTACACGGGTGATTTTGAACACGCAGCTGTTTCGTCCACGTAAACGATATTTCGATTCACCGAAAACTGAGATTTTTTAAAACTCCTTTTTTGCGTTTCCGTGTGGACGAGGAATACAGAGTTCGTCATGCAACGTCAAAGGTATGTGCCTTTTTCCACGTCACGCTGTGGCCACGTTATTGTTTACATGAGATGAACTGCAGAATGGCAGATAGAGACTAAATACTGTTAATCTGACTATCTGCAGGTTTACACGCAGTTACTGTCCCTCCATTTAGAAAGGCAGAGGCGTCACGATGTGATTATTTTACTGTATGTGTAATAATATTCAACATTGCTATCAATGCATTTTTCAAAAAATGCCTCTCTGTGCAAAATGGGTTTAAAAACACAAACAGCTGTGGGATCCTGTTTGTCCGTGGTTTAAACAGCCCAGCGCTGCTCCTGAAGAAGGGGAACCTGCAGGGAGACCTACCTCAGCACCTGTGCAGGTGAAGCCAAAGGGCAGATTTGCTTCACCAGATTTTCTAGTCTTTGGCTCAGAATGAAGTTGGTTTGGAAACATATTCAGCGATGCTTCAACTCCTGCTTTGTGTTTGTGTGGGCGCCCCGTGCTAGCAGTGTCCAAGAGTTTTGTTTTTTCTTCCCCCCCTTTTCATACCGCGCCCCCCTGCAATGGCTCTGCGCCCCCGCAGGGAGGCAGGCCCCACACTTTGGGAAGGTCTGATATATATGATGATGTATAACTCGGTAAAAATCCACGATCATAGCACCAAAAAATATGATCCTAATAATATGGCGGTGGACTAGCATGATGACAACGTTTTCAGGGCACGTGTGTGTGTGTGTGTGTGTGTGTGTGTGTGTGTGTGTAAGAACTTCTGTTCTTATGCTTTGAAAGTGTCAGAGTGTCATAAAACTTTTTTGACTATGTTATAATGTTGTTTTGCACGAGTCATCATGTATCTTTGATAAAATATTTACTCTTGTATTTGTGTTATTGGTTTTTACAAAAAAAATATTAGTCACATATCACACTGATAAACAGATGACTGAAAGAAATGTTTGATGGGAAAAGGAAACAGTGTTGTGCTGCTAAATTTTCAGCTTCCGACGTTTAAATAAGAAAATGTCAAGAGGAGACAAGCAGCCCGAGTCTGCACGTAAAACATTAAACTCCTCAGCAGTGATACTCGTTGTTATAGGTGCACTTATTCTTTGTCATCGTACTTTATTGTTCCAATGAAACAAGAATCTCATTTCAAAGTACATTTTTGGCCATCCTGTGATCTCGCTGTCTTAATATCTTACAGCTATTTCCAGGGGCAATAACCTTTATGTTAGATTGTGTTTTTAATCAGGCTGTGATCTTAAAGTCACTCTCACAGCACTGATTTTACAGTAATGCACAACAATTGTAATGTCACTGAAATTTCCAAACTGCCTTTTCTGCAGTAAGAGTTGTGTGATTGCACACGAGCCATGACAGGACTCCTTAGTATCTGTACAGCACAATCCAGTTTTATCTATATGTCACCAGATTGCAACAACAGCCACCTGGAGGTGAGACTGTTAGTCACACAAATGGTGGACAGAAAAGTATTTTCCAATTTGGAATAAATCCGATGACTTGATTAACATTTTTGATTTATTTATTAGTACACCTTTTTTTTACGAGTCCTCTTATATCCATGACAAAGTGTGTACAGGCTTAACATTTGATGTCTGCATCAATTACTGACATAACATCAGCATATCAAGGAGTTTAGGACTTATCTGTTTGTCTAATACATTTGGAGAAATTGGGCTGTAACTTCACATATTGTGAAAGTTTCTTTTCCTTGTTTTTCTAGATGTTTCCCTTGAGGAGTCTCATTCATGGCTTTTAACCAGGAGCTCAGTGCAACATTTACTTTCACCTCATGTCAACATGTGATGGAGTGCCATACAAATCTTTCTGATGAGGTCTTTCAGGTCCTGGACATGATACAGTTTATCTGTTGAAGATGAAGTTTTTGAGGCCTGTCAATTCTTTCTCTTCTCTTTTTCTCCAGTTTCCTTCAAATATTTTAAGAACACAATGTCTATCTTTTAAAAAAAATATAGATTGAATAAAAGAAATCCTAACACATAACTGCAACAGGCTGTTAGTAACAAAATGCCTGAAGATGCTATTTCAAATCGGTTGTTTGTTTATTTCTCTTTCATGTGTAGACACATCATCGTGCCCAGGTCATTTATTTCTGAGTTGCGCATGCGTTGAGCCTGTGAGCGCTATCTACTGACGTAATAATGAGTACAGAACTTAGATAATTCACACAAAAAACAAACAAACAAAAAACTTAGATAATTCACAGCTGTAAACAAAAGAATCGCACGCGCACAAAAACGTGAAACACAATTTTTGCTCGTGCTCCATAAAACTGAACGTGCAGCATCTTCCAGCTTACACTTACACAGGACGTTAGTCCTGCCAGCTTCAAATTAAAAGGCGACATGAGTCATTTTAGGCCTAGAAACAGCGGCAGTGCGTTTAAATATCTATCGCACTGTTATTTTTTCCATTAAATGACTACAAAGATATACAAAAAGGTTGAATCCAAAAGTAACGATTCACAATATAAAATTCAATGCTTTTATTTTTAACATCTATGTCGGAAGCTGTGGTTCCGACCCCCTTCACGTTGCTCTGCTAGCGCAGAGCTATTTATACTAAGCTAACGGTTTAGCACTGCTGACCTCCGTCTTTGCGGGGTTTATTTCCCGGGTTAGTTGTTGTACGACAGTTAGCTTCAAGATGGCTTTGTTGACGCCATTATTCGCTTTTCTGTACCATCTACCGCAGGTGTACAAGTGGCTGCTGAAGCCATATTACGTAGCATCTCTCTTCATGTCTGTAGCATTTCTAGCTGTCCGCAAGACGCCCGGCATCTGTGACCGTCTGGCCACACAGCGAGAAGACGGCAACTCCTGCGACTTCGACTGGGTCCGTAGAAAAAGCCAGAAAGTCTGGTCGTTTTCCCGAATGTGTTAGCAGCTAGCCGGTCAGTGAATGCTGGACCAATGCACAGGCTGTGGTAACGAGGGCCAGATGACTTTAGCTGTCAGGCCAAACAGCGGCCAAAAAGCAACTCATTGATGTTCCTGGACTTGTTGACTAAGATACACAAGTGAAAACGATTCATTTGTAGTTTTCCGCTGTTGATTAATGTGTTTTATTGCTTACGGCATATCAATGAAGGTCTGTTAAAATACAAGAATGAACATGGGGTGTCAGTGTTACTGTGTTGGTCCTGAAGGTTGCAGGAGGGGAGGCAAAATCGGGGTATCACAGAATGAGGGTTGTTGTTGTAATAATAATAAAAGCCAAATGGAACCGAATTTAATGTCCCGTTAGAGCTCTTACAGTTTATATACACTCATGAATGTTGTGGTGAAGTTGGGCTTTTAATGGTTCTTTAAGCTGTTCTTTGGTGTACTGCATAGATCTCTAGTGACTTTAAAAAAAAAAAGAATATATGTGTCTTACAAAGTTGCACCCCAACCAGACACTTGGTTAATGAGCTTCTGGCATAATCTAGTCTGGATATTTGACCACTTTTCTTTACGAAACTGGAAGAGTTCATTTAAATTGGTTTGTTTCTTAGCCCAGGCATAGTCCACAAATTGGGGTCAGAGGTCAAACTTAACATTAGTCTGCAGAACCAGTTGTGATGTTCCTGGGTTCCTCATCCTGGTAGAACATCATATTGCTTCTAAGTTTCAACCATCTAGCCACTGATCTGAGGTGAAGTTGAAGAATTTGCATGTAGTCCTTCTCCTCTGTCTTCATTATTCCATCCACATTGTGCAGGGTACCAGTACCACTGGCAGCAACAGCCCTAGAGCGTGATGCTACTGCCGCCATGCCTGACAGTTGCTACGGTGTTCTTAGGTTTCCCTCAACTTGACTCCTCCAAACATGAGTCTTGTTAATATAGCCAAAGAGCTCAATCTTCATCATGTCCGGGCACAAGACCTTTCTCAAGAAGCCTTCGGCTTGTCCAAATGGGAAGCTGCAAAATTGAGTGGAGCTTTCTGTGGAGAGGGTGAAGCCCCTCCACAGCAAAGACAGACACTGGTGTTCTAGCAGTTTCCAGGTCATGAGGCTTGAGCCCTGCTGGTTTCTGGACTGTTTCCTCTCGTTTGTGGGAGACAGATTGGTCTTCTTGTAGATGTAGACTGTGACTAGAGCAGGGCGATATGACCAAAAATATTTATCACGATATACATTTGAAAATTTGCGATAACGATATAACTGACGATATAATTGAGACGAGACAAAATACTTTACAACTCCTCAACTTTGATGGTTTTTTTGCACTAATAATGTATTTTCACTTAAACAAGCAGCTGTTTTTTATCTGCATTAAAGTTATATAAAAACGTAACAGTGCAAACTCCTCGCTGACAGTTTAACCAAAAGGTATTTCCAGTGGAAACTGGCCGACACATCCTCAGCATCACCATGTATAATGTCCACAACACTTAAAAAGAGGTTATACACACACAATACGGTAACATTATGTTGAAGCACAGCACGTATCACTCCGCGAGGCTCCGCCTACGATAGCCGTAACGCTCCCACAATCCATCAAGCGGTGCGGCTTCGTAGCTCAGCAAAGTCGTACTGAAACATTTGACAGATTTTCGAGCGCCGTGCACATAAAATCGTTTCGAGGTCATAAACACAACCAGAGTTCATACATAAGGCACACGGGATTATAAGGGGCTCTGTCGACTTTCAGAAAAATCAAAGGATTGATTTTAAGTGCGCCGTATTTTCCAAACAACACGGTAATAACGACGGCCCGCTAGCATGCGCTACCAAAAATAGTGCTTTGTTGTGTATCTGACGGACGAAAGCTAAACCAGTTCCACACCAGTGAAGCTGCAGCATTTTTACAAACCAGTTCAGGTTCATGGTTTCATTCAACGATCCACTTTCGCTCTTCTCATTCTGCGTCGCCGCCATGCTTTTTCCGCCATGTGCGTATGAAAACAAAGGCACTGCGCATGCGCGTTTTACCCATATTCTATCGCCATGTTTCATTTTCCTATCGTTGCCCAACATTGCACCGGTATTACCGTGAACGGTACGATATAGCCCAGCCCTAGTGGTGACATATCTGAGTAACTTGTACTTGGGCACAACTGTTTGTACTGATGGTCTGGCCTCATGCAATCCTGTGTTTCACATCTATGAGAACAATGTGTCCAAATTGGAATTAGAAACAAGTGTTCATGCCTTTGTTTCCTCACAGTCTGACTGGTGTACATCACTGTAAATGACTTATTTGGCAGATGTGGTGCTTTATTTGCAGTTGCTATTTTGACAGAAGAGATACAGCACCTGTGCAAGTATCAGAACAGGGCTTTAAAATCTGTTCAGAGCTAAAATGAAAATCATCTTAGTGTTCTCTCTGCTCATCTCACAGTTTTGTTTGTTTCTGAAATCAGCTGAGTAACAAAGGTGTAAACAACAACCAGTCAAATGGGAAAAGCTGTGTTAGCAAATCGTGTCAGAGCTGTAGAGGCTGTGCGAGTGGAGCAGAGACGGCAGAGTAACAAAGGCCATGTTTGTGTTCTCAGAGAGAGGTGGAGATCCTCATGTTCCTCAGTGCCATCGTGATGATGAAGAACCGCCGGGCGAGTGAGTAAATGTCTTTTTCATAGTGTGGATGAGTTGTGTGCTATCCAGCGCTCTGTGATGTTCTCTGTCAGGAGGCTTTTAAATTGGCTGTTCAGTGAATTCCTCAAGATTCAGCCCGTTACAGAGCTCTGTTTCACATTTAGTAGTGAATTTGAAAGATGTTGCATCACCGCATTCATCAGGGCTGTGCGATATGACCACAATCTCATATCCCATCGCCCCGATAACGATATAAATCACAAACATTTAACATTTTCTGTAAGTTCTGTGAATCTCGGGCAGCTCGACTTGCAGGAAGTGTTTCCAGCTGGGCGTCCTGTAGCTGGAGTCGAGTGTTTTAATCGATGCATGAAACGATACATTTTTAGTCATAAGTTGTAACGGCGCCATTTTCTTTGTATTTATTACACGGCGTGCTGCGGGGAAAAGCCTAGGGCTGTTCGATGTAACGATATATATCGGATGACGATATAAAAACATCTGTCGTTTCATTTTACGCTGTCATTTGTTTCATGCTGTCGCAAAATAAACTGTTTACAGCAATATTTGTTCATGGTTCTGATGTCCCTGTAGTTATTATTCATTTCTTCAAGTTCTCTCTTTCTCTTATATTTAATATAACCACACTACGGACGGACAAGCGCCTGTTTTTATGCGTTGTCGTTAGCAACAACGACGGTAACAGCATCGTGTGTCCGCTTGTTTATGTTCCACATAAACCTTTCACAATAAAGCTCAAGATCCTGTTGAGACTTTTCAAAATAAACTGAATGACGTGAAACAGTATGCAGAGTGTTTACGGATGAGAAGCAAAAAGAGCCGCCAGGTGCTAAAAAATAAACCTCAGACTCAAACGTTTTATATCGTCATCCGATATATATCGTTATATCGAACAGCCCAAGTGTTCATCATTGATTAGGGCTGTTTATTATCTGCTGCTAATCTGTTTTAAAGCATTGACTAAAACATGAAAGTGTCTCTGTGTTGTTTGTGTCAGTAACTGTGGAGCAACATGTGGGCAACATCATCCTGTTCAGCAAAGTGGCCAATGTGATCCTGTTCTTCAGACTGGACATCAGGATGGGGCTGCTCTACCTGACGCTCTGCATAGGTCTGTCAGCTCATTGTTTAGACAGTAGCACCTCACAGAAACCGTCTGGTCCCACAGGATCACTGAGACTGTTGGTGGGGAGAACTCCACGTTAACAGGAAGAACAGGGCCAAACAAACTACAGGAGAGAGAAGGCTAAAGACCATTTGTTCATCCCGCAAAGGAGTTTGTTACCGCAGTAGGATAAAAAAAACAGTACAAGTGCCACGGGCCTTAGAGAGTGCAAACATGTATATATGCAACAGTAAGCAAGCAATTTCTTTATATAGCACTTTCAGAACAACTCCCCAGCTGAACACTAAGTGCTGTACACCTGACATGCCAGAAATGATATTTTCAGTAAGTTAAAAAAATATATATAAAAGGATAAAAATATAAAAATAAGATGATAATTAAAATGATATTTAAATGAATAAAATTAGCACAAATAGCAAAAAGTAAAATAATATAAAATGAGAATTAGAATTACATTTAAAACAATAAAATCATTTTTACTCCTTGTCATGAGCCAAGGAGTAAAAATGGGTTTTAAGACGCGTTTTAAAAGTGGACAGTGAAGGGGCCTCTCTAATGTGCTGCAGAGAAGGCCCCGCCCCCTCTGAGCTTCCTCTTGGACCTGGGTACCTCCAGGAGCAGCTTGTCAGCTGACCTGAGAAACCTGGGGGGGAGTAAGGATGCAGAAGCTCAGAGAGGTAAGGTGGGGCAAGACCGTTTAACCATTTGAAAACAGAGTTTTAAAATGAACTCTAAGATATACAGGCAGCCAATGGAGTGAGGCGAGGATGGGAGTCATGTGCTCTCTTTTACCAGTTCAGCTGCAGATGAGAGAGAAGACGCCGACTAACTCCACAATACAGCACATTACAGTAATGCAAACGAGATGAAGTAAAAGCACGCATTACTGTTTCAAAATGCGGCCTGGATAAAATAGTCTTACCTTTGCCAAACACCTTAAATGATAAAAACTGGACTTGACAGGTTTAAAGTACTCTGCCAGGGGTCAATAGTGGAGGGTTCACAAGGTCCACTGGGACCAAACACAATCACCTCTCTTTTGCTTGAATTACATCTTAGAAAGTTTAGGAACATCCAAGATTTGATAAAGTGGTTTAATAGAGAAGGCATCGTTCTGCTTCAGAGGCAGATAAATCTGACAGTCGTCAGCATAGCAGTGGAAGGATAATCCGTGCCTTCTGAGGATGGTTCCCAGGGGCTGTAAATATAATGAAAAAAGCAGAGGCCCTAAAATTGAGCCCTGTGGGACCCCAAGCTGAAGAGCGGCAGAGAAGGACTCAACCTTAAAAAGTTAACACTAAAAGTTCTGTCACAAAGATAGATGTCATTTCAAGGCAGTACCACGAATGCCTGCAAGATGGTGAAGCGAGACAGCAAAATGTTGTGGTCTACAGTGTCAAAGGCAGCTGTTAGGTCAAGGAGGACAAGAACAACATGATTACCAGAGGATATCAGTAAAAACCTTTAAGAGTGCTGACTCCGTGCTATGAAAGTTTTTAAAACCTGACTGGAAGACTAAGAAACCGTTCTCATTTAAAAATCCATCAGTTGGCAGTGTACAATTTTCTCTAAGATTTTAGACATAAAAGACAACTTGGAGAGAGGCCTGAAGTTAGCCAACACAGTGTGGTCCAGGGCAGGTTTCTTAAGCAGGGGTTGTACTGATGCATGCTTGAAATGAGCAGGGACTACACCACATCTGCTGTATATAACAGTGAGAACAGCCTGGCCTATGCTAGGAAACATCTCCTGAAAAAGCTGTGGTGGGACAGGATCATTTGGAGAACCGGAGGGCCTCAGGTGGCCGACCACATCCTCCAAAGAAGAAAGAGTCACAGGCTCAAACCGGTTAAAACAGCAGAGCAAGGGATCGAGACAGAGGGGTCGGAGTTTGAACGTCATCTACTTGTCCAGTTGTCCATTCTAAGATTGTGATGAATTAACGGATCAAAGGCCTTTAGAGTTGTCATGAGTTGATGTTTAGTGTGCTACGATCAGTCATAGAAATCTGAAACGAGAAGCTGGAAGTGAGTTACACTGAAAACTGGAGATATAAGAAAATAAGGTGTGTTTCATTGGATGCTTAGTGGGCTGACGTTCCCTCAGACAAGGGAAATAATATGTTAACATACAAAGACACAGTAAGTTCACTAATATGTGAGATCCTGCTGAGAGCAGTTCACTGGAGTCAGCTGAAAAAGCAGCAGACTGAGTGTGAGATGCTGTGATCTTCTGTGTGTTTCAGTGTTTTTGATGACCTGTAAGCCTCCTCTGTACATGGGACCCGAGTACATCAAATACTTCAGTGACAAAACTATTGATGTGAGTACAAGTGGAAGAGTTGGTGGTAGAGGTTTGGTTGTTGGTGAAACACACTTACGTCCAGTTGTTTTAAAGTGTGTGTTTACCGTGTGTGCGCAGGATGAACTGGCGAGAGACGGCCGTGTGACGTGGATCGTCGAGTTTTTTGCCAACTGGTCTCCAGAGTGCCAGTCCTTCGCTTCTGTGTACGCTGATCTCTCTCTCAAGTAAGGCTGAGACCGTCCTCTGGTGAAATCGTGGCGTGTCTTCATCTGCGTTCAGGAGTAACTTCAGTGCCTTCTGTTCTGTGGAATAGGTATAACTGTGCTGGCCTAAAGTTTGGCAAAGTGGACATTGGACGCTATGGAGAGGTTTCCAAAAAGTAAGACCCTTTTAAATCAGTTTTCTCGGTGACGTTTGGCTCCCCACATACATATGAGCACTCCCTGTTCTGCAGGTACAAGGTGTCAGCATCTCCACTCTCCAAGCAGCTTCCATCATTGGTGCTGTTCCAAGGAGGGAAGGAAGTTATGCGGCGCCCTCAGGTGGACAAGAAGGGCAGGGCTGTGTCATGGAGCTTCACTGAGGTGAGACTGCTGCTGCTGGTGTGCTAAAGGTGAACACCTGTAATATCAAAGATGTTCTTTTTCTCAGTAACACCTGGACTTGGTCGCATGGCACTGTGGCCTCCTGTTTGTCCGTTAAAACGTGCGAAGTAATCTAAAAAAGAGAAAACAAGTTCGCAGTGCGTCGTCTGACCCTGGGGTCACCGTTTGTTCCATCAGTGTGCGATTGTTACACAGAATCCTATTTACATTTACTCCAATTATAGAAAATAAGGAAATATCTGAAATGCTGAAGGTAAGCGGTGTTAATCAGAACATTTGTTTTACAAATATTTACATCTGTGCATGAGAAAGTAACTTTGTATCTTCTTCTTTGCAGGGTTGACATGGGATAAGAAACATGTTTCTTTAAAAACTTCAGACTGAAATTAAAAATTGAGTTGTTGTAATTATCTTCAATAAGTGACAGAAGCCCAATATTAACACAGTCCTCTGTGAGTAAGCACCTGGCCACAGTGGAGAGGAAAAACTCCCCTTTAACAGGAAGATCCCTTCATTCTAACCAGGGTCAGGCTTGACTGGTTGGGCTGAGGGGAAAGGCAGAGCTTAGGCAGAGCTGTGAGCTCCAGAAACTTGCACACCAGTTATAGTGTCAGCTGTTCCCCTCCTGATCCATATACTTGACACTTAGAGTCTTTATATTTAAGACTTTGCATGCTTGTTTCCATCAGGAGAACATCATCCGAGAGTTCAACCTGAACGAACTCTACCAGAAGTCCAAGAAGCTCAGCAAGACCAGAGGAGACAAGGTCAGCCAATCCCAGTTCCCCCCAGTGCCCGAGGAGGAGGAGCCAGAGCAGCAGGGAGTTGAAGCCCAGGGGGTGGAGTCTGAATCCAAGAAGGACAAATAGGACCATTTGTATTACTCACACTGGACTTGTTAATGGAATCTGTGGGTCCACTGTGGGTCAGCTAGCTCCTCCTCCACCTTTGTCTTCATGCTCCTCTTCAGAGTGTTCTGTTTACTTGTGAATCAGGCCCCGCCCCTTTCCCTGAATGTCCCTAATATGTAATTTAGCAGAGTATCAAAGCAAACTGCAGTAAACCATCCCAGTTGTGTGAAGAGGACCTGAGGTCACTCTTTGGTGGAGGAGCTTGGCTGGTGGGGGCTGATGATGGAGACGTCCAACACAGGAGCAGAACATGTTTTATGCTACTAATGACTTATTTTAATCTTTAATAATTTAAATGCAGTTAGTTAGTTACTGATGTGGACCATTTAGCAGCTTCGTCACACACATTCCATCAGCTTCTGTCGTGTTTTCTTCTTTGAGTGTTTTTACCTGCTGACCGTGACTGTGTGCAGCTCCCAGTCAGCTGTTTCTTTCTTTGGACACACCTTACAGGCCCTGACTGGCAGCACTTAGTAGTCAGGTTGATTTAAAGTAGCGGTGATTCAGTGATCCTACGCTTCCCCCCAGTTTCTCACCTGGTCTCCAGTCTGCTGTGTATGACCCGTGTTCTGCAGTTGCCTTTAACAGATGGTGTAAAACACGTTCAGGTGTAACTCCCTACCTGACGAGCCCACCTTTGTTTTTAGTTTGACTTCGTAAAACTCTAAATGCAAAGGACTTTTTTCTTAAACTTGACTACATGCATGTGCAAGTTTACATTTTAATCTAATAGACTAAATAATACATCAAATAATTGCTGGCTTGGGATCAGTGAAGCAGTTCCAGGCTTCTCGGCTGTGCTTGGTTCCTGCTCGTGCAGAAACCTGAAAATGAGGCATTGAATCTGTGTGAACTGCAGTAACCCCCTAAGAACCATGCAGCAGTGTGGCAGCACTGTTTGCTGCTCCAACGCCAGGACACGGGGCGGTGCACACGAACACAGCTCACTGCAGATGCTGACCTGAGCAGTGAGCTGCTGTAGACTATAAGTAGCTGATGATTCAACCACTGCAAAGAAAGTAGCAGTGAGTCAGGCCGAAGTTTGGGGTTCGTTCAACAGGAGTTTCATTTCTTTCTTCCTTCTTCATTGTGGTATTTGTGTGTAGTTGCCATTGAATGTAGGTTTCTAAACCCTGCTGTGTTTTATCCACCCATCATTTTGCTTTCAAACAGAGAAGGCTTCGGTTTCTGCCTTAACGTGTAATTGATGACTTAAACATTCTGATAAATGATAAAGAGCCATGTGATAAATCTGTGGAGACCCTCAAATACATTTTCTTTTCTAAAAAAAAGTATATCTAATAACAACAATCCAATAATTGGGATGCTCCATGGAGGGGGAGTCACTGTTTGGTCAGTCTCATCCATGAGGAAACTGGATTATATCCATCTTGTCCACAAACTTCATATCTACAGGTCCCAGCCGGGGTGTTGAGCCCCGGGTTGAGAAACTGCACACAGTGACTAACAGAGTGTGCATGATGGAAACACAGCTGGTGGATCCAGGAGCCTCTGCGCTCCTCACCCAGATGATGGCAGATGTGTCCTGCACATTGATTGGCTGACCCCTGGACTCCATGGAGATAAAACGAGCGTGTTTCCACAGCCTGAGGATCATCTGGGTCACTGGCATCGCTGCATTCATGTCTTTGTTACAAACCTTTTGAATATTGATGATCAGAACTGTTATTTGTTACATAGTGAACCAATTTTCTGACACGTTTTTCCTTTTTTACATTCAGTAAGCACACTGTAGTTTTACAGATGTTTGTTCCTGATTTAACCTGTTGTTACAAAACCGGTTTGGTTTATTATTCATGTTGACCATGTCTAACCTCTGTGGCGTGTTACATTTCATTCAGAAAAGTCTGGCCTGTTTGCTGTTCATGCAGTAAAGACAACATGAAGCGCTGTGATGCTGTCGTCCTCCTTCCTTTTAGCTCAGACTTTGGTCACCACCCTCACAGTGACATGTGACGACTCTGTGCCAGGGTCTTTGTGTAGCCCAATTATCTGCAGATGTTTCATCTGTGGTGAAATGACTATAGCCAGCTAAGCTTGTAGAAGATGAATGAGCTAAACCAATTAACTATGTCCATTAGAAAGACTCATATTGAACTTTTTCAGCTAGTTTGGGCCGAGTTGCCGTCTTTTTGATTTTATAAGTTCCCTGGATTTAAAAAATCTGTTCACAAACCGCGCTTGTTGCAGGTATACATACATATTCTCTTGCAAAGATATAAAGGTTTGGATATACAATGTGTCATTCCTAACGATTAGCTAGTGGATCATGTTTTAGTGGGGTGACCTCTACAGCAGCGGTCCCCGGGCCTCGGACTGGCACCGGTCCGTGAGTCGTTTGGTACCGGGCCGCGAGAGTTGAGGCTCAGGTGTGAAATGTCTGGTTTTCAGGGTTTTTATCGGTTTTCAGTGTTATTTTGTTATCGTTTTTATCGTTTACTCTGTTTTCCTGGGTCTTTTACGTGTGTTATGAGTAAATCTTTTTGTCGGTACTGGTACTGGTTTTATTTTGTTGTATTTATCCGCGACACCTTGAAGGCCGGTCCGTGGAAATATTGTCGGGCATAAACCGGTCCGTGGTGCAAAAAAGTTTGGGGACCGCTGCTCTACAGTGTGGGCGACGTCAGGCGAGGGCAATTTCTAATGGGGCAAAATGAGAAAGGACAGTTTTGGAGGGCTGCACAATAAGCTGAAGTTAATTCTGCTGAAATTCTGGTTAGAGTAGATTTTAGAATTGATCAATGAAAATGTACGCCATGCCTTCAAATGATGTTACCACATTTATTGTTCAAGGCTAAAACCTGTGAGGCAGCTTTCTGTCATTTCTTCAAAGCTCTTTGAATGGCAATCTTCTGTTCTTTGTCAAGCTGATCCCACACTGCTTAATGTCCAGGTCCTGCTGTAATGTGTGTTTTTCTATTCAGATATACTTTTGTGTTTGGGATCATTATCATGCTGCAAAAGCAAACTCATACCAATCAGATGCTTTCTAGGTGGGACTGCATAATGGATCAAATCTGATGGTACTTGTCCTGTGTTCAGAATAAATCCAGTTTCAACATTACTGACTTGAATGCAACACATCTTTGGTTCAAACTGCTGACAGTTGGCTGACCAAACCCAGCTTCCAGGAGCAGAGAGCAGTTTTGTTTTTGCTTCCAAGACAGCAAATGAAGCGTCACCATGTAGATAAAAACGTCAGACGTGTTCACACAGTTACTGCTCATCTGCTACTTCCTTTGGTCGCCTCTTTCCCTCTATCAGGCCACACTGTTGGATTTGATAAAGGAGGATGTCACTGCTTGTACTTTAAAAACCTGGGTTCGCTCAAAACCTGACCTGATTGTGACCCACACCTGTTTTCACACCTCGGCTCATGTGATGAGGCAGAGGAGGATCAATAGGGGGTCCATGACCCTCTTGGGGACACTCCCACCAATTACTCTTAGTGCTGAAGAAGCTTCTTGGATGAAACTTGGTCAGGGACACTTAAAAAAACGCTTTCCTTTCCCAGCTCATTGGACTACAATGAGCTGGATGACTGAGAACCTTCTCAGAATTCAGGTATGAAAGTTCTTGGTCTCAGTGATGAACTCGTAGTGATCCATGTTCACCTGTTTGTTCTGCAACTTTAACGTTCTGGTATGAGAGCAGCTCACTAACCTCATTTCCTACGTACAGTAGCTAACAGCTCCAATGAAGCACCTGCAGAAAACACCAACTATCACTGGGATGTACAGTGGGGCAAAAAAGTATTTAGTCAGCCACCGATTGTGCAAGTTCCCCCACTTAAAATGATGACAGAGGTCAGTAATTTGCACCAGAGGTACACTTCAACTGTGAGAGACAGAATGTGAAAAAAAAATCCATGAATCCACATGGTAGGATTTGTAAAGAATTTATTCGTAAATCAGGGTGGAAAATAAGTATTTGGTCACCTCAAACAAGGAAAATCTCTGGCTCTCACAGACCTGTAACGTCTTCTGTAAGAAGCTTTTCTGTCCCCCACTCGTTACCTGTATGAATGGCACCTGTTTGAACTCATCATCTGTATAAAAGACACCTGTCCACAGCCTCAAACAGTCAGACTCCAAACTCCGCCATGGCCAAGACCAAAGAGCTTTCGAAGGACACCAGGAAAAGTATTGTAGACCTGCACCAGACTGGGAAGAGTGAATCTACAATAGGCAAGCAGCTTGGTGTGAAAAAATCAACTGTGGGAGCAATCATCAGAAAATGGAAGACATACAAGACCACTGATAATCTCCCTCGATCTGGGGCTCCACGCAAGATCTCATCCCGTGGGATCAAAATGATCATGAGAACGGTGAGCAAAGATCCCAGAACCACACGGGGGGACCTGGTGAATGACCTGCAGAGAGCTGGGACCAAAGTAACAAAGGTCACCATCAGTAACACACTACAACGGCAGGGAATCAAATCCCGCAGTGCCAGACGTGTTCCGCTGCTGAAGCCAGTGCATGTCCAGGCCCGTCTGAAGTTTGCCAGAGAGCACATGGATGATACAGCAGAGGATTGGGAGAATGTCATGTGGTCAGATGAAACCAAAGTAGAACTTTTTGGTATAAACTCAACTCGTCGTGTTTGGAGGAAGAAGAATACTGAGTTGCATCCCAAGAACACCATACCTACTGTGAAGCATGGGGGTGCAAACATCATGCTATGGGGCTGTTTTTCTGCCAAGGGGACAGGACGACTGATCCGTGTTAAGGACAGAATGAATGGGGCCATGTATCGTGAGATTTTGAGCCAAAACCTCCTTCCATCAGTGAGAACTTTGAAGATGAAACGAGGCTGGGTCTTCCAACATGACAATGATCCAAAACACACCGCCCGGGCAACAAAGGAGTGGCTCCGTAAGAAGCATTTGAAAGTCCTGGAGTGGCCTAGCCAGTCTCCAGACCTCAACCCCATAGAAAATCTGTGGCGGGAG
This sequence comes from Diplotaxodon limnothrissa, assembly GCF_057381915.1. Lineage (NCBI taxonomy): Eukaryota > Metazoa > Chordata > Actinopteri > Cichliformes > Cichlidae > Diplotaxodon > Diplotaxodon limnothrissa. Next base: position 1,676,679 of record NC_140601.1, on the reverse strand, counting down.
TTGAAAGTCCGTGTTGCTCGGCGACAGCCCCAAAACATCACTGCTCTCGAGAAGATCTGCATGGAGGAATGGGCCAAAATACCAGCTACTGTGTGTGCAAACCTGGTAAAGACCTATAGTAAACGTTTGACCTCTGTTATTGCCAACAAAGGTTATGTTACAAAGTATTGAGTTGTATTTTTATTATTGACCAAATACTTATTTTCCACCCTGATTTACGAATAAATTCTTTACAAATCCTACCATGTGGATTCATGGATTTTTTTTTCACATTCTGTCTCTCACAGTTGAAGTGTACCTCTGGTGCAAATTACTGACCTCTGTCATCATTTTAGGTGGGGGAACTTGCACAATCGGTGGCTGACTAAATACTTTTTTGCCCCACTGTAATTCACAGAGGTGGGAACTGGTATTTTGAAGTATTTGTACTTAATTACAACAGAGTGTGCATGATGAAAACACAGCTGGTGGATCCAGGAAACCAGAGGTTCCTGGATCTTAAGTACTCAAGTACAAAAGCTTAGTTCCTGTTTTTAAGTCAAATATCTTTGTACTCCTTACATTTTTAAAACAGGCTCGTCACTTAGCTTCAGCAGCATCCTTACAGCCTTTATGCTCAGGGGTAAAGTGGGCGGGACCAACAGAGAAACAGATGCAGTTTATCCAGTTACTGAGCAGTGCTAATCCTTTCTTACATCTTTGTAAATGAAGTTAGCGTGCACTCTTTTCTCTCCCTGGAAATTCATCAGCTGGAGCTTTAGCTAGCAACACATTCAGTGACAAAACAGATGTAGAGGTTACATTTAATGCAATAATCACATATTTCATCTGTTTATGATCGGTCTTGATAAACTGTGTTTTTATATTCTGAAATGTTCTGAAAAACTAAGTGTTATTCAAATCTTTTATAAACATTTAAGGGAGTTTTGTGCATTAAACTGGTGAATTCCCAGTAAAGCCCTGTGTTGGCCTGAGACAGTGTACTGGTTAGTGTTAGGTTACAGCGAGTGTAGCAGATGTGAACCTGCATTTAAGATGAGTTAAGACTTTAAACTCACTGTATACTGTAAACAGTGTAGTGGATGGGCATCAGCCAGGATAGCTGGGACACATCTGCTCACATCTGGTTATGCAAATCCACAACGAGCCGCAGGTCAGCTGATCACAGCTTGACCACTAAGAAAATGTACTGGAGCTCTCAACAGAGGTTATTGTGAGGTATCCCCCCGAGCACCTCCTGGGTCTCACTTTAACCCCTGACTGCACTCATTTGAATGTTTACGTCACCAGAAACAAATATGTTTCTGTTTCATTATTTACTGCTTGTGTCCCAAACAACAGATTCAAGCTGAGTGCATTCATTAGAATCAGAATTTAAATTTGACTAATATTACTTTATTATGATAATATAGCAGCAGGTCCACTCATCTGTGCATTAAAACAGCAGAATCGTCCTTCAAGCAGTTACTTTCTTACTGCGAGTACATTTCACTGGTACTCGACCAAAGACGCTGAGTCAGTACTTCAACTTCTACTGGAGTATCTGCACGACTGTTCTACTCGAGTACAGAATGTGTGTACTTTGTCATCTCAGAGAGTCGTGCTGCCGCGAGAACTGGAACATGTTTGTGAAGCATCAGCCTGAAGCAATGGGAGGTGCTGCTTTAATGGTTTTATCCAGAGGCTCAAACTGACACAATGGCAAACACAACCTCTTCTGGGTCAATATTAAAAACTCTGCAATATTTATCAATAGCTAGATTTCCATAGAAATTCATATAAAACAATGTCAATTTAAATAGGTGAAATAAAAAAAGGACAACACTTGCATTTTCAAGGCATTCGCTCATGTTCCACAAAATCCTGCTCCATCTTTAACAACGAGAGGTTGAAACAGTTTCCAGATTCACTTTAGTTTGTTCAGACAACACAACGAGTGGTCGTTCCATCTGAAATCACCACACACACACACTCACACACACTCTCACTCACACACACACACACACACTCTCACACACACACACACACACACACACTCTCACACACACACACACACACACACACTCTCACACACACTCTCACACACACACACACTCACACACACACACACACACACTCTAATGTGTATACATCCTGTTTTCATCCCTCGTCCTTTCCTACATTTATCTGTAGCTTGAAAGTCTCTTCAGCTGTGAGACATGCTGATATTAAAAACAAAGGTTAGAATCAGAGCACCATATGGCACCTGGGTCCCTTTGGCTCAGCGTGTCTGCTGATCTTATTTTGCATTACTGTCAAACTGTCACTTGTCTTCTGCAGTTTTTCCAACTAGCCCACCACTGAGAGCTTCCTGGTGTTTCAGCTCAGCCCAGTTTATTTATGCAGTACCTGAAGGTAAAGACTGATCCTGATTCAGTTTCGTGGTCAGACTGTTTTCTTTAGAGTCACATTCAAACACTGACTCACATCTGAAAGTGAACGGATGGGCCTTTGCTTTAAATGAAATATCCACATGATTATTTGCAGATTGCATTTACAATCAGTACACGTGTCCCATTTTAAACCATTTTTAAGCCAATCAAATGTGATGCTTTCAGATGGAATGACCTGTGCGTCTGCAGCCAGACATGGCGGCCTACAGGGTTGGAGTAGTGCATGCTGCAGTCCACTTTTTATTTTTTTAAAAAACAGGAAACCACATTTAAAAACACATCCTGTACAAACATGGAATCATATTCACATCTAGGAATAAATGGACAAATGAAGCAGAGAAGTCTGCTCGTGCCCCTCCCCTTCAAATCTTACACTGTTCTTTCCTCCATCAGGAACGAACTCAGAGTTCATCATCATCGAAGCAGAAAGGTACAGAGCCGCTAACAGCTCCCTTTGACTGGTTTCAGGATTACACGCACACACACACCTGTGGTCCAGTGCCACCTGACTGCTCCATCAGGTGGATGCTGCTGGTAAAAGCACGCTTTACCTGCACTCCCCCTGGTGTGACTCATCACCTGTCCTGGGGGAGCCCTCTGGGTTCCACAGTTTCATGATCTAGATACAAGTGTGAAAATGATGAGGTCTAAAAAAGAGGGAGACAACCAACATCAGGTAAACTCAGCTCGAGTCCAGACCTGTTCCAGAGTGGACCCCCGGGGATCCAGCCCCCATCCCTGGCAGTGCTAACGCCTTTTCGCTGCTATGCTTGTACAATGCCACACAGACCTAAGCAGAAGTGAGCACCGTGGGGTCTGTTTGGACCAAGAACTAGTCTTTTCTAGCGCAGCGCCTGGGATTCTGCCTCACTTTAGACCAGGTTTCTATTGGAGGGGCTGCTCAGTCACACAGCCAATGAGAAGTAAGGTCCAGGTCCACAGCAGGAAGCTGTTTTTTTTGGTAAAATCTGAATTTGTTCCTTAGCGGGCATAAAGACGTAGTGCTGCGTCCACTTTGTCCCACTGGTCCTGGAGCTGGAGGCCGACTGCCAGTCAGACTGAAATCTCATAGGTGGTGCCCCCGACACCAGTCACCTTCTTCACCCCGCTGCCTTGGGGCTTGTGGGCAGGACTCAGCATCAGTGCTGGGCTGGGACAGGCTGCTCTGGGCGGAGCGGACGTGTTGACTGGGTGACAGGGAGAGGAAGGGGCGGAGCAGGAGGAGGTGGAAGTCGAGGAGAAGGGCTGACCTCCATTAATCCGACTCAGAGATTTCATCTGCATCAGCTCATCCCTGATTTTAGGAAAAGACAGAAAAGAACAATTTTACTGAAAACTGCGGGCTGCAGCGTGTTAGCCATGTTAGCTCTGCTGCTAATTTCATCACTGAAGCGCGGCTACATTTGGATGGATGTCACCATTTACTACATTTAGACCTGAACACATTTCATGTTGAACACTGGAGATGAAGGAATGACTGGATCGCTTTGATCGGTGAGAAAGAATTTGGCGAGTCAGAGTGGACGTAGTTACGGCGTGCGTAGTTCCAGAGGGAACATGGACACACAGTTGGGCTGTTGTGTTACCGATGGTGACAATAAAAAGTGTTTACGCTGATTGGTCCTGTGTATGAAAATACTGGCGGTGGGCGGTGCTACCCTCAGCCATGTCGATGCTATAGTTCACATCAGGTCAACCCAAACCAGGGCTACCAAAGCTAGCTTTAGTACACAGAGGTCAGTAGTTTGTGGACGGTGAATCATGCTTTTCACTTCCCTTTAATAATCGTAGCTACAGAAACACCTTGGCAGTACACAGGGGTGGAGTACGTGTACACAACACAGCGAGCAGGACGGAAAAGAACAGGAATGAGAGACGGGACAGACAAACTGAAAACGCCGTCATGCAGCGGTCAGACTGAGCCTCAGTTTAACAGCAACACTGTGCTGCTACTCACGCTTCCTTCAGATTTCACTTCCTGTGCGGTTAAACCGAGGAGCAGTAAAAAGCTTCTCCCACAAACACTGGGCTCCTCAGTTTGATTAAAGTCATCATCACTGCACGTCAAATCATGGTGACCAAACAGACAGTAGCAATAACGCACAAGACAACAAACAACGCACAACAGATGGATGGAAGACGAGCAAAGGGAGAAGAATGAGAAACTCACAGGAAGTCTGGCAGGATGAGGAGGAGGAAGAGAGAAGGGAAGAGGAGGAGCAGGAGCAGGAGGAGCAGTCAATCAGGTAGTCAGGTTTCAGGCGAGCAGGCGCTTTTTCAGTGTCAAACCAATCGTCCCGACAAAAGCTCAAACTCATACTCACTTCGGCACTTGGATTCCTCCTCCTCCCATCCCTCCGCCTCCACCTCCTCCTACCCCCGCTGCGTTTGCTCCGGCCGACGCCGAGGCCTTGCGGACCAGCCGGTACTGCATTTCGGCGGCGGCTGCACTTGAATAGGAGAGCGACTTGCCCAGAGGTGGGGGGTGTGGGGAGCGGGGAGGATGCGTGGTGGAGGAGGAGCCCAGAGGCGTGTCGGTCGAACGGGTGCGATAGGGGTAGGCGTGGTGGGGCCCTGCGTGAGGGGCAGCAAAGCGTGGAGGACGAGAGGTGGAGGAAGAGGACGAGGAGTGATGATGGTGGTGGTGGGAGTGGTGGTGGTGATGGTGATGGTGGTGGTGGTGGTGTGGGGGCGGTGGAGCAGAGGTTTGACCGGCAGGCACTGCAGGTAGGTGGGGCTCGCCCAGCAGGCGCTCCCTCTCTGGTGGAGGCGGTGGGGAGGAAGACGTGGAGGATGAGGAGTGATGGAGGAAGGGGTGGTGGTGGTGAGAGGAACGGTGGTGGTGGTGGGGTGACTGGGTGGACTGGGACTGCATCTCATCCTCTCTCTGCTGTGACGACAGGAAGGGGGAGCTGTAGCCACCACCCGCCGCTGGCGTGCAGGGTCTCCCACCGGAGACGTCGGGGGCCACCGAGCTCACGCCCACTGCTTTGTCAAACTCATCGCCGCCTGCTAGCAAGCTGTCGTAAGACAGGCTCCCGTTGCGAGATGGGTGGTGGGGCGGGGGTGTCTGATTGGCTAAGCTCTTGAAGCTGGCGGAGGTGGTGGTGGCCTCTGAGACGTGGACGGTGCCCGCCGAGGTGTGCGTGGAGCTGGAAGATCGCGACGCCACTGCAGACAGGACGGTGGGGTCAGAGAAGGAGGGGTAGGAGCGCCCGCCCAGAGAATAGCCAGGAATGCCGCCTCCTCCTCCTCCTCCTCCCTCTCGCCCCACCTCCCTCCTCTCCCCTCCTCCTCCCCCTCCCACTCTTTCAGACGACGTTTCCCTCTGATCCAGGCTGGGCTGCGAGCGGAAACCAGGCTGCTGGCTGGCCTGGAGGAGGGAAGAGGTGGAGGAGGAAGAGTCCCTGGCACTGCCGACGCTCTCCCCTCGACTTAGCTGGAGGAGCCAGAGGGAAGAGGAGAGAGAAGAGGGAAGGTGAAGGGAGGCGGAGGGAGGAAAAAGAAACAAGAAGAAGCTCAGCACATGAGGGAAGATTAAAGTCATACTGCACTCTAGCGGTGACAGCCTGACACAACAGCCACCCCTAACCAACGGTGATTAGTCAGGGGTGGGTCATCTGAGCAGAAGGCCGGTGGTTGGCCTGTGCTTTCACAAGTATCTCAGTGTATCCATCAGAGTGTGTGTGTGCACGTTAGGCTAAGAGAGTGCTCCAAGTGCTCGAATCGAGTGAAAAAGCATTAAAAGAACCAGCACATTTACCAAACTGCTCTTTGTACAACCCTGACTGTCCAGATGAACTCGGCAGCTCCATCATCATAATGTTCATTATAACCATGCCAGTGTTCAGACTCTCTGGATCCTGCTATTGTGCGCTGTATTTGGAGCTTCCTGCGCTCTGCCTGTTTCAGTAACATGTCAGTCAGAATGTCTGAGATGGTGAAATGATGGCGTTCGCTGTATTGACACTGATGCTTAAACACTAAAGAGGAATCGTACAGAGCTACAGCCACAGTCACTCAAAGCCCTTTTCCATTAGTACCTACTTGGATCATGTCGATGTGACTCAAACTATTACGACTGCCACCCAACGCGCGGGGGGGTCGGTGTAGCCACAGATCTTGTGATGACATTTGTATGCGACATGAACACCACGACAAAGGAACACGTCAAGGCTCAATGTGTGTCACACTCTGCATTTCCCCACTGCTGTGCTTTAAAAATGGTGGCAGTTTCTCTCATGACGTGTCGAGTGATGTCCCGACTGGCCAATCGTTGGCATGCGGTCTGCTGACATCACATTTTCAGATCACTTGGGACCCCAGGCAATGGAAAAGGGCTACAAGGCACAAATCTAACCAGGAAGAACTAACAAAGAAACTGAGGAGTGATATGGACCAGACAGGGGCACAAATACTGAGCAGAACCAGTGTATTTATGGCAGTCCTGATTGCTTCACGTTCATATCTCACTGTGTTCAAAGAACGCTGCTGAGACGGAGTCGTGAAGTCTGTTTTCAGTGGTTTCATTACAGTATTTCAGCCACGTCCAGTGCAAACAGAAGGAGACAGGAAACAAGTTAAAAGGAAGATAAGAGGAGGAAACTGCTTTCAGCACAATCACTTACTGATCAACAGAAAGCCACTGAGAAACCAAACCAAGATGGCCGACAGGAAATCAAAAGGAGAAAGAAAAATAAAAACCAAAACAGAAATGGAGATGTTAGATTAAAAAATGATCAAAGAAGCAGAAGCAGGGACGAGTGGAGGTCCAACCTGACACGTAGCACACACTCTTGCATTCTGCGTGCGTTACCTGGTTGGCGTAAGCATGTGTGAGCGCCGTGTGGTTCTTGCCAGGGCTGTACGTGGGCCTGTATTTGTACATAGTGGGAGTGGGAGGGGCCTTGTTCAGCAAACTGCACTCTGGAGGGTGGAAAGAGAAACAAGATGAGCACAGAATCTCCTTCATGTGCACTGAGCACCATTAGCATAGAAGAGCTATAGTGAATGCAGAGTTTTATGTTTGGACACCCTGCATGATGATACTAGCACCGCTTCTTCTGACAGCTAACAGCCCTTCAGGTTTTGTGAGACTTTAGTCCGTCCTTCTGCAAAAGGTCTTGGGGTGTCCTGCATGCGCTGCTTTGAAACATTGTCCAATATTCTTGGATCAGAGGTGTGTGAGGTCTTCGTGAGGTGCGTTTAGGATCCTTCTCCTCGTTTTTAACCTTCTGTTCATTTACAGAGACGCTGTCACCAGCGCTCGTTTCAAAGCTCAAACCTCTGACGATGAATTTAGAGATTTCATCATATTAGTGCAACACAGCTGCTGTTTTTAATGATACTATGAAGTAAGACATAGTATCCCACAAGCAACCCTCTGCTGCTTGTGGGACTCTAAATGTTCACAGTACTGGCAGGGAGCTGGGGATACTGGAGCCCATCCCAGCTGTCAACACAGACAGACAGCCACTCACCTCCACATCCAAAATCACCAATTAACGTAATCTCCTCCATGACAGTGTATCCACGCAGCCACAGGGATTCGAACCCAGGACCCTCGTGGTGTGAGGCACCAGTGCTAACCACAAGCCTCCCGATGAGGATAAATATTAAGTCCTTTGAGTGTGGGTTCTCAAACCTTTGTATGAAACTATATGTTGAACAGGAAGCAGACAAACTGCAGCAGACAGAGTAAGAGCCAATCACCCTCTGTGTTTCCTCTGGTAATTCCTGGGTAGCGGAGCTCTGGTTTAGGAGGTGGTGGTGGCTCAGCGTCACAGGACTGGCTCTCCATCATTTCCAGACTGGACTTTGACTGGAAAGAAGAAATGCGAGCATTAGAGACAGAAAGTGACAGAATTACCCATCTGTTGGTGAAATACAGACATTCTGTGACCAAATCCGAACAGAAAAGTAGAAAGAAGCCTGGGGTCACACCCAGATGGACTTTTGCTGGGTGGTGTGAGTAGGGATGGGCATCGAAACCCGGTTCTTGTTGAGAACCGGTTCCCACTGTTTCAATTCCTTGGGATAGTTTGCCATTTTTGCAAACGATTCCCTTATCGGCTCCAGTCGCCCCGAATGACGTCACCACGTTGTGGAGCATCATTTACCTGGCAGGAAACACGGCGGCTCAAACGCTCAAAAGTTTGGTTATACTTTACGAGAACGGATGACAACAGGGCAACTTGCAATACTTGCAAAGCAGATATTTCATGTAAGGGAGGAAACACTACGAACATGCAAAAGCATTTGCTCACAAAACACGCGATGACCTTAAATGAATGTCGTGTTTTTAATTCTGGACTCGTGAATCTCAACCCAGCAGCAGCGGTAACGTTTGCACGTCCTCTCCCGTTAATGCGGCAGGTAAATAATCAACAACAGTGCATATTATGTTAGCCCGATCTGCCTTATTACAAAACCTGCCATTACTGTGCATTTAGTGACCATGATGAGTCGGAATCGTGAAAATCTTATCAGTACCCATCTGTAGGTGTGAGGCTGTAAGAAACTTTATGTAAACTTTGTCCATGTGCAACTTAAATGAAAATGTTCCTGACTGTAACACAGGCAGAGCCAAAGGTCAAAGACTGTGTGAAAGAACAAATTATTCATCCATCTCCTGCTGCTTATCCGGGTTTGGGTCACGGGGCAACAGCAGCAGAGAAACTCAGCCTTCCCTCACCAGCCACCTCCTCTAGCTCATCCAGGAGGACACTGAGATGTTTCCAAGCCAGCCAAGTGATATATTCTCTACAGCAAGGCCTCCTCTTAGTAGGACATGCCTGGAATACCTCACCCAGGAGGCATCCTAGTCAGAAGTCCGAATAACCTCAGCTGGCTCCTTTCCATGTAGAGGAGCAGCGACTCTCAGGCTACGTCCACTCGTACACGGGTATTTTTGAAAACGGCGATTTTCCGTTTTCATCTTAAAAAATAATCCCGTCCACACATAAAGGCAGAAATGAAGGAAAACGCTGCTATGAACATGCCAAAGCAGCAGGTGGCGCTAGATTCCTAACCGTGCAGAAATGTTGGCCAATCAGAAGTCTAGAAGCCTCGGTGGGAAAAAGTAAACAAAGCTGGGGCATAGAAGCAGAACAGAGCCGTATGTGTGGAGGGACAGTAACTGTGTGTATATGTAAGCATTTAAACACTGCAGAGAGTAGAATTAACAGTATTGTAGAAATTCATTTCACCGAAACAATAACGTGGCGCACAGTGTGACGTCACAAAAGGCGCACACCTTTGACGCTGCGTTTTCTCCGTTTTTCTCGTCCACACGTAAACGCAAAAACTGAGTTTTAGAAAATATCCACCCTGGCCGGAGTTTTTAGAAATCTCCGTTTTCCGTGACCGAAAATGCTGTTTACGCCGGGCACGTGTGGACGTAGCCTTGAAGGGAAACTAATTCCTGACACTCTGATCCACAACCTCATTCTTTCGGTCACTAAACAGAGGCTGTGCTAAATTGACAGCTTCCCTTTCATGCTCATCTCTCGCTTCACCACAACAGATTGGTACAGCATCTCCATCACTGAAGACACCGCCCCAATCTGTCTGTAAACCTTGCATGCACTCTCCCCTCGAGATACTTGAACTCCTCCACCTGGGGCAGTAACTCATCCCTGACCTGGAGTGGGCGCTCCAGTCTTTAGTGGCTGAGAACCATGGTCTTGGACTTGGAGGTTCCTGCTGTCATTCCCTCCACTTTACACTCAGCAACAAACGACTCCAGTGCAAACTGGAGGTCAAAGGAGGCCAAAGGAACCTCATCCTCCGCAAGAAGCAAAGATAAAATCTTGCAGCCAACACTGTGGAGACCGCTTGACTATGCCCAGACACTCTATAAAAACTATGAAAGGGTCTGTGACAATGTTGAATGGCTAGAGCCACACTCCACTTGGCCTGCCAGTACCTGTCAGCTGCCTGTGGACTCCCAATAAGATTCCTCCTTCAGCCTGACGGCTCACTTCACCTCCAGTATTCACCATCTGGTTCTGGCACTGCCGCCACGAGAAGCACCGAGGATCGTGCAGGCCCCATTCCTTTCAGTAGCCTAAGCAAGAGGTGTGGAGCATGGTCCACTCGGACTCCGTGTCTCCCTGAGGAGAACCTCTGCCTGAGGTGTAAGTTGAAGATCTTGCTGACTGGGGCGTCTGTCAGACATCCTCAGTTTTGGTCTCCCAGGTCTGTCAGCAGTGACAGCGTTTCTGCGTCCAAGCCATGGCCACAGCTCTGATATACGTTTACGTACGATTACAAAATCAATCATCCACCTGCGACTAGAACAAATTATTCCATCCATTTCCTAACAAGTACAATACTTGCAGGTCTTTAGCAGTTTCTTACAGCAACACAAAAACAAAACTAAACAGAAACAAGATAAAATACAAACAACACCAAGAAAAAGGTGCAGCAAACAATAAAAACCCAAACTCAATAAATAGGACCCCGTTTTTGCATCCTTAGCTCTGCAGCACGCAGCCTGATGGATGTGGTTGGGTTTTTACTGCTGTGACCTTACAGGATTTCTGCCTGTTGAATTTCAAACAGCTTTTAGAGCTCTCGCTGCCATCTGGACCTGCCTATATGCAAACTTATCAAGTGCAGATTTGAATGAGAAGCACAGCTCCCTTGCATAACCCTTGTTTATTACCGGCAGGCTGAAGCAGCCAGCACAGCACAGTTTGTGGCACGTTAGCTTCACGAGCACCTTTGCTGCACCTCTTACCCTGTGCAGATCTCCCTGTATGCCATTGTCCAGTATCTTTGCAGCCAGCTGGGCCTCTGTCAGCTGTGGCCGAAGAAAAGGAGGCTGCAGACTCACACTCTGTGCACACTTTCTCCTGCCCAGATACCTGCAGAGAGCATTCACATCAGTACAGTGCTAATGATTGGTATCAAATCCAAATTCCTCTTAATCCTACATCTGATCACTTTCAACACTAACACCAAAGCAACAGCTCACAGATTGTTTAGTTTCTCACCAGCTGTTTCTGTTATTACACTATTCAGTGGCCAGTTTTAAGAAATTCATTTTAAAAACAGGAAGTGTGATGAGCTACAGGGTAATGCTCTCGACACTCGACAAGAGAGTCCAATAAAAAGGGGAAACAAAGAACGGACCTGGGTGCCTGTGAGCTGCAGAGGACATGAGAGACATTCTTCCAACAGCCATTGGTGAAAGGGTTAACACCTCCTCTGAACTTCCCCGTTACCTGGAGACAGACACGTCACAAAAACTTACATGGAGAATATAACAATGCGGGGAGGGGGGTGGGGGGTGGGGTTAAATGGCTGTTAACCTGTATCCACTTTCAAATTAATGCACTCAGTAGGACGTGAGGACCGTTTGAAGGATAACCACCGTCTCTCTGCCAGGAAAACAAACATCCTTCCCTATGCCACAGTGCACAGTGGAAGGGCCAAAGAGGACGTTTTTCCTTGCCACTGTCACCGTGGGGTTGTCTGATATTTGGGGTTCTCTGTCTGTGATCTCTACCTAATATAAAGTGTCTTTAAACAACCGTTGTTACAAATTGGCACTATATAAATAAGACTGACCTGAACTGAATGAGCTAACTCCTGGGTTCCTGGTGTACATGTGTGCAACACTGACTTCTACTTACTTGTTCGTTGGTCGTCCTGCCTCTAGCCACAAGGACTATGTGGAAGCCAGTGAGGCCAGCGACAGGGATGAAGAACAGGCCTGCGACACACATTACTGCGAGCCTGAGAGCACGGGTGGGGGGTCAAGGACCTTAGCATCTTAAACATTACATTCAACAGATCAAGGCCTATGGAGAGCAGTGATGGACAAAACAACATGTGGTGTGTGTGGGGCGAGCAAAGCCAGAATGTACTCCTGTCCTAGGCCAGTTTATGCAGATTCGTGCGTTTATATCGTGTGTTTTCATTCTCATTCAAAGATCAGATTGGGTGGGGTTGGACCATCTTTTCTTAGGAAGCTACGTGAAATCTTCCCACGCCACAGTGGGGGAAAAAAAAAAAAAAAAAAAGAGTGCCTCATTTAAACAACCTGACAGTAACTCAGCAATGTAAAACCAGATGAGAGTACCAGATCCACGAGACATGAAAGGATACGTGACAATGGCGTGCAGGCGGTCAATGTTCTGCCGATGGTAGAGGATGAAGAGCAGCCCAAAGCCAAACACAGCCATGATGTGGGCTGTCAGAGACAGCAGGAAGAGAAAGAAGTAGCGGTAGTTTCTCCTGCCGATGCAGTTGTTCACCCACGGACAATGATGGTCGAAGTCCTGCAGAGTCAGGGGGACATTTAAGACACCGTCAGAGGAGGCTGAAATAGGAATGCAGCCATTAAGAAGCATTATTTCCATGCACCACCTTTCCTGTCTAACCTCATTAAGTCCTCAACAGATACACAGAACTGTCATCTGCAGGTTGGGAATGTGACATACTTTCACCAGAATACTCTGATTACAACTCTCCCATGTGATCCCAAGAGAAGAGGCTTGAAATATTGTACAACTGCATGTTCAGAGGAAGGTCACAATATCAACAACTGTTTAGTCCTGAGATCAGAGATCTTTGGTCATCTGCTGATACAAACACGGATCCAACACCTGGACTGCTGCAGATGAGCAACGCAGATTACCTTTGAACCTGGAACATTCAAATAGATTCAGACAAATGCAGAACAGAGCCTGGGACGGACTGCCAGTGCTCTATCATGGAAACCCTGTAAACGACTGACTGTCTGTTGGCAGCATGCCACTTCCTGGGTTACACATGCACACTCACACAGAGCACTAAGGAGTAGGGATGGGTACCGGTATCCGGTGCCATTATGGTTCTGACATAAACGGTAGTAACCAGACCGAAAAGCAGCGCACATTTCGCTGCTTTATTTCCCCTGAGATGTCATACACTTTGGATTCCAGCCAATCATTTTACCTCTGCAAGCGTAGTAGGCGGGCCCAAGTACGTACGTTCTTTTAGAGCAGAGCTACAGATTAAAAACGCCCAAGGTGAAGCGGTCAAAGTCTGGCTGTACTTCACAGCAAAAGATGCAAACTCAGCAGCAACAAGTGCTTTAAGCTGATACTGTGATGCTGTCAAAGGAGGCAACACCTCGAATCTGATGAAACACCTGGCGACGCATAGCGTTTCTTTAAAAGAGCACATCTACTGTGGGTGTGGTAAATCTCCCTTAGCGAGTTAGCGCGGATCGCCCGTGCATGGGGCTGGACCGTGCTTATCATTTTGCAGAAAAAAAGAGACTGCTAAAAATAAAAACACGAGAGCTTTTTGGACAAAGTTTGTGCTCTCCATTCTTTAAGCACCAGTTTGAGCACCGGCACCGTTTCAAAAGTACCGGTTTGGCAGCGGATAAAACCTAAACGATACCCATCCCTACTAAGGAGCTTGCAAAGAAAAGCGTCTGGACTTCTTTAAGTTGCTTGAAGACGTTTCACCTCTCATCCGAGAAGCTTCTTCAGTTCGAGGGTCAAATGGTGGAGAGTCCCAGATTTAAACCCTGTGGGAGTTTCCCCCCACAGAGGGACAAAAGGACCCCTGGTGATCCTCTACCTAATCACACGAGCTAAGGTGTGAAAGCAGGTGTAGGTCACAATCAGCCAGGGTTTCGGGTGAGGTCATTGTGAAACCTGGCCCCACCCTATCATGTGATTTCCTGAGGTCAGATGGCCCAGGATGTGAGTGGGCGTTAAGGCGTCTGGGAAGGATCTCAACACTGGATTATAGATGGCAGACAGTTGGTGTCGTAAGCCCCGCCTCTGTTCAAAGATGGTCGCTCACAGTGGACATAGATGCTTCTTTCACTCCTCTTTCAAACCATCTGTCCTCTCTGTCCAAAATGTGAACATTGGCATCCTTGAAAATTGAGTTTCCCTCTTGGTGAGTTACTCCCACAGACCTTAGACTGTGATGAGCTGGATGACTGAGAACCTTCACAGACATATTGCACAGAGCACACAATCCCAAGGTCAGCCATATTTGATTTTGGGCTGGCAGCCAGTTCTTTACTGGATTAAGGACAGTGTGATTTTCTCCTGTTTGTCACTGTAACTGGAGAAAGAGACAGTGAGTGCTGGCTTAACGTGGAACGCTGCTAGCTGCATGTTTCACTGCAGCTCTCTGCCAATGGGGGAAAAACATGTAGCTGACGCTCAGAGAGGAGTCGATCGGTGGATTTAGGTAGTCAGCACATCACACCGGTGTGCCCAAATAATGTTTCCTGGCTTTTAAAGCCTATTCGTCGTCAGGTTCTGTTCCACACACAGTTACTTAAGAACTTAAACTCGGCTCAAACGTCATGTTGACACACCTGCAATGACACCTGTAAATATTTAAACTGCAATCGGCACGAGAGGTGCCATCATCATCTTCAGCTTGTCCTCTGCAGTAGAAGGCTGCAGTGTGAACATATCAGGCCATTTAAGATTGTGCACTGAGTTTAGAGTCATGTCTCTGAGACAGCGAACAGATAGAGGTGCGTCACTGCTGTCTTGCCTGATGATGGACACGAGGCAGCCATTCTGTGGAAACCATTAGCAAACACGTATGTAGCCTGAGAGGCCCATCAAGACCATTTTCACTGGCTTAGCATCAGCTACAGTTTGGCTACACACGTGCCCAGTGGAAGGAGTGTAAGTAAGGAGTAGATACTGAAACATTTTCAGGTCCAAAACTGCAGTAAACTCCTGTTACAGGTCGTGCTTGAGCTGGAGTACCGTGTTATTCAAAGGACGACTACAGACTGTCCAACTCGTTTGCACCCATCAACACTGACACTCCTCCTTCCATCATACACTAACAGGACAGCTGCAGAGCAAAGACATGTCCTTGAGTTACATCTTCTAAACACATCTAAAGATTTATAACAATGATGATAACCACATGCCAAAACCAGCCGGGCGAGGGTTTGAAAGTGTGAAAATCACAGAGCACGTGTGTTGTGGACACGGCTCACTAACCACAGACGCATACAATGATTCAGACTGTTTCAGATCAAACTGGGCTGTTTATAGTGCAGGCTTACTCAGCGTGCAACATTCAGACTGTTCATATGAAGAATAAATGAGTAAATGTAAAAAGTCAAACACACCTCAACACAGTTGTCACAGACAGAACAGTGGGAGCAGCGTGGCGGCCTGTAGAAGCGGCAGGTTGAACACCACTTCATCCTGACCTGGATCCCTCTGATCTCCACCGTCTTGTACAGTGGAGCGCGGAAATCGTCTTCTTTGTCCTCGTCCTCCTCGGCTGCACAGAGAACACACACAATCCTAAAACTGACGATCTATTGGTCAAAAGTGAGACAGTGAAAGTGCCAAAGCTCGCAGCTGCCCACTCAGTCCACCCGAGTTTGACCGTAGGCGTCCACGTTCAAATGATGGACTACAAAGAAGGTTTCAGTCTGTAGAAACTATTTACTCTTTCATAGCAACTGTTTTTTACAGTTTCAAACAAGCCAGTCGTGTGGAAAGGGTCACGGGTCGCCTCTCCGTGTCAGTCAAACAAAGGGCCCTCTGACCCCTCGGTATTTTAACAATCCTGTGACTACACTGAAACCTCATCATCTCATATTTCATGTCAGACTTTTCACCTCAGACTCAGATCAAAAGAAATAAAAAACAAAACAGAAATGAATGTAAAATATAATGTAAATTCACTGGTGTTGGGTTGCCTAGGAACACACATTCTGATAAGAGGCTGCTCTGACATGAGCCAGAGATAGCTAGCTAAAAACACAGAGGACTGCAGTTAAATAAAAAAGCAGAGCGTGTGACTGAACGCATGGACAACTGGGTGGACGGAAGTTCTGAACTGTGGGGATCCTAGCAGAGAATCCACAGTGTGGAGAGCTAATCCCACCAAATAAAGAGTCAAATCCAGAACAGCAGCGTGGACGACGGGGCGAGGCGACCGCATGCAGATGTGGACAACACGAACGGTTTTTGTAGCCAGCTGTGAGGCCAGTTTTAAAATGTTTAGTATAACTAACAACACACGTTATCCAAAACTCATAATGTTTATGTTCCGTAATAATTACATTATTTTATCTGTTAGCTGTTGTTGTGTTCACCATAATGATCTAAATGATAACAACTAATCAAACCTAAAAACCGTGTCAAAGCTTACTTTACATGAGGAGAATCGGATTAAAATGAACACGCGACCTTAAATGATGCCTGCTGCTAAACTTCACAGCTCCACTGTATCTATCTCAATAGTATGAACAGACCTCACACCACAATGAGACATCCCAACGACTGAGCCGCGGCACGCTTCCTGTGCAGCGCGCCTCACTGAGGTGCTGCTGCGCTCTGCAGCTTTAATCCATCACTTCATCCAAGTCCTGCCTGTTCGACACAACTTACCTGTTTGGTGACACCCAGCATTAAAGGCATTCATTCAACCATCCGTGCACTCACCTCGGGGGAAGATGCCAGGGTCCATGAATGTGGCCATACAGAAGTTAGCCAAAACAAAGAGGAAGATGATGCCATTGTAGATGGGGATGGCCACTGAGAAACGCTCTGAAAGCCACGGACACCTGAAACAAGACCAAGCCTCACGTTGGAGATGTCCAAACAAATGCATTACAGAACTGTTAGAGCTGAGTGTCGTTAAACGTGAGGCTGCGGTCTTTGTAGCAAAGCTGCAGCACCATGTGTTTTCTAAGGAAAATGTTTATAAAGGAGCTGTTCTGCTAACTTCCACTATTTGTCTATTCTTGGATCTATCAGAACAGCACCCTGGTGTGCTCCTGCAGGGATCGATCGATAGATAGATGTTCACTATTTTAATTACAGATTATATCAGTAAGGAAGCTGACTAAATATTAACTGATAACTCATGGCAAAGGGGTGGGATTAAATAAGTGTTTACTTCTTCCCACTCACTTTCAACATGTCAGGGCTCGCAAAATCGCTAGCCCGATGTCCCGGGGCTAGCGATTTTTCCAGTCGGGCTACCAAAATCTATCTCTGCCCTGCCCGTTGGCCTATCGTAGGAAGGAAAAATATATGTCAATGCTTTTGCATTCTTTCGGAAATGTAGCTGGGTAATTATGTCATTGGCATCGGTGAGCCACTGTCAATATGTGACATATTGAAGTCGCGTTTGAATTTGCGCTTGTTTTTTTGCTTTCACTTTGCAATCGCGTGAACTGTGTATAGAGAGCGACAGCACTGATCTGTGAGTGATGATAATTTGTGCACCAATTCCTCTGACATCGTCTTATTAATCGTTAGCTTACTATGCAAACATGACAAGTGAAATCTCCCGCAGCTTAAACATGTGAGAGGTTGATCGCGCAGAGAATCGCTGAGCTTATGTGAGTGCGTGTGTAAAAGCAGCAGGATTTATATTTTAGTTCTGCTGAGCCAAATAAGACAGGTCAGGGTGAAGAAGTGACAGCCAAAGAAAAGCTTACCACAAAACGGAGAAGTTATGACAAATGAGACTATAAGGCAAAAAGAAAGTGCAGCTTTATGGTTTCATGGACAAAAGAATTTCTGTGGCTGCAATATGACGAGCTAAATAACCAGGGCTGCACATAAGTGGTCCGCAGGTGCGCATTCGCTGTCAAAATAAAAAAGATAAGAAGTTGCAACGCGTGTTTGCGTACATAAGATTTTCTGGAGGAGGACAGACATTTGTTTAGAACTCTTAAAGATGTCAAAAAGCTCCTTTAAGCAATTACTGTGATGTTCCTCCACCTCCAAAGAAATGTCAGAAGGAGTCCGAACCACAAAAGAAGCACGTATTCTCGGAAAAGTGGTTGCAGGAGGTGAGCTGGCTTCAAACAAATGATGAACGCACAGAGATGTGGTGCAGAATGTGCCGTGAAAAATCCCACTCTAGGACAAAAACAGCCTTTTATATGGACGCAAACGCGCGCTGCAACTTCTTATCTGGTGCGTCTTTTATTTTGACAGCGAATGCGCACATGCGGACCACTTATGTGCACCCGTGTAAATAACATAATGTTCTGCCGGGTGTGTTGTTGGTTTTCTCTCGATTTCTGAACTGACAAGCGCCTTTGTTACTGGGACCAGTTATTTTAACTCATTCACTGCCAGCCATTGGCAGTGAATGAGTTAAACCCATTGACTCATACACTGCAATTGACGGCTATAGACGTCAATGGCACTGAATGAGTTAAGAAAGGCCCCCATTAGAACCCATGAGAAATGCAAGAAATGCATTATTGCTCAGTCTGCAATATCTTTCCCAGAACAAACACCAATTGCAAATAACAAACTAAAAATAAACCTGAAAATCTGTTTAGAACAGCTACTATGTTGCAAAGAGTGAACGACCACTGGCACAATGCAGCAGTCTGTGCAAACTTCAAAAGCAAACGGCCTCGATCTTGGTTCCACTTGTCTCTTACCGTGACTTCAGTGGAAATGTCAGATTCAGGATCTGACACAGACTGATTCAAGTCCTACACAGTTCTTACAAGTTCATAGAAATTTCTGTTCAATTAGAACCAAGTGTTTGAGTTGATGATTGTAATTTTTATACAATGTTGTAATTTGTGTTTAAACTATTTTTGATTGATGTTTTGTTTCCGTTACAATATTATACTTTAATGTATAATATTGTAACAGAAACAAAACATCAATCAAAAAATTGCTCTCTTTTTTTTTCGGGCTACTTACATTTATTTTGGGCTAAAACTGACGAGTCCCTGCCCGAAGGGCTACCAGGGGTTTTGAAAGTTTGTGAGCCCTGCATGTAAATGAATCAGAACAGTAGCAATATTGAAAAGTATTGACTTTTGTATAGTATTTTTTTCTCTCTTATTTTCTTTACTACATGTACCTGTATATTGTTTACATGTTTGAAATAAATGAACAAACAATAAAGAATAAACCACTCTGGATGCGAGTGGTCCAGTGCTGGACGCCTTTGAAAAACAAAAGCAACATGAATTATGTGATCCTGGATGGTAACAATCATGATTTTAAAATCTGGATCTTTCTGATCCTGAACTTGTGTGGGGCGTTTTTGTTTTTGTTTTTTGTTAGTTATTAGACACTGGGATCATAAAAAGACCATCTCCATTTTAACTGTCATACACGGCAACATGACAGAATACAGCAGGGGAACAAAGAGTGGCAGACCAGATGATGAGCTTTTGTCAGGGTGACAGATGTTGGCCTATTTTCTCTTCACTAATCTGATGCACAGAGCTGACTGACCACCATAATGAGCCCCCCTCTCCCACGCACGCACGCCAATCTGACATATTCATGTTTCTCCTACAGAGGACACACGCCCACTATTTTTTCCTCACACTTCCTGACACACGTGCACACCAGAGTGAGGTGTTTGCAAGATTACTGATAATAGTCTGTAACCTCATTGGCTTAGCATTCTCACACTCACAGAGTCTGCTTACCCCCCTAAATGTATGCTATCATGTGTGTGGCAGGTAAGTGAACCTGTTGGGAACATCCTGGCGAGTTAAGGGGTTAATGTCAACAATGAATTGGGGGTGAGGTTGCTCAATACTCCCATGGTCCTTTTGTTCCCCTCTGGCATCACCAGTGGACGACAACATTCCCACCATGTAGCAGGGGAGGTTATCCACCCTCCACAAAGCACACAACGTGCACATGGCACAGTGTTTATAGCTTTGGGACAAAAACCACCAGTGGGATAAAATAAATACATACTGGCAGCTAGTGCTAGCCCTCAGACTCCTACTAGATACACCGATGGGATCATTTCAGTGGCCGCCCAGCAGCCAATGACTCCATTGGCCTTTTACAGGTAAGAGGCAAAAATGGAAACAAGTGTCTCTGCAGATGCACCGTCACACTACAGTGGAGCACTGAAGTACATCACACACAAAATTCCTCTGCTTTCTTTTATTTGATGATGATAGACCAGTGCCACACACACACACACACACACACACACACACACACACACACACACACACACACACACACACACACACGTTTTGTGTGTCTGGGCAGGAGGAAACCGTACCAATGCAGATTGAAATTATCATCATCATTATAATACAGTGTTGTTATAGTCATAATTATTATTATTAAAACTAGAATGCATTAGAGGAGCAGTGAAATTGAAATGGTCTGGACTGGCGAGCTACCACTGCTTACTTTGACCATCAATGATTTGTGACGCGGCGTCCATCAGCACAACCCTAACTGGACGTGCTGGGCCTCATTCATTAACGTGTGCACAGAAATGTTCTCGCTCTGCACGCACACGTAAACCAACAGCTGTGTTCGTGAAACCTGCTCATCACCAACTCTGTTCCCACCACCATGGATATGCTAGTGAGTGAGAATCATTCTGAGTGGATCGTCTGTGGTACTGGCAGTATTTAGCTACGTGCTGTGGCTCAGGTACAAAAAAGAAGAAGAGTTTGAATCAAAGTTGATTATTGAACAAGATTAAGTGTCGGGCTGGGCGTCGTCACTGATTTCTACCACTGATCCAATTCTGATTCACAAGCTCCCGATTCGATTCAGAAATATTATAACTCTGATCATTTATCAGTACATGTCCACATTTTTGTATCTGTGTATACAAACAAAGCTGACGCTGTGAGACTTCAGAGGTGTGAACATCACAGCAGATGTCTTTGTGTCAAAGTAACTGAGGATAAAACATGAAGGAGATTTTCCTGGCCTGGCTTTTATAGCAGATAATAAATCCACCAATCAACATCTGAACATTAGCTGATGCTGCTGAAGAGAAGCGGAGCAAAGTTACAGAGTTTGATCAGAGACACAGCTGAGAGTTTGTAATTTGGTATAATTTTTAAAAGTTTACATTTCTTTGACAACAGTAGGCTGATGCTTAATAAGCAGAGAGTAATGCAGAAACAGATCTGAGACGGGAAACTGTTCTTGAAGTACAGAGAGAGCTGTGCAGGAAGTGTGATTTTATCGTGGTGGAAGCAAAACAGCAAAGGTCAGAGATGACGATGCTTATCAAACATGAAGTGTAGTTTGGATCTCCTTTTGCTGCTGGTTCAGTCAGTTTTAGTCGGAGTTACTCAACCTGCAGCATCAGAATCTGTGAGATGTCTGCGTTCAGCACCCGACGTGTCCACGATCCACGCTGTGGACTCCGTGGACTACCGGCGCTCATTTCCTGTTTTAGCTGTTCGCCGGTTGTTGACGTAGTTTTGTGAGCTTTAAGCTGAGATTCTGGCATTTCTGACAAAATACATTTATATTTAAAAATCAATTCAGGATTTAATGAATCGATGTCACTTTATTCAAACTAAAATCGATTTTTAAACCCGCCCCTTATTCACTGACCACCTGAATGAAGAGCAGGCAGGAAGCAGAAGATTAAAGACCAGTGCTCCCAACATTCATAAGAAGAGGAGCGACTCTGGTTTTATATGTTAAACATTAGGGAGGAACACATGAGCATGAGAGTGTGAAATGGTTGGTAATCCTGCTGAAGCAGAACAACACGGCCGCTCTTTGGAACATGTTACAGGTATGCACTCCGTTTACATGTGATAGTCACATTTGACTTAATTACTCACGTACGGCTGGAAAAAACACTTTAAAATGTTCATTAGTTTAAGTTAAACAATGACTTTTGGCTCCCAGGTTGCTGCATGAAATATTCATGCTCAGTTTGTGTGCACTCGTTTGTCTATTTGCCTAACTTTTAATGTCAGAGAGAGTGACATACGTGCCACAGGGTGCTGAAGAGTTTAGAAAAGAGTTTTAAACCTCATGTTTGGTCATAAATGAATCTCTACGTCCTGCATGTGCAGCCAAAACCAAATGTAATGATTGCATCTGATATTTTCATCATAATATAACTAATTAACGCATTTACACAAATTAATCTGCCATCACAGTCAATGCGATTAAAATTTTTCACACATTTAACGCATCTGGAGTGCAGAATGCCTCAAAATCCCTGAAATGTTTCTGTCAGCGCATTTCATGCAGTTTGTCCAAGTACAGTTACCTCCCCACATGCCCGACTGGGCAATAGGTCTGGTAGTGACGGGCAACTGAACCAATCAACTCAGTAGGAAGATGATAAACGCACATCAGCCCTCTCGATTGGACATTTGAGCATTAAAACAAATAAGACGGAACAGTCGGCTGACATAAAGTATTATGCACATTGTGCAAGAAGGAATTTTCTTTTCACCGAATCACTTCCAGCTTAAAATATCACATTGACACGAAGCACACGTTAGCCGGGGATGCTGCTAGCACTTTGCGACAAACCACTCAGGGAGCATCGGGGACTCAGTAAGTCTACCTCGGACACTGACTGACGCCAAGTGTATCGCAACAAACTGCAGACGTGTTAATATCACTGAGAACAGGCGCTTTACACAGCTTTGGTTTAGGGCTGGGCGATATATCGAGGTTTTTAAAAAAATATTGATATATTTTCATACGAGATATAAGATGTGACAATATCCTTCATATCGATATAGTCTATGTTACGTTATAATTATACTTGTGGAGCCACAAGTTTGCCTCTCTTTCGTCCACTTTTGTCTCTACGCAACGTTACTGAGCCTCGCCTCTCCTGCACTGAACACAACTCCCCCTTCTCCCCCATCGCTTCACCTGCAGGCAAGGACAAGATGGAGACGGCAAATCTCCGTTAACGAGTTACCGCGGATCGCCCCGTGCGTGGGGCTGGACGGCGTCAACGTGTTAGTGAGCTAACCGCGCTAACGACATGCATGGCCTAAAATCGACAGCGCGCCTTATGTATGAATTCTGGTTGTGCTTACTGACCGCAAACCGTTTTTATGTGATACATGGCGCTCAGCAATCTGTCAATAAATGTTTTAGTTCGACTTTGCTAAGCTACGGAGCTGCAGCGCTTGATGGATTGTCGGAGCATTACGGCTACCGTAGTAGTGATGTTTCGGTCGCGAACGAAACGGCTCTTAGAGCCGGGTCTTTGACGTGAGCCGGCTCCTTATTGGGAGCCGTGGGTTTTTTTTTCTTTTTTCTTTCTCACCCTCCCTCTCTCTCTCCCTCTCGCACTTTTTTCCGCTTCACTCCGCATGCGAGCCGTGTGCTTTACGCTGGGCAGAGGGGGGAGGGGCGGTAGTTACACTGTTACACTCGCAGTAGCACAGAGAGAGAAAGAGAGCCAGGGGCAACAACGTCCCATTAGAAAGGTATAGTAATCATCCACAACTATTTTCAGTTGCAGATGATAAAGGATTCAGAAAGTTTATTCATGCAGGTCCATATGACAGAGAATGTGCATCTTCTTTTTGTTTTCATATTGTAATTTATATTTAATTGTGTTGTGGTTTGCAGTGTTTTGTGTTGTTTCACTTTAAATTTGTTTAAAAGAAAAAAGCTGAAAATTTAAATAGTTAAAAGTTGAAATGTGAATAGTTGGTTTTTGTATTATATGATTTATTTATTACATTTTATGTAGAGTGGATAAATAAAAGTATATTTACGGTGGCCCCTAGAGACAAAGCACATACAAACTCCGCAGCAAAACACAACAGAAGTGCTCCAGGATGCTAGGGGGCAGTGTTGAGCTTTTGTTACCTAGTGGCTACACAAGCCAGCAAGTACCAACGACCGGATCTGGTGTGTGGTAGTAACAGGTAAATTAACATTTTTTTTATTTTTTTTATTATTTGAATATATGTGAGTGCTTGTGTACAAATACACAAACAATACACACATGCTTTCAATTGTGTAATTTAAGTAGCTCTGTTTTGGAAGTTCAGTTAACGCTAGGGATGTGTTTTGGAGTTTGTACGTGCTTTGTCTCTAGGGGCCACCGCATATATTTATATATAAACATATATAAATAAAACCACTTTTTTTACATTAGTAATTCCTTTTTTGCATAATTTTATATTATTGTTAATAATAAATTAAAGCAAAGAACAACCTGAAGAGCCGGTTCGGAGCTGAAAGAGCCGGTTCTCTAAAAAGAGCCGGAAATCCCATCACTAGTAACCATGTCTCTTAACAGGTGCCATTTATGGTCCTTATACACACACAAAACAGTAATATTACGTTGAAGCGCTGGAGCACTTCTGTTGTGTTTTGGAGTTGGTACTAGACGCTTCTTTTGGGCTATATTCTCAGCAGCATATTAAACATATCAGGTCCCCATAAGGAGAATCCTGTGCTAACGGCTGTCTAAATGACTCGGGTAAAGTTTGTAGCATGCTTGTTGTTTTTGTCTGCTTCCACTTTCTTTGCACTAGGATGATGTCGGAGTAAATGTGCAGTCATATTCGTTGTGTTCCCACTAGTGCTGTCAGCGTTAATCTGAAATGACGTTAACGCCACAACACGGCAAATCTCCGTTAACGAGCTACCCCTGATCGCCCCGTGCGTGGGGCTGGATGGTGTCAACACGTTAACGAGCTAACTGCGCTAACGCACTAGTTCCCACCCATGTAATTGAGCATTGCGTGGCACATCCAACATACTGTTTTACTTTAGTCCATGACGCGCTTACCTTCAGGGTCATACGTCACATGAAAACCAAAATAGTTCCAAACGCCAGATCTGAATGAGGGTGGGGGAGGTTCAATTTGCCATGTTGCAAGGAGAGCTTAACTTCTGTCTCGCTAGCTTGCCCTGCGCTCTTCCTTCTGACGATGCTGTCTGTGTGGAGTGCTCAGTGGATCTGCGCTCGACAGTGCAGCCTAGGCGGAGTGTATGTGTATATATTTGATTGATATATATATATATATATATATATCCCTCTCCCTCTCCCTCCCTCCCTCCCTCCCTCTCCCTCTCTCAAAAGTCCGTCTTAACTGTCTTAACTCGTCTGAACTCTCACAGGAAAGAACCTGTGTTGAAAGACTGAAGAAAACTATTCTCTTTGAATTGAAGCATTTAACATTCTGCATTTACTTCATTATATTGTATAAATGTCTTTTAAAAGCTTAAATATAAAGCTGAAAAAATGTAATTGCAACCAGGGTATTGATCAAGTAATTGTGATTAATTGCGATTAATTACAGAAAACTGAGATCAATTAGTTAAGTTTTTTTCATCTATCGACAGCACTAATTATAACATGTATTAATGTGAAAGGGCAACTTCAGACAATGTTCAGTCCTCATTCTTTACAGAGCGTCCGCAGGCAGTGGATTATTGTTCTTTTACTTGATAAATAATAAATATATCCTTTGTTACTTAATATATTTAGATGCACCTCATTTTGCATACACAGACCTGTAACATACATTTCTATGGGAAACACTGGGGTAAGGGTTAGCTGTGGCAGTTACACTCTGAGTGGCAGTGAATGTTCTCACAGGGACAGATATCCATGTCTGTGCTTATCCAGGTAAGTGAGAGGCATCAGTGACATTAGCTACCCCAGTGGTTCCCAAACTTTTTTTGCTGGGCCCCCCTTTGTTTCACAAGAAAAATGCCCCCCCCCCCACAAAACAAAAAAACCTTCCTCCAACCACACGCCCATATTTTGCTCCATTGCTGTTTATTTCACACCTCAAACATTTAGTGAACAATTAAGCAAATACAAGTAATCTGCAGGAAGTAATAAAATAAACTACTAACTCTGTCACGCTGCGTCCGCACCTACACGGGTGATTTTGAACACGCAGCTGTTTCGTCCACGTAAACGGCGTTTCAAATCACCGAAAACTGAGATTTTTTAAAACTCCTTTTTTGCGTTTACGTGTGGACGAGGAATACAGAGTTCGTCACGCAACGTCAAAGGTATGTGCCTTTTTCCACGTCACGCTGTGGCCACGTTATTGTTTACATGAGATGAACTGCAGAATGGCAGATATTCAGGGGTCCGTTCTTCGTACCTCGCTTACTACATCCAAGATCAAATCATCGCGCTAACTTTGAGCTCTCTATTCCGGTTCTCCAAACACACCTGTTGTTGACGATTAGTACAGCTGGATGAAGTAATGTGAGATCACTGGGTGGCTTAACAGGGGCTACGCATCGATAGTAGAAACATTGATCGGCAACCCTTTGATTGGTCGGCGAAAATGTCGAAGGAGCGCGCTCGGTATTTTTCGGCAGCAGAGCAAGAACTCTTGATTGAGAGATTTCAGGAGTTTCAGAGTTTAATTAAAACGCAAGAGAACACTGCAAAGGCTGCAAAAGCAAGGAGAGAGGGCTGGCAGAAAGTTGCTGACAAATTAAACTCGTAAGTGATTTAATAATAACAATAATAATGGATTGGATTTATATAGCACTTTTCAAGGCACCCAAAGCGCTTCACAATGCCACTATTCATTCACTCTCACATTCACACACTGGTGGAGGCAGCTACGGTTGTAGCCACAGCTGCCCTGGGGCAGACTGACAGAAGCCAGGCTGCCATATCGCGCCATCGGCCCCTCTGGCCAACACCAGTAGGCGGTAGGGTAAATTTATTATGTTACACTATATTATATCATAATATATTATATTACATTATATCCTTTCACATTAGAGCCACGACAGGACCCACTAGAACATGGGAACAAGTAAAAGTGAAATATAAGAATATTCTACAGAATGGTAATATTTATCACTTATATTGCTTGTCGTCTCTTGGAAAGAGACCCTGAAATAATCTGTTTGTTTGTTTGTTTATAACAGCAACCAAGAAAAGGGCAGAGCAAAAAAAGACAGGTGGTGGTCCTGCACCCCCTCGTCAACAAGTTGGTTAATAAGTAAATAATACCCTCACGGGAAAATCGATATCTCTCTATGAGCACACTGTCGCGCTGAGCTAAAGGATCCTGTCTCTCCCGCAATATACGCTGAATTCTGAAAACTCTCCTTATCAATCTTGCACCTTCCGCAATGGGTGGCTCGCGTAAACGGACAGGACATGGCTGCGACAGGCTTCCCAAATCCACCTTCGCTTTTATAGCCGTGGTCTCTCATCTTGATTACACGAAGTAATTTACAATTACTACTCTGAAATATGAATTACATCTGTAATAATCACATACATGTAATAGAATGTTAATAGTACATTTCCCTTTTTTAGGAAATGACCTGTATGCATCTGTGTGACATCAATAAAAGGATCAGGTGCTGCATTATCTTTAGTTACATTGATGTTATTTATTTATGGTGAAACAGTGGTGGAATATCGCTGTTGCTTTCGTATGAATGACGCGGACATACCTGCGTGGCCGCGATCTAATCCTGTTTACATAAAGTAAACCTGCTCCCGAGCAGGTTTACGCTTACGGCTCTGTTGCTATGACAGCAAGTCCCGGATGAGCTTCGGAGAACCGAACGATCCAAGATCACGCGTAATCATCAATAATCAAATCCAGCTAACTTACTTAGCGAGGTACGAAGAACGGACCCCAGATGAACAGTATTTTGTCTCTATCTGCAGGTTTACACGCAGTTACTGTCCCTCCATTTACAAAGGCAGAGGCGTCACAGTGTGATTGTTTTACATGTGGTTGTTTTTTCCTGTGTAATAATGTTCAACATTGCATCAATACATTTTTCTCTCTGTGCAAAATGTGTTCAAAAACATAAACAGCTGTGAGATCCTGTTTGTCTGTGATTTGAACCGGGGGAACAAACTGTGTCAGGATCAGCCTGATGTTATTTGTATCCTGCTGTAACTTTACTGTATAAAGAGCAAACATCTCCAACATGTCAGGAGCAGTTAGTCATTACAACAAGTGTTTGTGAACTAAAGATCAAGAATGTGGGATCCTGTTTGTCTGTGATTTAAACAGCCCAGCGCTGCTCCTGACGAAGGGGAACCTGCAGGGAGACCTACCTCAGCACCTGTGCAGGTGAAGCCAAAGGGCAGATTTGCTTCACCAGATTTTCTAGTCTTTGGCTCAGAATGAAGTTGGTTTGGAAACATATTCAGCGACGCTTCATCTCCTGCTTTGTGTTTGTGTGGGAGCCCCGTGCTAGCAGTGTCCAAGCATTGTTGGGTTTTTTTTTCCCCTTTTCATGTCGCGCCCCCCCCCCCCCTTGCAATGGCTCTGCGCCCCCCCTAGGGGGCGGGCCCCACACTTTGGGAAGGTCCGAGCTACCCAAACATACAACGCTGACTGTAAAATAACCAAACGGAGCAATAAAACAATGGAAATGATCACAGCCCATGAACTGTGTGTGTGCGCAGTGTTTGCACTCACGTGAAACAGAAGAAGAGCGTGGTGGAGCCGACGAGGAAGAACGCTGCTGCTGACACAGGAACGTAGCGTGAAGGTCGCAGGGGTCTGCTGGACGGGACTACAGCATGAGGGAGGGGGGACGAGGATGGACCCCGCCCTCCGCTCTTACTACTACTGCCTGGCATCACTTCCTGTTAGTAGTGATGTGTGTGTCCACTAACTGCTATCCAAAGTCATTTATCATCAGCCTTAAACGTTCCCTTACGTGTACAGAGAGGGTTTGGTGTGCAGGGACTGTCGATAATAGTTGGAAGGTTTCACTTCTGAGATGGAAAAGAGAAAAATGCTTTACTGCACGCTCAGATGGGAGGAGGGCTGGATGCTTGTTATCTCAGGTTCTTAGGTCAATCCTGATCAACTGTGACAGATTAAAGTAAGCTTACAGGTCTGTGCTGTAAAAGCCTCGTTTCCCCGTCTGCCTAAAAAAAAAAAAAAAAAAAAAAAAACAGGTGGGAAGACAGGCTGCACAAATAAGCCACTGAACGTAAAGAGGAAGGTGCCTGATCCACCGTGTGCCACGAGCAAACACGCTAAAGTTCTATTCTGTTTATTCCAACGTGTCAGTCAAGTATGAATACGACAGAAGGCGGTCTTTCCCAAAGGTCCCAGAACAACTGGTCCGCAAACGTCAACAAAACAAAACAAAAAAAATTGGCAAAATGATAAGAGTACAGTTTTAAATGGAGAATGGCTAATTGTGAAAAACAAAAACTATTTAGTACTTTGGTGCTGTGAAAAAACTCAAATTGTAACAGAACCTCGCAGCCTGATTGGTCCTCAAATAGGAGAAGGGTGAGCGCAGAGGCGGAGCTGTTTGGGTAGCAAGCAGTGAGAAATGTGATGAGGCTTAAAAAGAAAAGTGTGAATGAAAAATAAAGCACTGGATGAAAATGTCACTGCTTTGTGTTTTTTAAAAGCCGAGTCCTTCACATCAGCAACAAGCTCGTCCACACTAGCAAAATGTTCTCAGGTCAGGGGAACGATCCGAGGACAGGCTTTAAATTTAAAAAAATGCATCAACCCCGACTGGCCTTCAGTCCAGGACTTGTATTAGAAACAGCAGTCTGTAAGCGGGCCAATGGAGTAGCCTGGTTTTCTTGTGTCGGGGCATCCCTAGACCCCGCTGGTGGCCGATTCAAACCACCACACCTGCAAGCTGCACTGTAGATGTGATCGCAAGACAGGAGGCAGTTTGTGAGTGGGTAACACTTTCCAAAACAACTGGGGGAAAATCCAGTAGACCATCCATTAGTATCCTTTTCATTAGTATTGGAAGTGTTGAGAAAGAGCCAAAGAGGAAGGCCCGGGCTATGTGTAAACAGGTAGTGGTATCACATCAGCCAGCCATGGCAACACGGACCTACTCTGTTCCTCCGATGGTTTCATGGGTGTCAGTTATGCAACAGAAATGTCGGGCATCCCAGCTTCAGGCAGTTTTGTGTTTTTGTGCCCTCTCCTCCAGGGACGTCCCTCCACTTCCTTCCCTAGCAGAGCACTGAGGCATTGATAACACCCTCCCCACAACAATCCCGTGGAGGTTACAGTCTCTCCAGAGCCGTGCCCTAAAAACAACCTCAACAAGAAGGGAAAAGTGGTGCCTTTAATATGTAGGAAATAGAGGTTCCAAAGGCCAGCTGTGTACTGAGTATTCCTCAGGATGCAAACACGTTTCCTCGTCTGGTGGGTAAACAGATGAAACACTGGAACAGTAGAATCTGTCCGGAGTCACAAACAGCTGAATCCAGTCCCACGGTTGGTCAGGATGCTCCTATAGTGGTAAGAACAGGAAGAGAAACTATTATTTTCCACAGCCTTTGGGAGCTGCATTCACTGATCAGCTGTCACTGATCAATAGGATCAAACGCTGCTGCTGTGGAATTACTGACTGACTGCATTCACTTTTATTAAGAAAACAGTAACTCGAGGTGCTGCAGTCAGTGGTGCTGGAAACACTACCTCCTCAGACTGTTCTGATCAGCAGTGCTGCTTACAAATCAAATAATGAGAAGACATGTTTTATGTTTCACAGCAGGGATTTTCCCAGGGGACCAAGAACCAATTCAGGGAGTTGGGAAGTAATCCTGCATTTGGATGGGAGAAGGCAGCAAGAATGTCCATCTTATGCTGCAAGTGTAAAAATCTATGAAAAAGACAATGAGGGAACTAATCTGACAGAGTGTGACTCTCCGTGTTTAAGTGTACACTGAAACTTCAAATGGAAAGTATAATGGCAAAAACAGAAAATCATTTTATGGTCAACTTCAAAGTTTGCCCACGGACTGCAGTTGGTGCTTCCAGGGTGTGATGGCTGCACCTACAGCCACACAGTGGTAATACCCACCATGTTAGTGTGGAGGCTTATAAGTAACCTTGCATTCACATGTCTTTCTTTAAATATAGGAATTAATTTACAGGACAATAAATAACTGGTTTTGGTTTAGAGTTAATTCACATATCCACATAACGCTGCATTCTAAAATAAGTGCGCACATTTTAGTTTACACTGTTATGTATGATTGATCTTTTTGTTTTCTGCGTTACCGTAGTTGCAGCTGTTCCAGTCCCTTGATTAGGAGCCAAGACGTGGAAAAGGGGCGGAGCGAGCTTTAAAGGAGACTACAAATTGGTTCATGCCATAACTCAGGACCATGGGGGGGGATTGGAGTTCATTATGTTTAGTTAGGTTTTGTGTGTTTTAGCCCTTCTCCTGTTTTTGTGGGCTGATCAGCCACTATTTAAGTTTCTCCTTTGTCTCATTAAGTTAGGTCAGTTTGTTTGAGTTATCAGTTGTGTTGTCAACTTTGAGTAGAGTTTTGTTATTTTGACCTCTTTTATGGGCCCAAGATTTTGATTCTTTTTGCATGAGTTAACCAATTATGTTTTTAGGGTTAAATAAAAAATCATTTTTTTGGACTTTAACCTGTGCCTAAGTTTCCTTCACTGCTCGGTCCATCACACAGGGCCTGACGATGCTTCGTCTTGTGATAAGCTGTCAGACTGTGCTACCAAAGAGTAATTCTACCTCACAGGCCAAACCTCTGTAGCTTTACAGGTTAGTTTATGTATGTGACTTTTGTTAACTAAGTAAAAAGTGTTACTGGTAATTTGATGAGAACAGTCAAAATCTAAAAATAAGGGTCTTGGGGACAGACCGTCGCCCCCTCGGCACTGCCTGCATGTGTGTGTGCTGGCAGAACGTTGACTGGCAGCGTCACAGGCCAATCCCTGCCTTTCTGATACTGCAGCAGAGCCCAGCAACAAACTGGGAAAGCTAGTATAGGGACATGGTTTAAGATGCTGAGGCTGAATTTGATCCCCTCTTCAACCAGCTCCTCCATCACACTCGTAAAAGCTGCTGCCACTTGGAGCTCACGGCAGTTTTTTTGGTTTACAGGCATTTCCTGCCATTCCTGAAATATAGTCATGCCTTGGTTAGGACAGACTCAACAGTGGGACGCGCTCGCTCTGTGACACTGCACAGGTTAGCTTACAGTCTGATCATGTGGAGCAGCAAGGACCTACCCTCATTGGGCACAACACACTTCCTGGTGCACAGACCGGGAAAGTGGGAATCCCCTCAACGGGGAGTAGGACTAAGAGGTTTAGGAAAAGGGAACCAGCTCTGTATCCTGGACTCATCTCATGAAGGAAGCTTATGCCACATCACTGACTGGCACATTAGGTGCTGGTGGAGGCCACTGTGATGGCATACGAGTGCCAGGACTACAACTTCCTGCGTGCACGTCACACCGGAGGAATGTCGATCTCACGGACCCTTCCTGAGTGTTTCTGTGGAGGACATCAGTGCAGCAGCTCGTTGGGCATCTCCACATACAGTTGTTAGCTTACTGCCTCAGTGGGACTGTGCCCTCACTGCCACACTCAGTCTTTTGTGTGGGTTCTTGGCTTTAAGCTGACCTTTAGGGTGGACGTCAGGTTGAAGCATGTGGGTTGATGAGTTGTAGGCTTTGTAGCAGACTACAGCTCCCATACGAGATGCCCAGTGGTTACCAGAGTAAATCCGGATTTCTGGAAACTGAGTAAAGCCGGCCAGTCTGCCAGGGTCCACCTAGGCCTGAATGAGTTATATTTCAATGTCCGTCAGACTGACAATGTTTTATAATTCTCACATCAAGGTACGAGGAACCAGTTACTGGAGGTGAAAAACATTTTAGTTATATAAAAACCAGACTTGATTTAAAAAAAGAAACTGAAATGGTTTTCTAAACTTACAAAAAAAAAAAAAAAAACTAAATGTCTAGAGGAAATATCCTTAGTATTTGTATCTGTTAGTTTGTTAATAAAACAAATAAACTTACCCAACGAGTTGACAGACATGTTTGAGACTCTCGATGTCTACAATTACACCGTGAGTCATCTGCTTTCAAAAATCAGGTTTTTACTGTACCATCTATACTAATTTTCTTAAAAACTTTCCTCTGACACATGGCCTCCATACAGTAATGATTAAAAAGACTAAAACTAACTGAAACTAAACATCTTGAAACAATAAAAACTAAGAGGAAATAAGACAATCCACTCTGGAAACTAAAACCAAACTGAATTCAAAACAAAAAGTCTGAAAACTAACTAGAAATGATAAAACTACGATAACTCTGCTGTGAACAAACGTTAGCTATGAAAACTTAACAGATCACTTAAAGCCTGGATCAGTCCGTTTCTATTAGAGATTAATTGGCGGGGAAAAAACAACATCATTTTGATCGAACAAAGTTATAAAAAAAATAAATAAAATGAAAGTGCACATGTCAGGACTGCAGTATGTGGTCACCCTGAGGGAGCATTCAAAACTGTTGGATCCAATAGCACCAGGAGTATTTCACTAAATTCTTGAGCCACCACTCATTTCTTTACATTTTTGTGAGCAAAATGGTGCAAACACAGATGGAAATGCTTCATATAACCCACAGACAGACCCTGTACAATTCTAACAAGTTTCTCCTCTTTTCAGCAACAGGTCTTATGTAAGCTGGTCAGTACTTCACAGTGGATTCATGCTCCCATCAGGCAGAATCTCCACCCTTCAAGAAAACCTACAAGCACAATGGCACCACCTTCCATCTGAAGCAGCCTACAGCGCTGTCAGCACCTATGCACACACAGATACTGGGTGTGTATATCCTGCTGCAGTCCCAGCAGCAGACAGAGCCTTGATATATGCAAAGTGGAAAAAGGATGGCTTTTACTCAAAGATTATAATCTCCGAACACTGGCTGTGAATTGTCATTTTAATCGCGTTGAAAAAGGAAAAAACCCAGTAACGTGTCAAGTGCAGCGCGGGGATGTTCGGCTGATCCCGCAGAGCCAGGCGGCTGCCCGATTTACATGAAGGAAGCGGGCAGCGGACCAGACTCGGCCCTGCCAGGCTGGTCTTTACAGACGAACAGGGCGTCACGCTAAACGGCTCTGTGAAGCTGCCAGTGTTAACATGGTGGCCGTTATCATTACCATCCTTTCAGAGACACCGTGCAGTGGTGTCAGGGCTTCACTGCCAATACTCAGGAAGCAGAAGCTGACGGAATGTTCTGAGCCCCCGAGTGAGCGACACACAGCCCACACTGAAGCCGGGGTGGGGACGCAGAGCATTAGCCACCGATAAATGGTGCTAACGTCAAAGGGATTGGAGAAAATTTCGCTAAGATTTCAATTCCGGTGATAGCTAGCTTACACGCCTATCTTCATGAAATGAGTGGGATGGAGAAAACGAAGCCGAGCCACAGGATGCGAGAGTACGGCCACAGCCACGGGCTCTGCCTTGCTACTATGAGCTATGTGGACATCTAAAAATACCATTCATACAGGCACTCCACCGACTGCTAAAGCTCAGTATAACGCTGCTGCCCGAGTAAGCATTAACATGAGCTAACCGTGAGCTACCTAGGTCTGTACTGCTTAACCCTGGCTAGCAGCTAGCTAACAATTCATCTCACCTGCGAGGTTCAGTTCCAAACACAGTAAACCCGATGTTTCACTGTTGGTCATGTTTTTTCTTCCTGCGGTTAGAATGACAGAAAAGTCGTTGTATCCGTCAGAAATCCATACTCCAGCCTTTCAGCGGTGATGGGGTCTTGTCTTGGTAGCTAGCTGTACCAGTTCCTGGCTAATTCAAAGATAAATAATCAGCTAGCAGCCCACCGATACGTCTTCCGTCATTTTACTACAGGCGGCTAGCTTGACCAACTGTTCGTAGAAGAGGCTGCTCGGTTTGTAACTTATCCAGGCCCGTGCAACGCCGAGAGGCCGCCAAATAAACGTAATCCCACAATAATTACGTGTTCTTCTCACAAATCCATAGTATTACTGGGTAACAGACTCTCAAAGAGCGACATATTTCTCAGTACTATTAAACTCTGATGCCAGCGTCCAACAGCAGACTTATCGCAATAAAAATAACAGTGATTGGACAACAGGGCTGTCAATCACCCTACAAGCGTATTGTATTCCTTCTGCACCTGCAAGCCCTCCCCAGTCCCCGCCCCCTGAACGCCGAGCGTCATGATTGCTCTTTATCGTGATAAAATTGATAGAGCAGCACAGAGCAGCACCCACACGTGTTAAAATACTTGCAGCTGAACGTTATTGTCACTGAGGCTGGATGCTACATAAGCTGAGGGTTTAATCCTTTCATGTGACACACTGACACAGTAACGTATGTTTGTTATATGTGTATGTGCACCCGTATTCTCGTTATAGGACTAACACACGCACACGCATACACCAACAACACAAAGGAGAGATTAAATGGACAGCAGGCGCTGTGATAAGCGCACAAACAAGTCCCCCATCAGCAGCCACAGACACAAAATCGCTAATATTAAATCTAAAATCCTGCCACAGGAAAAACATAGATGCGGCTGTATTATGGCACGGTGTGTGTGTGTGTGTGTGTGTGTGTGTGTGTGTGTGTGTGTGTGTGTGTGTGCTTCTTGAAAGACTGGACAGTTGGTGAAGGGGCAATCATAGAATTGAAAACAAAAACCAATGGATTTTGTGATGACCCACTTCTCAGAGGGGGTGGGGGTCATTATGTGCACTTCAGTCTAAAAACTTGATTAGTAAAGAATAGGTTACATTTTTTCACTACTTATCACTTCATGTAGACCAATCAGTCATAACAAAATTCACAATCAGTACTGGTGAATATTGTAGTCTCAGTTATTTAACAGGATTATTGACTACACCTTTCCTTATTCCAGTGAAATTTAAATGTAACACACAATGCCTCTGTGGTGTTATTAATGAAATAATGACTCAGTGTAGCACATCATGTGCTGTTGTTTATGTGTACTTTTTTTTTTAGCACCACTTCTTTCTACATTGACCAAGGTATGAACATCAGACCACTGCTAAGAGCATCACACTGTTCTAATAAGCCAGGATGCAAAGCAGGGATACTTACAAACCAAAAACATAAATGTGAACAAAGAGAGTTATTCTAACTGACGGTGGTTTTGTTTTTCTTCCTTCAAAACAATAAAGAGCGTTCTCAAGAAAACAGCTGACAGTTGGTATCAGTGTTGGGTGTAACATACCCAGATTCATTTTTTGTTGTAGTTTGTTGTGCCTCCTCTGGGTACTCTGGCCGTCCCACACAGTCCATAAACATGTCTCTGTGTTAGTTCAGTTTATTTTCATTTATAGAGCACCAAATCACAACAAGAGCTGCCTCAAGGACTCGACTTTAAACACTCTACAGCTCTGGTATTGTGCCCAGGGTGCAACACACCTCAGCCCAGTATCAGCTGGGATATGGTCTAGAAACCCTAATTTGTATAAGTAGTCAAGAAAATGAATGATGGTTGTGCGGGTTCAGAGCTGTTTCCCAGTCATCTCGAATGTTAGGAGCTTCAACAGAAACGCAACTGTTTGATATAACATTTTCAGGGACCTTTATTTATTCATATAATTCTACAACAAATCAGAGCAGCATTGCAATCAAGCAAGACACTGCACACACATGTACAACAATGTACACAGGCCTTAATCACCACTGCTGAACAATGTCACAATAACACACAACAGGTGGATACAATAGGCTGGCTACACCATAACTACAACATTCTCTCTGTCTACAATGTGTTATGAAATCAGTCACCCGGTTCTTTTTATTCCTCGAGCATCCAGAGACGGCACCGGACTCAGTAGTCATTTTCACAAAACCTTTATTCACCTTCATTCATCTTCATTTAAGCATCTTCTAGAAGGGGAGAGGTGCCAGCGACCCCATCATAAAACCCCCACGGTGTGCTGCAAACTCTGTGTCTGTGTGTGTACGCACGAGCACGTGAGTGCCTGTGTGTGCGCGTACCCGTGTGTCTATGTGAGTGCACGTGAGTGAGTGTGCATGTAGGTGTGGGTGCGTCATAACAGTCAAAGCACTGCGTGTGTGTCTCTGTGTATGTGACTTCCTGCAGGTCACAAAAGTAATCTCCTCACCCAAGCTACACCAAATTCCTCTACACAACAGAGAAAACAGAGTTAACATATTACAAACACGGAGACCCCCACCCAGGTCTCCCCTGGGGAATTTCCACTCAACATTAACTTCTCTTTGTCTTACTGTCACAGTTCAAAGTGGGGGAGGGCCTCCTAGAAATCTACTCCCAAATTCATGACACACTCAGGCCTTTATTGCATCCAGGCAGTGTCAGTGTCTCTACAATAATTCTACATCCTACCTAACACATTTCTAAACTCTCAAATAAGCACATCTTCAAGCGTCCTATTATATATCAACTACGCCATATCAAGTTATTTGTGGGTGTTGTGTATTCGATTAGATTTTACAGCATGTATGGTGCCTAAAATAAAGACACTTTAGTGAGTTTAGTCTAAGGCACTAACACTAAAGCATGTCTCACATACACAAATGTACATACGTACACCTCTTATCTTTGCAGTGTTATCACTTTTTCTGTTCACTCTGTACAAGCTCTCTGGACTTTACCAGACATGACAAGACATAGTCTCAAGTAATTCTATATTTCTACTGATAGACTCTAATATGTGCTGTTGTGTTCCGAGTGTTGTTTACTGTGTTTTCCACTGTGTTTAAATCCCGTCACATTTGTCTGTGCCTGCACAGAATAAACATTAAAGAAGGAGAGAAAGGAGGAGGAGCTCTTGCTGATGTTTTACTCACAGCTAAACCAAATCGTATAATACTGTTTATGGCACTGATGATTAGTATTTAATCATATGTGGCTGTAGCTCAGGTGGTAGAGCAGGTAACCTCTTGATCCAAAAATTGGTGATGGCCCGCTTGAAGCGAGAAGGGTCTGGCTGCAGCCACTGTGGAGCTCCACACTAACCGGAAACACGTGACCTCCACAGTAGCCGGAAGCACGTGACCTCCACAGTAGCCGGAAGCACGTGACCTCCACAGTAGCCGGAAGCACGCATGGATACCGTGGAAGTCTTGCAAGTTGATCGCAAAGGTTGGTTAAGTCTTTCTTAAATAAATTTTCCGTTAGTGATTTCATAATTCTAGGAATCGTCTAGTTTTCTTACAATGATCATGTTGCCACTTTTTTTGCGTTACAACAACATTCCTCCTTATTTTAATGTTTTTTCATCGTGCTCCATGGCAGAGAAACACACAGATATGCTTTTTCCTGGGCCTGGTTTCAGTAAGAGAGCTGGATTAACGGCTTCTGTGGGCGAGAAGAAGCAAAAACCACATTTTGCATTAGAGTATGATTTATTGTTGGCGTCAGAGATGCGAAATAACGAATACTTCAATACTGTACTTAAGTAGAATTTTCTGGTATCTTTACTGCTGTACTTTTTTGTGCCTACTGTATACTTCTTTATACTTCTACTTCTCACATTTTAGCACGCGTATCTGTACTTTGTAATCCGTACATTTGTAAATCAGCACGCGTGCTTTGGACGCAAGATTACTTCAAAATTTTGTACATAAATGATATTTTAGACCCTGTACTTCTTGCTTCGACTTGACTAAAAAGTCGAGTCAGTGCTTTCTAAACAGAGGTATCTAAACTGTAGTAAGGAACGTGTGTACTTGTGACACCTTTGGTTAGCGTCAACACTGTAAATTTCGTCACAAACAGATTTAGATATTTATCAATACTTCTATTCGTTATTCTTTTCTGTACAGCTTTTTTATTGCCCAGATTTTAGTTAGCCTCTGTTCAATTGACTGTTATATGTCAATAGAAACATGTCTCACAAATTAAAGTGTCTTGTAAAATATTTGTGGGGTTTTTTTCAAGGATTTTCTTCCCAAATCTATTACATGCCAACTGTAAATTGTTATTTCTGCTAAAACCTTAACTTAAATGTGTATGTGGTGTTTATCTGTTTCTCTCTCTGTTTTAGATGCACACATCAATCTGGAATTCGGGCTTAAAGCCAGAATTGCAGGAATGCAACACGTGTTGCAGAGGACTCTTTCACTGCCCTCTGTGCCCCACTTTCAGCCCTACTGTCAGGGCAAAGATTGAGGAGCATCTAAGTGTGCATATAAAAAATGCTTTGCCTTTCAAAGGTATGTTTGTATTAAATATACTTTATAGTTATAAATATGCACTTTTTTAAGCACTTCTGCAGTATCTTTGTTGACTTAAAAGTTGCTGTTGATATTGTACTGTTCATCTGCAACAAAAATAGTGTTTTTATAAAATATATTTTTATTTAGTTTTCACCACTTTCCTAGACATAACTTTTGTGATCCATACCATTTTGCCTTCATTATTGAGGTTGGCTTGGATGTTTTTGTTAACATGTACAATCTGATTGTTAGACAAATTGGTTGCATTCTATACAACTACATTTAAATTACATCTGTTTGTTTGTTTGTTTGTTTTTTTCTCTTACAGATAAAATGATATGCCGGTGCAGGCTGCCTTGTAGGACAACAGGACACTTTCACCGCCCTGTCTGTAAGATTACAATCATACGGCGTGGGGATATGGCAAGGCATTTATTGTCTTGTCAGCATTCTTCAATGCCAAGTCAGCCACCATCATCAGGACTGCTCCCCGCTGAACTCTCCGAGGAG
The DNA here is from genome assembly GCF_057381915.1 of Diplotaxodon limnothrissa. Classification (NCBI taxonomy): domain Eukaryota; kingdom Metazoa; phylum Chordata; class Actinopteri; order Cichliformes; family Cichlidae; genus Diplotaxodon; species Diplotaxodon limnothrissa. Next base: position 1,637,009 of record NC_140601.1, on the reverse strand, counting down.
ACCCGTATTCCTCCGGCAGTATTCTTCGAGGAGCCCCGTCTCCCCCCCAAGGTTTTGTCTTCGGTATCTGAACCATTTTCTGAGTCTTTGTTAGAACATTCATTGGCTCTACCCTCTGTGTTCAATAAAACTGCTGCTGATGGAAAGTCCATGAAAATGACATGCCCTCACTGTGGCCTTACTCTTCGTAGCTCTGTCAAGCTATTTGCACACTGGAGAGAGGAAGCCAAAGCTGTGCTTGAAGGACAACACGTGTCCATTTTCAGACTGAAAAAGCGCAAGTTCCAGGAAGTCAGTCAGGTCAGTATTCACTTTAAACAGTAGTGTAATTACATGGTTAGTGACATTTGAATAACTGTTAAAAAACTGTTCTGCAACAGAGAAATAACTATGTTTTCATCCCCATTTGCCTGACACAGGAGCCAGCAGTTGTTGAAGATCTGCGTCCTGCTGTGCAGTGGGTTGTCCAAAATAAGGCACTTTTCTGTGGACATGTAACAATGCCCAAATATCTGTCCTTAAATCAAGGGGACCAGCAGAGGGTCTTAATAGACATGTCAGAGGAAGAAGACACTGGAGCAAGGGACTTGTTCCTCTTTGTTTTTCAGTTTGCAGAGGACATGGAGCTCTTTTTGAATGCATGTGCTGATGAGCAGGGGCTAAGGGTCAGTGCTATGTTTGACATGTGATGGACAAATGAAGGCACTGGCTGTGTTTGTTTGTTTAATATGTTGTTGTTGTTGTTGTTTTTTTTTGCGTAGTACAAAATTCCAATTAAACTTATTTCAAAATGTTGTTCACTTGATTCTGTGTCCATACTTATAATAAAGGATTACAGTGTAACAGCATTAAATGTAAATGTAACAGCATTTTTTTTAAACTTGTATTTTCAAAATAAAAAGCTTATTGTTGATATTAACAGTAAAGAATTGTAATCAATAATATTTATATACATTTTAAACATTAACACTCTGGGCTCTATCCTGGCCATCTGTGGACACTTCACTTATTCTTTTTTTTGACTACTGCACTGCAGTGGACCAAAACAATGACACGGGTTTGATCTTAAGGATCTAATAGTTGTGTGTGTTGTGCATGACATTGCCACACAAATATGTATTTGCAAGATAGAGTAGAATAAATTATGACGCATGAAATATTACATAGGCTGCAGGGAATTTCTGTTGATACAGACTATTGAGCTTTGAGTTTCCCAGTCAAACTTAGCTTTGAAGCACCTGCTAAAAACACTTTTACTCTTGTACATTTCATAACAAGACACCATAGCCAAAATATTAACAAAATATATATTATTAAAAATTTAAAAGCTGCAGCACATACAGCAACAAACACCGTTATTAAATGTGTCCTGGAGTTTATGCAGGTGCAGAAAGTGCTGCTGCTGTAAGTCAGCCTAACAGCTTCCAGATCACTTATTTTTCTGGAAAGATGGTAGGAAGGGCATCACTGCTCATTTCTACAGTCTCCCAGATCTTGGAATACAATCCCTTTGTACCATGAAACCACTTCGCAGTACTAGGAGTCCACTAAAACCTATAAAGAGAGTGATCCTGGAAGAAATGGGGCACACACTAGTGACCTCAACAATTGCAAGACAGCCTTTTCCCCGATGCTCAGATGGGGGGAAAAAGGAAGTTTCATGAAAACATTAGGACTTTATCACCGTTTTATCTTCAAAGTTAATGGTAATATATAACCTAACTGGCTATAAAGAGTAAAAAATTTATATACAATTTTGATTTTGATGAAAAGGACTGGTGCTATTTTAAAGAGTCACGTCGGTAAAAGTAGAAAAATGTTTTAAGAAATATACATTTTATAGCATTTTGTGAACATACACAAAAAGTGGCGATTTTTGGCAACAAACAAGCTGAGAGAGAGTTTTATTCAAATTCAAATTCAAATTTTATTTGTCACGTACACAGTCATACACAGTACGATATGTAGTGAAATGCTTGGACAACTGCTCGTGACCTAAAGAAAACAAAAAAGGAAAAGGCTATGAATAAGATAGGAAATAAATATGAAAAATTAAAAAGGGTAAATTTAACTAGGAAGGAATAAAATATAAATTAAGGTTAAAAATGAAATAACTGTACAACACAAATTAGAATGAAGGGTAAATTTAACTGGGAAGAATAAGATAAAATACATAAATTAAAGTTGAAAATAAAATAACTGTACAACAAAATACACAATACACAATATAGAACTATATAAGAATGTATGAAGAAATATAAATAAATATATACACAATAACAGCAGCTGTACAAGTATTAACCGGAAATGAAGAATGTAGTGACCAGTGTTGTGCAAAACCAAAGTCCAGAAAGTCCAGTGTGTGTGTAAGAACCATATGTGTGGGTCAGTACTGTGTGGTGGTGTGATTGAGAGACCGTATCGCCTGCGGGAAGAAGCTCCTCCTCAGTCTCTCTGTGTTGGTCTTCAGGGAGCGGAATCACTTTCCTGACCTCAGCAGAGAGAACAGTCTGTTGTTGGGATGGCTGAGGTCCTTCACGATCTTCCTGGCCTTGGTCCGGCACCGCCTGCTGTAGATTGAGTGCAGGTCAGGGAGCTCGGAGCGGATGGTGCGCTCAGCTGACCGCACAACCCTCTGTAGAGCTCGTCTGTCCTGCATGGTGCTGTTCCCGAACCAGGTTAAGATGTTTCCCGCCAGGATGCTCTCTATGGTGCAGGAGTAAAAGTTCCTGAGCACCTTGGAGGGCAGTTGGAAGTCTCTCAAGCGTCTGAGGTGGTAGAGACGCTGTCGGGCCTTTTTCACCACGGTGTTGATGTGACAGGACCATGACAGGTCCTGCGTGATGTGAACTCCGAGGTATTTGAAGCTGTCCACTCTCTCCACTGGGCACTCGTTGATGACGGGGGTCTGGTAGTTCCTCTTTATATTTTTGGCTCTCCTTGAACAAAAATAATAGTGCATAATAATCAATGTCGATGTTAATCAATTAGATGTCCCAGACTCTACTATCAATAATACAGCAGCCCCTCGTTTATCGCTGGTGTTACGTTCTAAAAATAACCCGCGGTAGGTGAAATCCATGAAGTAGCCAACTTTATTTTTTACAATTATTATAGATGTTAAGACTGTAAAACCCCTCACTACATGCTTTATACACTTTTCTCAGACAGGCATGAACATTTTCACACTTTTCTCTTTTGTTTAAACACTGTTAGAGTTCAAACCTTCGTAGAAACATGACTCCAGGATTATGGAATGAAACCTAAAGGTGCATTTGAGGGTGCAAAACGTTTCGTCGGCATTGTTGTGTTTGTTTGGGAGAAAACTTACAAACATACAGTACAGCACTTCAGAGTTACACTGCTAGCGATCGAAGATTTATGTAAATTCGACAAGCTAAACGCATTCTGTACTGTACAGCAGGAGTCCCCAACCTTTTTGCACCACAGACCACTTTAATGTCAGACAATATTTTCAGGGAACGACCTTTAAGGTGTCGCGGATAAATACAACAAAAGAATAAAAAAAAGAAACTGTGGTATTTTGTAAATATAATAATAAACGTGACTTGAGCTGTGCGCCAACAACAATGACAGTGACATCCTCCTCTCTGCTTTTTAACGCTCTCTGGTCGCTATGGTAACGCGTAAATAGTTCTTTCAAAATAAGACACAGAAACTACAACCATACATTTCACACCGGAGGATCAACTCTCGCGGAACAGTACCAAAGGACTCACGGACCGGGACCGGTCCGTGGGCCTATTAGGGACCGCTCCTGTACAGGAGACACTGGACTAGATTGATTGACAATGGTCTACAGCAATCAGAACGCACAACACGATGTACTGTAAAAATAATAATAAATCAGCAAAACAGCAAGTGTCACTTTTGGCCACGAACAATTTAGGGGATGGTGAATTTTTTTTGAACAAACCCAGAGTGTTAAAAAAACACCCCACTTAAAACCATTTTATAGTAACAAAAACGCAATTTAGTTGTCGCTGTCAAAGTCGATTTAACCGAAGTTACGTGTTTACGGCTAGTGTGGAGGTCACGTGTTTCCGGTTACTGTGGAGGTCACGTGTTTCCGGTTAGTGTGGAGCTCCACAGTGGCTGCAGCCAGGTCCTCTTGCTTGAAGCTGACGCTCCGGTGCGTGTGTCACAAAAATGAACACACAGCTTCAGAAGCACTGTGTCGAAGCTTGATTCGTTTGGCCAGAGTCACGTGATCAGTGACGTCCGAAGCTTCATTTAGAACCTAACTGCTTCGGTGTCTGATTCAATGGTTTATAAGGAAGCGAATCATTCGCGGGATTTGTGGAGTGTTTGATGGTGACAGAGAGCGAACCACTGATCATTCTACTGAGAGATTTGGAGCCAGCGAGGAATAGAGGAGGTTCTGTTGTGTGGGAGGATTTGGAGTTGATTTTGGTCGATCGGGTGGGTTTTCCAGCTTTGTGTTCTGGTTGTTTGCTTTTGTTTTGTGCGTGTTTATTTTATCTGACAACGGGAAAAAGGTAAAATGTCAAAAATCCTATTTTCATAATATAAATATCATTAAATAACTTTAGAAAAACTTCCATTTTACTCTTCACATGTAATGTTGTAAAAATATATATCTTATTTTTTTTTAATTAATCTTAAAATGTTAGTCTGCCAAATGTGCAGCAATTGAATTTATTTATTCTCTTTAGCTGATAGTTTGTGGGGCCCAGACTGTATAACTGCATCTCTACCAGTTTCTCTGCACTGCAGCCTCCTCTGTGCCATGTGAAGAGAAATTATCTCCACGAAAAGGAACAGGTTCGGCCATCGCACACTAGAACAAATTCTCTTTTTAAATAAAAATGAAAAAGGGTTGCTTTAAATGCATCATGTTTTTAATTTGCAAGTTCATAAGCATTTTCCTTTTCCAGTTCACAATCAGTTCTACCCCCAGGTCACAAATATGTATAGGAAAATGTCCCTAACATAATATTATTTATAAATATACCCGTCCGGCGATTAATTGCACAAGTACAAGGAGGCGGGACCTCAGAGCAGAAGCATACTCCATAATGTGTTGTACATTATCATATGTATATTATATGTAATGTGGTATTTTTCAATTATTGTAACCAACATCAAGAAGTCACAAGCAAAGAAAGACCACACCATGGTGCATGTTTAAACAACGAGAGTTTACTGGTCAAAATTATGTATTAAAGAACTAAACAACATTTTTTTCACCCCCAAAAATACATGTTTAAAGCAACACAGCGGTGGCCCAATATCAGACAGAACTCCACTCTGTCGAGTGGGCAGTCATAATGAAGCGGTTGGTTTTATTTTGTGGATTCAAGCTGCTCTTCATATATTTGGCCACCAGATGTCACCAGAGAGGACTGTGTTGAAAAGCTTCGAGTAATGAACCGTTTTTCAATACAAGCTTCAGAAAGCTTCATTTGGCCATCACTAGTGGTTTGATCCCAGTCTGCCTGCCAAATATCCTTGGGCAAGACACCATTTACCATCATCAGTTCAATTTCTGTAACAAAATTTCCCAAATATGGGGTAAATAAAGAAAAAAGCCTTACATTGTTATCATCTTCTGAATCCTTCATTTGAGAATGAAGCTGCTTTGTTAGCCTAAGACAGGGGTGGGCAGCTCCAGGCCTCGAGTGCCGGTGTCCTGCAGCTTTTAGATATCACCCTGGGTCAACACACCTGAATCAAATGATTAGTTCATTATCATTAGTTCACATTCATTTGTACGCCTCTGGACAACTTCAAGACATGTTGAGGAGGTCATTTAGCAATTTGAATCTGCTGTGTTGGATCAAGCACAGGTCTAAAACCTGCAGGACACCAGCCTGAGGCCTGGAGGTGCCTACTCCTGGCCTAAGAGACCAGAGAGAGAGACTCTGTGGGTTTGCCTGAGCTGGAGACAAAGAATCATCTGAGTATCTTAACTTTGCTTTATTATCGAACAATCACTGTAAATAAACGTGCTGAGCTTAACCTCCCACATCTTGAGTCCTCAGATCTCCTTAGTTATGACCAGTGTTGGTCAAGTTACTTGAAAAAAGTAATCAGTAACTAATTACTGATTACTTCCCCAAAAAAGTAATCCCGTTACTTTACTGATTACTTATTTTCAAAAGTAATTAATTACTTAGTTACTTAGTTACTTTTTAAAAACACAATTTACAACCTGAATAGGTGATAAAGCGATAGGTCTTTCAGCCCAATTCTACTTTTTCTGCATAATCCATCATACAAAATGTAATCAAATGGAAAAGTCTCTTTTTAAAACTTGTTTTATTAGTTTTAATCTTTTAACTTTATGCATCAAGCAAAAATTTAATTATATGCAACATTCTCAGATTGGAAGAAATTTGTTTAACATTTAAACCTATTTTCTGCACATTCCAGCACATAAAATAAAATATTTTTTTGTGTTTACACTCAGTCTTTCAAATAGATGCAAGTAAAACACAGCAGAACATAAATAAAGTCAAAGACTCAGCGGTCCTGTTGCTCTATTTTCACCTGTAAAGGAGGAGCAGGGTAGGCGGAGGTTTACCCTGGTGCAGGTGTGCCGCGGTCAGTGGAAGAATCCGCGAGTTTCTCTGTGAGTTTCCCATTACGTCATAGCTACTCGGTGCTTGCTTGGAGGTTTAGGGTTTTTTTTCGCTGTAAAAAGAAGTTTTCTTCCCACGCACAGCGGACACTAATGTTTTTGTCACTTTTTATGGAATCAAACTCAAAGTAAGGTCAGTACTTCCACGCTTTAAACGCTGCACACTCATACTCTCTCCCACAATCGATATATGATCCACTGTCAGTGTTGGGAAGGTTACTTTTAAAATGTATTCCATTACAGAATACAGAATACATGCCCCAAAATGTATTCTGTAACGTATTCCGTTACGTTACTCAATGACAGTAACGTATTCTGAATACTTTGGATTACTTAATATATTACCATGCTTTTTACAACAACGTGAATGTACTATTGCTGTGATTTATTACTATTACTGAAGGTCCGCGACTCCGAACTGTAGTAAAGGGACCTCTGACTAATACGGCGGGGTCCCTGTCGGCTCGTAGCCGAAAAATAGCTTTACTTTGTTGTGTGGGTCAACTTTTCTTGCGAGAGACAGAGAGAGGCATTGAAAGACTGCTCCAACGGAACTTATTGTTTCAGAGGAAAACACGAACACAGTGTACAGTCGAGTCTTAATAGCTTACTTACAACTGGGCTCGTCAGGCTCTCTTCTTGGCTGCAGTGGTTATTATTATATTTACATGCTTCCAGCTCCCGTTTTTCCTCGATGACAACTCGTACCTTTCCACTCCCCTTTTTCTCCCTCCTCGCGCTCACAGACCCATAACGTGTATGGCAGTCCATTCTCCCTGCAACACGGACTACACTGCCCATGATGCTACATTCTTTAGAGCTATGCTTGTAGCATTCTGCCTGTTAGCTTAGCACAACAACAACAACGAAAAGGCGCTCTCTCACCCAGGAAACACACAGTCGCAGAGAGAGAGAGCGTCGCCCTGTAACCATGGCAACCGTAACGCTGCCGCCTGGAACAAAGAGCGTAGCTGTCAAACAAAACCCAAACAGTCCTGACCCGCGACAAAATGAAACAAGTACCGCAGTGTAATCCATTTATTTCAACAAAGTAACTGTATTCTGAATACCACCTTTTTAAACGGTAACTGTAACAGAATACAGTTACTTATATTTTGTATTTTAAATACGTAACGGCGGTACATGTATTCCGTTACTCCCCAACACTGTCCACTGTTGATCTGCACACAGCTGTTGTCACAAACGTCGCACTCGCTCACGTCACTGTCATGAGACATTCTCGCAAAAAAAATCACGGTTTTAGTAACGCAGTAACGCAGCGTTCCTACGGGAAAGTAACGGTAATCTAATTACCGTTTTTGCAATAGTAATCCCTTACTTTACTCGTTACCTGAAAAAAGTAATCAGATTACAGTCTGTCATAACCCATCTCTGGTTATGACAGAATGATTTAGCCACATCTCGACCCAGACCTGAATTTGCTGCTCCCCTGTCCTCCAAAAAGCCCAGCTGGATATACATAGGGACTACTCCACCATGTCTCTGGCCAACAAGATGCCAGTCTTCAGAGTTGAGGTATGTCTGTTTCCACTGTCCTATCACCAGCACGATCTGCTGCCCTGGTTAGAATAACCCCAAGTTCTGGTGGAGTTTTCCCGGAGGACTTCCTGAAAGGTGTGACAGAAGTTGGCCAGGCGTGGCTTTCTCCATTTGAGAGACACAGAATAATCAGAGAAGGTGTCATGGTCCCTGTGCCCCCCCCGGCCAGCCCAGTGTGGCCACAAGTGCTTGTTGTTTTTCTCTCGCTCGGAGTGTTTAATAAAGTGTTGTTGAACCGTGCTACTTCAGTCTGCACCTGAGTCCATTCCACCTCCGTGACAGAACGGGGGTGGAACGGACTCAACAGTTTAACAACACTTTATTAGACACTCCGGTGCGCTATGTACACGTGAAGGGGGGGGGGGGGAACACCAGGGTCCCGGGGGTCAACAGGGGGGAAACACACGTCTTCACACTCGCTCCGCTCCTCGTCCAAACACTCCTCACACGGGCAACCCACTCACACTCACGGGGTCCAGGAATCAAAACGGGCAGGTCCAGATAAACCTATCAACATAGACGAGGGTAAGTCGGCGGCAAGCACGGGAACAACTAATTCACAATGAAGCCAGGCAATACTGACGAGGGTCACTCAATATTCCAGCGACGAATAGCTCAGAGCCCCAGCCTTAAGAGCCAGAGAACTGCAATTCACCCGAGATCAGCTGCAGGTGCGTGGGCCAAGGGCGGGAGCCCAATCAGAGCTCTGCCCAGGCAGACAGGTAGGAGAGAGAGAGTGAGACAAAAACAACAAACACTTGTGGCCACACTGGGCTGGCCGGGGGGGCACAGGGACCATGACAGAAGGTGAGTTTTTTTTAAACATATCTGCGGCACATAAAAGACAACACCCCTCAGGAAAGGTGGGGATACTGGTGGGCACGTTAAATAAAGGTAAAGGGGGTGGCACGGTGGTTAGCACTGTTGTTGAAAAGCAAGATGGGACTGGGTTCAGTTCCACCATCAGGCTGGGGTCTTTCTGTGTGGAGTTTAGCATGTTCTCCCCGGTTACTCCGGCTTGCTCCCACAGTCCAAAGACATGCATCTAGTGGGGATAGGTTAATGTGAATAGGTGTGAATGGTTGTCTGTGCGTTAGCCCTGCAACAGACTGGCGACCTGTCCAGGGTGTACCCCACCTCTCGCTGGGATAAGCTCCAGCAAACTCTGAAAAGGATAAGCAGAAGCAAATGGATGGATGGAAGTTAAAGAAACATTCCCTGCCAAGATTGTTGTTGCCAGATAAACTTGTTTCCCGGTCTATTTCATATTCTGTCCAAGCCTTAATTGATTCTGGAGCAGAGCAGAATTTTCCTGAGTAGAACCTGACTGCCACACTCAAGATTCCCCTGGAAGAATTATCCAAACTCCTTCAAGTTTCACAGTTGGACTGGACATGTCTCCTGGAAATGATCTCTCTCTCTCTATAAATCCAGTGCCCACTCAGAACATATCCAAGTATACTTTTGCAGTGCTAGTGTTAGGATACCCTTGGCTGAGCAAACACATCCCTCACAGTTAAAAACAAATATCCATCGCCTCTGTTATCATCAGCATTTGAACTGTTGTAGCGACCCACAATCTTTTCAAAACTTGATTTATATGATGCAAATCACTTGGTGTGAATCAGAGAAGGAGACATATAGGCCCAGGTAATGGGCCACCTCTTTTTGTCCCCTCTTGTGTCCACTCCCAGGTCATCCACTGAGCTCATACCTCCGAGTTTGCATATCATCCCAGTAATAATGTAATTCTTCAAGCTTCTGTTTTGGTTGCAAACATAAAAAAGATAAAAGATCCATCGATCCATCTTCTTCTGCTTTTCTGGGGCCGGGTTGCAGGGGCAGCAGCCTAAGCAGAGAAGCCCAGACTTTCCTCTCCCCCGCCACCTCCTCCAGCTTATCCGGGGAAAGACCAAGGCAAGCCGACAAATATAATCTCTCCAGCGTGTCTGCCCCAGGGCCTCCTCCAGTTGGCACATGCCCTGAACTCCTCACCCAGGAGGCGCCCAGAAGGCATCCTTATGAGATGCCTGAACCACCTCAACTGGCTCCTTTTGATGCGAAGGAGCAGCAGCTCTACTCTGAGCCCTTTCCTGGATGGCCGAACTTCTCACCAAATCTCTAAGGGAGAGGCCAGCCACCCTTCAGAGGAAGACCAGTTCCACCGCTTGTATCCGAGATCTCATTCTTTCAGTCACTACCCACTGCTCGCGACCATATGGGACGGGACGTAGATCGACCCGTAAATACTCGTTGATATCTTGATAAAAGATGAAAAAAGAATGCGTTGCTTCCTGTACAGTGTGTGCTCAGAACAAATCTTCCAGGTCTCCTTCAGTCGGTCTGCTCCACCAACTTCCAACTCCAGGAAGTCCTTGGTCCCACATTGAAGTGTATTTTCTCACCGGCTTGTCCCCTTGCTCTGGTAACACAATAATCCTCACTATTGTTGATCATTTTTCAAAAGCTGCACACTTGCTTCAGCTCCTGGTAGACGATGTGTTCATTGAATTCGACTGGACATAGTTTCAATCCAGGGTCCTTAATTTACAGCACTTGTATGAAAGAATTCTGCTCCATCCTCGGTGTCCAGGTGAACCTTTCTTCTTCTGGTTTCCATTCACAGAACTGCATCACTTCCCTTAATCAGTCCACCCGGAGCACGCAACTCACCTGGATTAAGTATGCACAAAACACCATGACACCATCAGCCCCTGGTCTCTTTCAGTTTGAAGCACTCCTCGGGTATCAACCTCCACTGTTTCCAGCAATGCCAAATCCTCTCCGCTGCTGTCAGCGGATCTGGAAGGCAGCTCGGGCAGCACTATTGTGGACCAAGGATCGAAATAAAAGTCGTCCAGACCAAACTCCAAGTTACATGCCGAGACAAAAGGTTTGGTTATCAACAAAGAAAATTCCTCTAAGAACGGAATCTGATAAAACGTCTCCAAACTTCATCAGACCGTTTGAAATTGAGGCTCTGTTTAATCCTGTGTCTGTCAGCTCAAAATATGAGAATCAATAACATGTTTCTCAGATCAAACCCACTCTTGGTTGGTTCAGCCTCAGTGAGCCAGCCTTTACTGGCCAGCAGATTATGAATGTTCGACATCGCAGGAGAGATCTACGATATCTGGTGGAGCAGGAGTGATATGGCCCAGAAGAGCAGTTGTGGATTGGTGTCATGGTCCTTCAGTCCTCCTGTGCTGGCTCACTCTTTCTATCTGTCGCTCCTCTCCTCTGTCTGTGGGAGTGTATGTTTGCATTATTCACACCTTCTGTTGTAGGGTCTGGTCCTCCTGTTTCCCCCCCTTCAGTCCAGCATGCCTGTGTTAATTAACTTACCTGTTGACAATCCTGTGATAGGCCTGGCTGCTGTTTAAGACCTTCATTTGACACTGAATCGTCAAGCAGGAAACAATCAGTTTTGATGGCTCATCTTACTTGATGCACCTCTTTGTTCTCGTCTGCTCAGGATTCCTGGATGTCCTCCTGATGTCAGTTACTGAGAGTGAGAAAAGATTTTCCTGTGGGAAGAGACTCTTTTCCTGAGCTGGTGCTGAGGAATCCTCTGACTACTGCCCATTCACTTTGCATTACGGCATTTATTAACATTTTTAACATTCACTGTAAATAAATGCACTGAACTTAACCTCCACATCTTTAGTCCTGCACATCTCCTCAGTTATGCCAGATGCACATGTTGAGTATTGTTTCTTTTGATTCCTGTTTATTTGGTAATGGTAAATGGACTGATCATTATATAGCGCTTTTCTACTCTCACGGAGTACTCAAAGCGCTCTATACAACATGCCTCATTCACCCAATCACACCCACTCATACAAGCACTTCCTTCTATACATAAGTGCAATCTAACCAACATTCATACACACTGCGATGGATGCATCGGAGAGCACCAAGAATACTTGGGCATGCAGACTGGGGAAGCCAAGGATCGAACCTGCTCTACAACTGGCTGGGTGTTCTGCTGGTAGTGGGGATTTTTCTCCTAAGAAACACTGGCCTGAACAGAGTAATCTGTTATAAATACCCTCAAACTGGGATAAAGTACAGCAAAAACAAACCACCACCAATGAGAAAGCCAGTCTGACCGGAAAAGCACAGTACAGTCCTAATTCCCAAGGTTTTAAATACTAGTGTGTTTGTGTCTTTTAAAATGTCAGCAATAAATCACATGTATGCAATGTAACAGGGTACAACAGCTAACAGTTTATTTCTCCCCACAACCTTTGTCTTTGCAGCAGGAAATCATAATACCAACTGGGTTGAAAATTATTCTCAGGATAAGTTTTTGTGACATGCTGAGTATTACAACAACAGTTTCTGATAATAGAAGAGTTAACTGTGGTAAATAGTTGAAGATCACACATCTGCAGCTGTTTACATGGGTAGAAGTTCACATTCAGTTATTACATATGCACTCAACAGCCTTCATGTTCTACAGAAATACACAACAAACTGGCAGCCAGTCGTGTCCTTTGAGTTGTGCTCATTGACAAAGACTCATTCACTAATGGCAATGTGTTCGCAACCTGTCCGCATTTAAGGATTAGGAAATATGAATAACGATGAGGAAACAAGGGGAAAGCAAATCCCCGTACCTGCATCGGTTAACCAAACCGACACTACAGTTACACTTGGTCCTTGGTCCTAGGATTTGATGAAGTGACCATACTGAAACAAAATATTTATGTTTCACACGTTTCCACACCTGTGTGTGCTCAAAGTAAAGAACATAAACTTCACTCACGTTTAAAAGGTAAGATGAAGCCATCCTAGTTACAAGCTGCCATCTGGCAGTCAGAGACAAGCTATTGCTTTTATACCCAGTGTGGGATGATTGTCAGTGATTCATACACATTATTTAATCCTGCTGCTTTCATGTTAGAGCCAGCAGTAGCTACTTCAACATAAGGAAGTGCCGACTGGTCAATCCTCGATTCATTTAGGAAACATCAGCTAAGAGAACGATTTCTCCACTTCGAGCAAAAACTCGTCTATAAAAAATGACTTAATTATGCTGAAGATGATCTTCTAACAGCGTGAAAGTTATTTTCATGAATTCTGTTACTCTCACTTCATAAAAATAAGACACTAACAAATCCACAGAAGAACTGAAGGAAGTTCTCCAAGCTGATGGAACAAAGGAACTGCCAAGTCCCTAAGGGCTGAGCACTCACCAGGTCAGCTCTGGCCTGCTCTTAGGCACAGGGCGAGGGTTGGCTTTGTGTAACTCAGATGTTACAGTCAAACAATCGCAAAGATTCAACAGATTAGTCATCTGACATGTGACATTTTGTCACATGTCATAATTGTTTCCAGCATGTAATGTTAGCACAGAAGTACTTCGGCCATGACTAGCCTTCAGTGCTTCAAGCCATAACCTCAAATGTCTGTATTTTAAATATAACTAAAGCCCAGAGCACAGACATTTATGTCTTCAAAATTAATTTCTCTGGAATTTAACTAGACCCTGTTCTTTGCAGTGGTACTGACTTCCTCCAAACCTCCTAGCCTAAGGGGACAATGAAATGTGCATGCTCATGCTAAACCTGGCTAATGTTTCAAATAATGAGCTCAGCAAATGCACAAGTAATCTCTGTAAGCCAAAAGCTTCGACTGCAGGATGCTCTAAACACTTTTCTTCTACAGTTTTTTCTACTCTCCAACCTGTATGATGTCACAGAGAGGGCAGGTCCCTAATATGGTCATCACAAGCACACACGTTTGGCTGTGAGCATGAAAGCACCACCCACCTGTGTTTACAAGGTCATCTTTCATGGGCACAGGTGCTCACTGCAATGATGCAATGACATTTCTTGTGCGTAAGTTCAGCAGTCTGTGTGCAGAGAGTCAGCAGCCACACACACAAAGACGCCATCATGCATGCGAGTGCTGCAGTGAATTCAAGCTCACGCAAGGAACTGTTGTTGAAACTAAATTCTGCTCACTCAAATCAACCCGACCACAAGGTTGGAGGGCGGGACCTCAGAGGAACAGGCGCCCTAATGTGATTGGTCAAGAGCTCTGTAACAGTTTACTGTGTCAAACCACGTTACACAGTGGCAGCAGCAGAAGTTTATAATTCTGAAAATAACGTTTGTGAACTATCAACAGTTCTTTTTCCATATTACCATTAACATAAATTATTTTCTCAAGATCGTAACAATATTGTCCATAATTGTCCTCAGTTACCAGGAAACAAGTGACTTTAAACCCACTTTAAATAACTAGAATATTTAAACAAACCAAACAAGCTCATAACTTGTGTAATAAGCATTTCATATCTGCACGCTTGCTTGAATTTCTACACTTGCATTGCTTTGTAAGCACAAGCCCACAGACCACCGTCACAGTTTAAACTACAGCTGGAAATGTTCTCATAAAACTGCTGCATGTGGTGAACAGGATGAAAGGATACAGGATGTTTCCCACATATTTCCAGGGTCATATGGGGATTGAAGCTCTTCTGAACAAGCCGTTCGTCACAGCCAACTCTTATTCTCACTCACGGAGTAATGCAGGATGTTATTTTTTGAAATATATGTTTTCTTTGGTTTGTGTGTGTTGTCCTTTTCATAATCAAGTTTGATTTATATCCTCAAAAATGAGCAAACTACTTACTAAGTTATTCATTTCATCTTAAACACCATTTGGCATGAGTTCATTAGCTGCATCCCCATTGGCTAGGGTCTTAGCAGTTCCACCGAATGACTGGGTTAGAGCAACATTTTCAGTCTTCGATTGGCCGACAGCTGTCCTATCGTGTTCTGCCTTTGCCCTGATCAGGTTTCTCCGGTGATAGAACAGGTAGCCTGGCAACAGGAAGCCAGCAAGGGAGAAGATGAGAAGGCCCAGATTGATCTGTGGTAAGGAGACAGCGTCGGTACATGTTTCAAACCAAAGCTCTTCTAAAACCCGTTGTTGAAAAACTCCTCTCGGTGTGCACGTGTCCTACCCAGTAAGGATTTCCACTGAGGGGTCCCACCATCAATATGAACAGTGGTTGTTGAAGCAGGGCAAACGCAGCACTGATCATTGACTGCATACCTGTCAGTGTCCCGAAGTGGTTGGCTGGATATCTAGAAAGAGAGGTAGACGAGCTTCTTTTTCTCGTTCATTTGTATTCATTCATTCTTAAATTACTGCTAAAGTACACCGAACCCAACCCAAGGGACTCTCATGTATTAATGTATTACAGACAGAGCTCATGAACTCTGGCTGACTCTGGCCCTTTTCACAATCATACAGTCATGTACAGGGAGTGCAGAATTATTAGGCAAGTTGTATTTTTGAGGAATAATGTTATTATTGAACAACAACCATGTTCTCAACGAACCCAAAAAACTCATTAATATCAAAGCTGAATGTTTTTGGAAGTAGTTTTTAGTTTGTTTTTAGTTTTAGCTATTTTAGGGGGATATCTGTGTGTGCAGGTGACTATTACTGTGCATAATTATTAGGCAACCTAACAAAAAACAAATATATACCCATTTCAATTATTTATTTTTACCAGTGACACCAATATAACATCTCCACATTCACAAATATACATTTCTGACATTCAAAAACAAAACAAAACCAAATCAGCGACCAATATAGCCACCTTTCTTTGCAAGGACACTCAAAAGCCTGCCATCCATGGATTCTGTCAGTGTTTTGATCTGTTCACCATCAACATTGCGTGCAGCAGCAACCACAGCCTCCCAGACACTGTTCAGAGAGGTGTACTGTTTTCCCTCCTTGTAAATCTCACATTTGATGATGGACCACAGGTTCTCAATGGGGTTCAGATCAGGTGAACAAGGAGGCCATGTCATTAGTTTTTCTTCTTTTATACCCTTTCTTGCAGCCACGCTGTGGAGTACTTGGACGCGTGTGATGGAGCATTGTCCTGCATGAAAATCATGTTTTTCTTGAAGGATGCAGACTTCTTCCTGTACCACTGCTTGAAGAAGGTGTCTTCCAGAAACTGGCAGTAGGACTGGGAGTTGAGCTTGACTCCATCCTCAACCCGAAAAGGCCCCACAAGCTCATCTTTGATGATACCAGCCCAAACCAGTACTCCACCTCCACCTTGCTGGCGTCTGAGTGGGACTGGAGCTCTCTGCCCTTTACCAATCCAGCCACGGGCCCATCCATCTGGCCCATCAAGACTCACTCTCATTTCATCAGTCCATAAAACCTTAGAAAAACCAGTCTTGAGATATTTCTTGGCCCAGTCTTGACGTTTCAGCTTGTGTGTCTTGTTCAGTGGTGGTCGTCTTTCAGCCTTTCTTACCTTGGCCATGTCTCTGAGTATTGCACACCTTGTGCTTTTGGGCACTCCAGTGATGTTGCAGCTCTGAAATATGGCCAAACTGGTGGCAAGTGGCATCTTGGCAGCTGCACGCTTGACTTTTCTCAGTTCATGGGCAGTTATTTTGCACCTTGGTTTTTCCACACGCTTCTTGCGACCCTGTTGACTATTTTGAATGAAACGCTTGATTGTTCGATGATCACGCTGCAGAAGCTTTGCAATTTTGAGACTGCTGCATCCCTCTGCAAGATATCTCACTATTTTTGACTTTTCTGAGCCTGTCAAGTCCTTCTTTTGACCCATTTTGCCAAAGGAAAGGACGTTGCCTAATAATTATGCACACCTGATATAGGGTGTTGATGTCATTAGACCACACCCCTTCTCATTACAGAGATGCACATCACCTAATATGCTTAATTGGTAGTAGGCTTTCGAGCCTATACAGCTTGGAGTAGGACAACATGCATGGAGAGGATGATGTGGACAAAATACTCATTTGCCTAATAATTCTGCACTCCCTGTATTTATCCATTTTTTTAAACTGCTTTTAAAATTTGGGGTCTCTTTCTTCTCTAAGCTTCAACTTAAGGATGTTCCAGCTGACTAATTTGCTTTTCCACAGTGGTCTGATGTCTGTCTGTGTTAACGGGAACGTGAAGCTCAGTGATGTTGCTTGTTTGGTTAATCATAAGAGAGGAAAACAATGTTCTGTTGAAAAAACTGCTTTAGAGTTTCAGGGTTGGGGGATGGCTACAGCCTATCTCAGCCATAAACCCTGGAAGGTTTTGGCATTTTAAGTATGTTTCGATGGAAAAACATTTGTCTTTTAGTTAAGTAAAGAATCCAAATACTTGTCACAGCACTCGGCGATGCAGTTTAACAATATAAAACAAAGTTCAGCTGCCTGTGTGGTCATTTTCCACGTACAGTTGTACCGTCTATACGAGGGCACAGGACCCCATGTTAGGGCTGAAAATCAATATTTTAAACTCTGATTTCCTTGCCCATGCCTTCCTTACAGGGTTTCTAACTGTAAGCAAAATCTCTCACATTACATATGTTAATATATAAATACTGTAGCTTTGTAAAAGCCCTGTTGTTACCCACACAGCAGCATAGAGACCTCCACAGCAGGAGTGAACAAATCCTCTTACTATGGTATGCAGAATGAATGACACCATCTATCAGAGAAGCAAAGTCAGATGTTAACAGTGATACTCGGATGTGTCAGTGAGGACTTCTGAAGCTCAGGATTTTGCTAACCTGTAAGGGCAAATTGTCTATCAGGGATGTGATGCCAAAGGTGACCAACAGGAGGTTGGTGAAGATGAAAGCTCTCATGGCATTAGTGAGTTTCTGGATCTTCCTGTTCCTCTTTGAGGCATTCAGTTGGCTGAGAAGGACAAAGTTCAAGTGTCAAAAGAGGCTCATGGCTACACAAAAAGTTTGAATGTGGTGAAATCAAGATGCAGAGGTACACTGTGATGTTAGTGACACCACCAGGCTTCTCCTCTTTTATATCGCAATCCAAGTTCAAAGTTAACATTAAACCCATCCTATGTACTAAACACCAGCCTTTGGGTCTGTCTGTAGTATCTTATCCTGAACACTTTTCATACCAATTGTCTGTTTGTGTGTTTGGACTTTCCTCTTCACAGTCCTTCATCCTCCAGTCCATGATGTAGCCAATCAACGGACAGGTCAGTAGACACAGCAGCTGCATCGTACCGAAGACAGATGAGTAGAATCCAACTGGAGAGGACATTTATAGAGAGGGGGAGTCAATAAAAAGTGATTTACATGGGTAATATCATTTGCCCCATGGCCAGACACAACTTGAACCTATACAATGAAATCCATCAACAATACGTTAACATTAAATCTTTGGCACAAGCCATATCTCTGAGCTGTATTACTTTTCTTTACCACCAGTACTACAGCTTTTATTCCCGTCTAACAAACGTTGTGGGCCAATAAGATAAGATAAGATAAGATAGAACTTTATTAATCCCTCGGGTGGGTTCCTCTGGGAAATTCGACTTCCAAAAAGCACAGCAACGACCGAAGTTACAGTTACAGAATTGTTATATATATATATATATATATATATACATATATACACACACACACACACACACACACACACACACACATATATAAATACAGAGACAAATATAAATAAAATATACGAAGGGGATAAATAGAATAAATAGGAATAAAAAATAAAAATACAAGTGAATTGCGCATTTCAAGTATTGAGTCTATTGCACTGTTGACTATTTACAAAAAGTATTGCACAAGGTATTGTACAGTGAGGTGAAGAGGCACTACAGCTTAGTTGTTCCCCCCTCCTTTGTCCTCCTGTTTCCCCTCCCTCTCCCCTCCAGAGAGGAGTTAAACAGTCTGATGGCGTGTGGGACAAAGGAGTTTTTAAGTCTGTTAGTTCTTGTCTTGGGGAGAAGCAACCTGTCACTGAACAGACTCTTCTGGTTGTTTATGGCCGTGTGCAGAGGATGCCCAGCATTGTTCATAATGTCCAGCAGTTTCTTTAATGTCCTTTTCTCTGCCACTGTCACCAGAGTGTCCAGCTTCATGCCGACCACAGAGCCAGCCCTCCTGATCAGTTTCTCCAGCCTGGATGAGTCCCTCTTTGCTGTGCTGCTCCCCCAGCACACCACAGCATAGAAAAGTACTCCAGCAACCACCGACTGGTAAAACATCCTCAGGAGCTTCCTGCAGATGTTAAAAGACCTCAGCCTCCTGAGGAAGTACAGTCGGCTTTGGGCTTTTTTATACAGGTGCTCTGTGTTGCATGACCAGTCCAGTTTATTGTCCACCCACAGCCCGAGGTACTTGTACTTGTTGACCACCTCCACCTCCTCCCCCTCTATCTGAACCGGCAGTGGACCTTCTCTGGACCTCCCGAAGTCCACAACCAGTTCCTTAGTCTTTGAGGTGTTGAGTTGCAGGTGGTTTGTGTGACTCCATGCGACAAAGTTCCTCACCAGACTTCTGTACTCCTCTTCCTGATCATCCCAGATACACCCCATGATGGCTGTGTCGTCTGCAAACTTCTGAATGTGGCATAATTCAGAGTTGTAGCAGAAGTCAGAGGTGTACAGGGTGAAGAGAAGAGGGGACAGCACAGTTCCCTGTGGTGCTCCTGTGCTGCTGACCACAGTGTCAGACGTGATGTCCTTCAGCCTGACGTACTGTGGTCTGTTGGTGAGGTAGTCGGAGATCCAAGCCACCAGGCAGGGGTCCACCTCCATCCTGTTCAGTTTTTCCTGAAGCATACAGGGCCGGATGGTATTAAAGGCACTGGAAAAGTCAAGAAACAGTATCCTGACCGTGCCTTTTCCCCCATCCAGGTGTGAGTGGGCTCTGTGTAGGAGGTACAGGATGGCATCCTCCACTCCGACACCCGCCTTGTATGCAAACTGTAGTGGGTCCTGGGCATGTTGTACCTGTGGTCGGAGGAAGTTGAGGAAGAGCCGCTCTAGAGTCTTCATAAGATGTGACGTCAGTGCCACCGGTCGGAAGTCATTCAGCTCATTGGGCCGGTTCTTTTTGGGGACCGGGACGATGCAGGATGTCTTCCATAGGGCGGGCACTCTCCCCAGTCGCAGACTGAGGTTGAAGACTCGTTGTAGCGGCTCCCCAAGTTCAGCAGCACACACCTTTAGCATCCTAGGACACACCTTGTCTGGGCCTGCTGCCTTTCTGGGGCGAAGCTTCCTCAGTTGCCTCCTGACCTGATCCACTGTGACACTGGGAGATGTTTGGGAGGAGGGGAGGGGGGGAGATGTCTTGCTGCTGAGAGAGGGATTGGAGGAGGGGGGTGTCATGGTGTCAGGAAGGGGGGGAAGCGAGGGAGGTAGGAGAGTGGGGAGAGGACTCTGTAGTGAAGGTGAGGGTGAGGGTGGGGGGGTTGTGGGCTGGTCAAACCTGTCACCTAGGATGTCATCCTGTAATATCTTTAAATGTTGCAGACTCTTTCATTGACTGGACAGGGCCTGGAGCTGGAATTTTTCAGTGCTCTCGACATAGACAGGTAACCGGCATGTCAGCTTCCCACATGTCCGATTACCAGTGATGGGAATAACAGCGTTACTGTTTTCAGTAACGAGTAATCTAATTACTATTCCTATCGTTACAACGCCGTTACCGTTACTAACAAGAAACTGCGGCGCGGTCGCGTTACTATTTTACAGCAAACTGACGGTTGAAGCTGTCTGTAGTTTACAGCATCTTATATCAGCTGCACAGAAGTAGCTGTAAGTAATCTGGGCGCTGCAGCTTTAAGCAGCTGCGCTCCCGCGGACAGCGATCACTTTCTGCCCGACGATCACTTTTTGGCACAACACCTGGAGCTCAGGGGGCAAAACAATGGCATGAGTGCTGCTGTTTGACTGAGGAAGAATAAAGTAGTCGTGGTAAGCCGATCACATGACCACTTCAAGATGACAAAGCAACAAGGTGCCAGTTTTTAAATTGTGCTGATAGGCCACGTAAAACCAGAGTCATGATAAACAATATATACGTGTGTTTACTGTCTGAGGACAGCGCAGCGAGACCTCTCTGCTAATGAGCAAAAAAGAAAAATGAAACCAAAATCAGCCCGTTCATGTTGGTGCAAAAATGCACCATGTTGATATGGCAACATGACATTTGGTTGTTTAGGAAGATTTAGGAGTGACGGCGAGAGAGAGAGAGCGAGTTTTGAGATGTGAGAGATGTTTGGAGTGTGTAGTTAATGTGTTGTCTTGTGTAGTTAGTGTGTAGTGTTGTGGATAGTGTTGTGTTGTGTGTCAGAACAATGAGGCGGCTGCTGTCTCCAGGTAGAAACAGGAGTGACACACCTGCTGCTGTCAGACCTGCAGGTATCAGGCTGTGATGTTTCCTTTATAGTGGACAGAAATATTTGGAGTGGCACAAACAATTTGTGGCATCTTATTGAAGAACAGCTGATTGTTCTGTAAACAGTTTGACATGGTTAAAAAAGGTAAATGGCTGCAAATCACTTTGTTGTTTGCAAAACTTGTGCGTATGATTTTAAAACTGACAATTTATATTTGCATTTAAAGTTATGAAATATGATTCAATAAACATGTTTGTGGTTGTTACAGTAACAAATATAACTTTCTACTCGGATTTTGTTGTTTGTCTGATTTTAGATCAATTGTGTTAATACAGTTTGTCAAAATGAAAACATGACTGTAAATTCAGACACGTGAGGTTGTGCTGGAAAGAATGACACCAAACAAGGCAAAGTAACTAGTGAAGGTGAAATGTAGAGGAAACATCAGAAGTAGTTACATCGTGGACATGCAATAATGCCACATGCTAACACTGGGAGGGAAGACACAGCTCACCAAAGTAAACTGCAGGTGGACTACCACAAAAAGTTTGAACATGGCCATTTTAAAGAAGCCAAGAAAGACAAACTGGCTGAAACCAACTGTCATGGTCCAGGTGAGTGCGGGGTTTTTCCACTCTGCTGGGCTGCACCTTCAGGCGGAGACTCCAATCAGCCTTCACAGCTCAATGCAATCAAGTCACCAGCATTTAAGACCAGCACTCACAACAGACCTTTGCCAGATCTTCAGCTAACTCGCGTTAGTCGTGGCCACCTTATCTTTTGCATTTCTACCCACAGTGTTTTCTCTCTGTCATAGTACCACGTCACACTTCACAAGCAGGAAAAATACGCATCTCTGTCTGGACGCTGGTTTTCTGCTATCAGGTTGCACTCCCTCCATCGTGGCCTTTCACCTACCTGCCCCCTGCCAGGGCCGTTGCTCCAAGTATATTCTGGACTCTGTCTTGACCACTCCTCACCCAGACCCCCTAGACACCCTCCTTGCCTGACGCCTACCCCTGCAACACGTAAACCATAACCATCATAGCTTAATCTCTGGCTGTGATTCACTGGACTGCCACTGACTGCCTGTCTCTTCTCATTATAGTGACTCAGTGTACCTCCACCCAGGCCGCTGCCCCTTTTCCCTCCCCAGGATCCGTACTTAAACTCTTGTGTAACATGGTAGACTAATGTACCTGTGTTAATTCAGCTCCATATTATTGTGTGAAGTTGCACTGGGTTGGGAGTGGTTTTGTTTGTGTGTCACATTTTTGGTGAGCCAATGGGTGGAATGGGGTTGGACTAATTAGAGGCAGGTGTACTTGATTGCACTGATACACTGGTCTACTTATAGCCCACACTACAAACACTGTTGTGTCGTTTTGTCTCTCTGTGCAGGTATGTACTGTGATGAAATCAGATATGTTTGGGATGGATGGGTTTTGTCCTATGAATTCTATAGTGAAAGTGTAGTTTTGTCTCTCTGTGCAGGCCAGGGCCTATTATATGCCACAGCCTAAAGGTAGCAGAGTTGCAGAGGCTGGAGTGACCACTGGCTATATGCTTGCAGGGTGGTGGGTCTCCAAGGACAACTTCTAACCCTGTTACAGGCAACACATGGAGTGTAACTGGCCGTGTGGCATAGCTGGCTCTGGCCTTGGGACTGTGTGTTTTTATTTGATTCATAAATGGGACACTGGACTGTTTTATCTTTTATCTCTTGATATATTTTGTCAATAAATTATCTTTTAGAATTTTATTGACTGTCATCTTTTTGCCCACGACTGAGACGGTTGGTCAGACCTAGAGTCTTTCTTTGGGTGTGTTACAACTGGCGTTGTCGACAGGATCTGGCTACCATAATCTGTAGTGGGCAAAAGCAAGATGACTGATCAGAGTGAATTACAGTCTGGCCCAAATAGAGAAGCACCAGTTTCTAGTGCAGGGTTTAGGCCCTTTGGTATGATCCCTATGTTTAATATGCTCACAACTAAATTTAGAGGGAAGGATTCAGATATTAGTCTAGGTGAATGGAAAAGTAATTTGCAGACAACATTTGCTTTGCAAGGAGTTCCTGTAGATTTTAGAGCAGAATTAACACTCTGTTGCTTGGAAGGCAAGGCTAAAAGAGAGATTTTAATTCTAGCACCAGAGAAGCGTAATTCATCTGAGCTAATTTTTAATGAGTTAGAGAAGTTGTATGGGGATAAAACAACTGCTTCGGTCCTGCGCTCTCAGTTCTTCAACGCTCGCCAAGAAAAACATGAAGACATCAGTTCATTTGCACTGAGATTACAAGAACATTTTCTCAGGTTAAAGACGAAGGACCGTAGAGGTATCAATGACGAAGATATTCTTCTCAGAGATCATCTGGTTGAAGGCTTGAGAGACACTGCCCTTAGAGGTGAATTCAGAACAAAAATTCTAATGAATGATCAGTTGACTTTTGCAGAAATTAAAGCAGAACTAATCCTGAGGGAACACGTTTATGGTGAAATGGTTGATCCAGTCCAGTGTTTTGCTGCCAAAGGTGAAAGATACAAGACCTGTAATGCTAAGGATATGGAACAGATCAAATCAGAGTTGTGGGAGGACATGAACAAGCAAATGACCACACAATTCAATGATTTATCACAGACTTTGATCAAAGAAATCCGATCAGAACTTCATCAAACTACACAAAAGACTTTGGACTGGAAACAGACTGACCAGTCCAGATCAAGAAAGAAAGGAGGGAGCAGACCCAGAGTCTACTCAAACAGCTATGATGAACAAGGTAGCCCCATCTGTAACACTTGTTCCCAGCCAGGCCACATAGCTCGGTTCTGTAAAAGCACGCCTAGATCTGGATCGTTAAACTAGACGACACCACTGTGGTGGCCCAGACAGTGGGTTGTGTCGATGCCAATGGGCCTCAAACTGATGTGAAAAAACTGATTGGAAAAGTTCCTAAAGTCAGCTTGTGTCTTGATGATGTTCCAATACAGTGTATTCTGGATACTGGATCAAATGTGTCACTGATAAAGAACAGCTACTTCTCTAAACACTTTGGCAGTAATGGGATGAAATTGAAGGATGCAAGCAGCTGGCTGGTGCTCGAGGCTGCTAATGGACTAGATATTCCATACCTGGGTTATGTATTGCTACATGTGAAGATTGGACAGGTGGAACTCCCTGAATGTGGTTTTTTGGTGATTAAGGACCAATGTTTAACCGACAATGAAGGCGTCCTGGGTATGAATGTTATTTCAGTGTTATGAAAAAATGGATCAGGAGAAGCCATTAGCCTACCTCTCCTCTAGTGGGGCCGAACAGAGAGCTTGGACTACTGCTTTTCAGATTTGTGCCAGTCAGGCACGGTTTGCAGCTTCAGATGGGTCCATTGGGTATGTACGTACCATAAATCGCCATCCTATACAGATTCCCCCTCGGAGTGAGATGTTGGTTTGGGGTCGTACGAAGACTGGAGTGGATGGCAGGGATTATCAATGCCTGGTGGAACCTGTCGAGGTGGGTGAAGTCTTAATTGCTAGAACATTATCTACAGTCCATGATGGGAGGCTTTTGATTAGGGTCCAAAATCTTAATGACTCACCAATGTACCTTTATAGACATCAGAAGTTGGCTAAGACTTTTATTATTGACCCAGCAGATATCATACAAGAGAATAGTGTGAACATGACTCGTGTTGGTGTAAACACAGTTAGAGTGAGTATGGACCAAACGCAAGCCCTGCCCAAGGAGAAATGCATGTTCCCTGATTTAACTGGTCTTCATTTGTCCACAGAGGAATTGGAGAAACTGCAGGCTTTATTGCATAAGCACCGAGCAGTGTTTGCTGTGCATGAGGAAGATTATGGATTGACAAGCACCATGCAGCATTCAATTCCTACAGGCAATGCTGCACCAGTCCGTGAGCGCTATAGACAAATTCCACCAAAGTTATATCAGGAGGTGAAGAGTTTTATTCAAGGTATGTTGGATGCTAACATCATTGTGCCTAGTTGCAGTCCATGGGCTTCTCCGGTTGTGTTAGTCCGTAAGAAGGATGGGACACTTAGATTTTGTGTGGATTATCGTAAACCTAATGCTGTGACCCATAAAGATGCTTACCCTCTTCCAAGAATAGAAGAGTCACTTGCCAGTTTAGGTAACGCAAAGTATTTTTCCACACTTGATCTTGCCAGTGGATATTGGCAGGTTGGGGTGTCCCCACCAGACAGAGAAAAAACAGCCTTCACTACACCCATGGGTTTATTTGAATTCACCAGAATGCCCTTTGGCTTGTCAAATGCACCAGCCACCTTCCAAAGGTTGATGCATGTATGCCTGGGTGAAGAAAACTTACAGTCTGTACTTGTCTACTTAGATGATGTAATAATCTATTCTCCAGATTTTGACACCCACTTGGTTCATTTGGATGCAGTCCTTGGTAAACTGTCAAAGCATGGCCTCAAATTAAAACCCAAGAAGTGCTGTCTTCTAAAACCAGAGGTTCAGTATTTGGGTCATCGTGTTTCAGCAAAAGGGGTTGCTCCAGACCCTGACAAGATTAAATGTATTCAAGAATGGCCTATTCCAACTACTGTGAAACAATTACAATCATTTCTGGGTCTGGCAGGCTATTATCGGAGATTTGTGAAAGATTTTGCAAGAATTGCCCAACCATTAAATCAAATATTAGTTGGAGCATCACAAAATTCTAAGAGGAAGGATGTTCCCTTGTCCACTAAATGGAACTCTACATGTGACACAGCCTTTAGTTCTTTAAAAATGGCTCTAACATCTGCACCAGTGTTGGCTTTTGCTGATTTTAATCTACCTTTCATCTTGTACACAGATGCCAGCAACCAGGGCTTAGGAGCTGTACTTGCACAAGTTCAGGATGGAAAAGAGAAAGTAATTGCTTTTGCTAGTAGGAGTTTGAGCCCTTCTGAGAAAAATGATAAGAACTATAGCTCCTTCAAACTTGAGTTTCTGGCCTTGACCTGGGCAGTAACCAAGAAATTTGCTGAATATCTGTATTGTGTACCCTTTACAGTTTACACAGACAATAACCCTTTGGTACATTTGAGTTCAGCCAAACTTGGTAGCTTAGAGCAGAGATGGGCAGCACGCCTGGCTAGTTTTCAATTTGAGATCAAATATAGGCCAGGGCGTATTAATCAGAGTGCAGATGCACTATCCAGATATCCATCACCTGTAGTAACTGAGGCTACAGAGGGACAAAGGGAAGAAGTAGAGGTTCCATCCTTTAAACAGGTTGAAGTAAATGTGGTCAGAGCAATGTGTGTTGGCGTAAGCAACTCTAACCAGGAGGGTTTACAAAATGTAACCTGTGGTGTGCCTCTGTTTCCTGAACGCACGCCATCTCAGTGGTCTGCCTTGCAAGGGGAGGACTCAACGCTAAGAAGGGTGGCCTGTTATCTACAGAGGGGCCATCAGCCAAATAAGCGTGAGAGGCAACAGGAGTCTAAACCTGTTCTGTCTTCTGCGGCACTGGGAACGACTATCACTAAAAGATGGAGTGCTGTGTCGGACATCACATGATACCAAGGAGGTCGATCCAGTAGTTCAAATTTTGGTTCCTGAGGGTGAGAAGTATTCTATATGGCAACCGTACCATGAATATGCAGGACACTGGGGCCCAGAAAAAACAATATCCCTCATTAAAAGAAGATATTTCTGGCCCAAATTAAATGCTGATGTTATAAATTGGTGTTCCCAATGTAAGGCCTGTGTCCTGCGTAAAGCGGCTGCTGCGAAACATGCTCCGTTGATTCCCATTAAGACATCTGCACCCATGGAACTGTTGTCTGTAGACTTTTTGTCTATAGGTGTGTGACAGGTGAGACCTGGAGACTTGGGACCGCCCCTGGTGGGCGGAGCTGGTCTTCGCTCCTTTCATAAGCGCAGGTGTGGGCAATTGGGTATTCCTTTGCAAACCTGAAGCTGCGAGCGCTTGGTCCGAGTTGGGCAAGTTGGTGTTTCTTAACTATGAAAGTCTGATACGCGTCCTCCCCTAAACTTCTGTTAGAACGGTAGGTTACACAAAAATGTACCACTTGAGCTCTGGCTGTTGGCAGAGGTTTACAGTTATTTGCACCCTTGTAGGTGGGAAACATTGCTCCCGTGAGAACGGTATAGTGGACTTCATCGCCACTGACCCACATTTATTAGGGTGTGACACGAACTTGTGGACAGGTAACAAAACCAATTCAGTGGAGGAATATTCCTGTGTTTTATTGTCCAGCTAGTGATCTCCTGCCTTTTATTCACAGAGTACCGAGCTGCTGCTTTGCCAGGTGGATTTCTGGCTGCGGGCAAAGGACCCGACACATCAGTGTGTTTTAATTTGTTTTAAACTGGTGTAAGTCGACGGACTGACTGCTGCGGCTGTCGATGGTTTTGGTTTTTTGTTTTACTTTTTCTGTATCAGTAGGCACCACAGATATTGATTCGCAGGCGGTGAAGGCGCTGCAGGGAAAACAAATCCTTTTTTTGCCTCCCCGCTTTTGCATGCACAGCGGGGGGCCCGAGTGAAGACGGCGCTGAAGATTTGCCTTTTTTTTTCTATAGTGTTTTACCCATTTGAGGTCATGTGTGAGTTGCCGTCCATTTTTAACCTGTGTGCTATGTCGATTTGTTTTTAAACTGTTCCCCGCAGCGCTTGTCCTGTCTCACGGGCAATCGTACAGTTTTATCGTTTTTAATAAGGTAACGTTTTTAATTGTTTTTAGGTGCTGCTGTTACACTGTTTCTTTTATTTTGTATTAAAAATTAAACTCTTTTAAACTGACTGTGCGCCTACGGCTCTGTCCTATTTTAAATAGGTACCTACCACGGGTCACAAACGGTCCAGAAGATCTGTATCATAATGTTTTGGTCATGGTGGATCACTTCAGTAAATTTGCTTGGGCTGCAGTTACAAAAGACCAGACTGCAGTGACGACAGCTAAAGCACTCTGGAGCAAGGTAATTCAGCCCTTTGGTGCACCGAGACGACTGCTGTCAGATGAAGGTCCTAACTTTGAATCGCAACTAGTGCAGGAGCTGTGTGAATTGTATGGTATAAAGAAGGATCATACAACACCCTATCACCCAGCTGGAAATGGGGCCTGTGAACGGCTTAATCGGACTCTTCTGGGGTTGCTGGGCACATTAGGTGAAGAGAGGAGAAACTGGCGAGATCACCTGCCTGAGATGATCCAGGTATATAACCATACAGTGCACAGTTCTACAGGATATTCACCACATTATTTGATGTTTGGAAGGCATGGATTTCTTCCCCAGGATCGGCTGATGGGCCTTACTGAAAATGTGGGCTGTTCTTCTGTAAGCAACTGGGTGCAATGCCATCAGAGACGGCTGCAGTATGCCTTCTGAAAAGCTCAAGACCATAGAGACTCTGAAATGTCCCGGCAAAAGAAATATCATGACCTGAAAGCAGATGCTCTTCCATTGCTGCCTGGAGAGAGAGTATTGCTACAGGACTTGAGAGCAAGGGGCCGAGGTAAGTTGGCAGATAGGTGGGAGCAGCGACCTTATGTCGTCATAAAACAAGCAGATCCTGATTTGCCGGTGTATGTAATTAGACAAGAAGGGGGGAAATGTTGAGAAAGTGATGCATCGTAACTTAATGAGACCTTGTTTGCTACCTATGCAACAAGATATGCAGAACTCTAGGAGTGAGGTGGAGACAGCCAGGCAGGAAGATTTAAAAACTGGAAATGCATGGCCACACACTGGTAGATCTCCAGCTGCTCCACCCTGGGTCGGGTTTTGGCTTCCTACAGAAATCCCTCTCGAGGCTGAAGGCATCGAGACAGGACTCATTCATCAAGAACCCAGACGGTCAACAAGAACAACCAAAGGACTGCCTCCACAGAGATTTGGAGACTAATATTTATAGATTACATGGTCATTGGGACAATGACCATTTCAGCAGGGAGGGGTGTAACATGGTAGACTAATGTACCTGTGTTAATTCAGCTCCATATTATTGTGTGAAGTTGCACTGGGTTGGGAGTGGTTTTGTGTGTGTGTGTCACATTTTTGGTGAGCCAATGGGTGGAATGGGGTTGGACTAATTAGAGGCAGGTGTACTTGATTGCACTGATACACTGGTCTACTTATAGCCCACACTACAAACACTGTTGTGTCGTTTTGTCTCTCTGTGCAGGTATGTACTGTGATGAAATCAGATATGTTTGGGATGGATGGGTTTTGTCCTATGAATTCTATAGTGAAAGTGTAGTTTTGTCTCTCTGTGCAGGCCAGGGCCTATTATATGCCACAGCCTAAAGGTAGCAGAGTTGCAGAGGCTGGAGTGACCACTGGCTATATGCTTGCAGGGTGGTGGGTCTCCAAGGACAACTTCTAACCCTGTTACAGGCAACACATGGAGTGTAACTGGCCGTGTGGCATAGCTGGCTCTGGCCTTGGGACTGTGTGTTTTTATTTGATTCATAAATGGGACACTGGACTGTTTTATCTTTTATCTCTTGATATTTTTTGTCAATAAATTATCTTTTAGAATTTTATTGACTGTCATCTTTTTGCCCACGACTGAGACGGTTGGTCAGACCTAGAGTCTTTCTTTGGGTGTGTTACACTTGCATCTAGTCATAGAACAAGAGCTCAGAGCTGATCAAAGCAGGTATTGGCCTTTTACAAAACAGCTGCAATTTTGGATTGGCCAAGAAAATTGCATTTGGTTGATCTCTAGAAAATGAATCACGAAGTTCCCATGAAATCTGAGTAACTCACTGTTCAAGGTGCTTTCTTGAAGTCGTTTGAAATTGTAAGTCTAACATGTTCCTTCCACAGAGTAAAACCAATCTGAATCTTAAGTCAGGACCCAAACAGGTCTTGGTCCTGGGTCGAGTCTCAGTGGACAGCAGTCATGTGTGTGCACCATTAGAACTGAGTGTTTTGGTTTATACCTTGTTTTTCCACCTCCTTCTGTAGCTCCTCAGAGGCTGAAAGAGACAGCAGCAGGTCAGGGATTACCAGAGACGGGTTAACAGCAATTATTCTCATTAGCAGCACACTCACTTTGGCCCTATAAACAAGTGACAAATAAAAGAAACGCTGAAACCATGTTCCCTTTGATTTGATGATTTGGCTCCAATGTGCACCTTACAAGGAAGCTCATTGCAGATCTGAGTGATTGCCTTTATGCTACGGTGAAACTATGGTAAAGCAGTCTTTTCCAGATTGCCTGCATTCATGTGGTGAGAGGGTTTACTAAATGGTTTGATGAGAATAAAAATGATGTGAATTCTGTGCCATAACCTTAACTTTCACCCAGCAGAACACTAAACACTTGATATAGAGTTTTTTTAAAAACCACATAAGGAATACCAAAACTGGAGCCTATCCCAGCTGTCATGGGGCGAGAGGCGGGGTACACCCTGGACAGGTCGCCAGTCTGTCGCAGGGCCAATGAAATAAACCATGGAGCATTTAGATTTAAAAAATAGAAAATGGACCATTATTCTTACGGTTGGGGTCGCCGTGGGTGACTAGGAACTCCATCATCTTATTCATAGCACCCATGAAGAAGATGAGCCTCAGCTGTGTCATCGCCATGGTGATAACACTCCACAGGAATATGGGAGAACACACAGAATGACAGAGCGGCACAGACGCTGAAGAAGGAGACAAAGAGAGAAAATGTATGAATGTACATTTAGCTTTTGGTTCAGCAGATACAGACCTCAGAGCCGTGCAGGTTCCAGCCAAAACTCTTTCAGTTCACTGAGAGTTCAGGTCCATCGCAGATTCTCACACATTTTGCTGTTCATGGTAGTTTACAGTGCACACAAGTCTTTAAAGACTAGAAAGCCCAGGGGTGGCTGTAGCTCCGATGGCAGAGCAGGTCAGCCACTAATCAGAAGGTCGGTGGTTCAATCCCAGGCTCCCCCCTGGCTGTATGCCAAATATCATTGGGCAAGATACTAACCCCATGTTGGCCTACTGGTGGTGGTCAGAGGGCCCGGTGGCGCCAGTGTCCGGCAGGTGTGGCTTGCCATCACCAGTGTGTGAATGTAGGGTAAAGTGCTTTGGGGTCCTCAGGGACTGAGTAAAGCACTATACTAATGCAGGCCAGTTACCATTTTCTCATCACTGCAGATGCTGGACCACTGGTCTGTCAACCACTGGTCGACTCTCCCCTCATGAACAAGACCCTGACGGTGTTTTTCTGGACTCGGGGCAACACTTAACCCTCATCAAAGGCAAGGGAGCCATAGATGACCGCTCGGACGATGGGAGCTTGATTTTTTTGAGAATAAAATCACTGAGAGTGTTGGCAGCAAGCTCAACTTAAACTAAAGCCAAAATAACAAAACAAATACCTTGGGCTGTGCTGTGGGGGTCTGTGTGCTCAGGTACTGTCTGTCTGGATCCCATTGTGTCTTCCATTGCAGTCATGTGGGTGATATTCCTGTCCCCGGTCACGCTGTCCTCTGTCACAACCCCACTTATCTTCACCCTTTTACTGTTAAGAGGAAAAAAACACACAGAATGTAATGGGAAGAGTCATAATGTGCAATTCCCACTATCTCAAAGATGTTTTAAGTTGAAGACTTTTGGAGATACTCATAAAACGTGCCCGAAACCACAGCTGACGTTACTGAATCTGTAAAACTCAGAACACATGGGAAAGGTTCATCATGAAGCCTCGTGACAGCTGACATGAGTGGGTAACATGAAGTCACAACATGAGGAGCGATTCCCTCGTCAATATCTATATTAGTCTGAAGGCAGTGATTTATAGCCTAACCGACTGCAATGACTCTGTCCTCTGAGCAGCCTGTGCACAGCTGTCCCAGGTGTTGTTGTCACTCTTCTGTTCTCTGTGTTTTGTTCATGTCTCTTTCCATTGTGAGCTTTAGTCGACTCTCAGCGCTCTCAGTTCTGCATCCTGCACTCAGGTTTTTGTGTCGTCCCTGGAGAAATCTCTCAGGGAGAATGGAATCACCCCAAACTGGTACCGCTGTGGGAATCCAGGGAGCATCCACGCTCACCACTTCATGCATAATGGACCTTCCATGTGTACGGACATGTGCAGGTGTATATGCATGTATATGTATACATATGCATATTTAAGGTGTACATGTCTATAAATAGGAATAGTAGTGGTACAATAGTTATGTCAAGCTATATAGTTGATGTCTTCCATATTTCCAACCATATCCATAGTCACATACTGTGTATGCTACCGTTGTATGTAGTGTATTATCTTACTTTTTTCATTGATTGTACTTATTTGTATTTTTGTATTTCCTTCTGATATCTGTACCTGAGCTGAGGTGACGCAAAAACTTCCCCGTTGTGGGATCAATAAAGTCTTATCTTATCTTACAGTTCAGATATGATCACTACGCTCTGTAGGAGCAATCATACTGATCACAACTGTCTCATCATGAGACTTGTGTTCTACTTTTAAACGTCTGACACAGTTTCCAGTGTTAATTCGTCTATTCTGTTAAAACTGACGTGTATCTGATGTCTTCGGGTGCAGGGAAAGATTCAGTGGGCCAGTTCAGGAAGCAGTTTAGGATCACAGTGCACGCCATTCCAGCCCAGACCCACATGATGACCCGGAAAGAGACGCCAAGGTCATAAATCACCTGGAGAGGAGGAGGAGGAATAGGACAGAGAAGCATGAGGGAAGAGATTTCAGGGTTGAGGTGAATAAAGGAAAGGTAAAACGTGTGCATGATGCTGCAAACTTGACCTTTAGTTACTGTTAATGTGAAATCTCACGGCAGTATCCTCCCTTTTATTTCCGCCCAGTGTTGTCTCTTGTTTATTCTTCTTCCTGTTTCCTGTCCACTGTACTCTCTGTCATCAGCTTTTTGGTCCTTCTGCCCCCTTTGCTTTCTTTCATGTTCCCTACAGTTTACAACCCTTCTGCTACAGTTTAACAAGCAATATCTTTTAGCTTTCAGCCAAGAAAGGTTTTCCACCTTTCAACGAGGTGTGTGAGTGTGTGTCTGTACCTTGACACCGGGGAAGGTGACAGCTGAAGAAGCATAGGAGCCAATCATCAGGGAGAGGATGGTTGATCGAATGTTCCCAAACATGTTCGGCAGCTAGATGAGAGAGAGAAACGATCGTGCTGTCACACGGAGCAAATCTGAGTTTCTGTCCAAGGACAAAAGCTTCAGAGCTTTCAACATTTTCTCTACAGTTGTACATTTTAATAAGTGACCAGCAGGTGGCGCTCTTAAAAGCTTTGTACAAACACAGGGGGAAAAAGTCGTGCCGTGTGTGTATGTGTGTGTGTCTATGGGTTCTTACTATACTGGTGGGGACCAAAATCCAGGTCCCCACGAGGAGAGCAAACCAGACGTGTGTGTGTTTGGGTGTGCGAGTGTGTGTGTGCACACGTGTGTGTCACTCTAAGTATAGACACACGTGGAACAGTGCCGCCTCATGAATGTGGCTCAGTTACACTACAGGCTGTAATACTCAGTTGAAACTTGCATCAGTTTCATATATTTGGAGGATTACATTTAATACATCATTTGTCTTAATTTATTCAAACGTTACTTATGTAGCCAAGCGGCTACACTGTAACTCTGTAGTTACATTCATTCATTAAGTGTTGCTTAAACAACAAATTAGTGTAAGAGTCAGAGAGTGGAGGGATACATGAAGTGGAAATGTGAAAATATTTTTTCTCTACAGGAAGATGTTCAGTTGGTGGTTTGGGTGTAAACTGTACAGCTCTGTAAGACAGAGCCACCGTGACAGCATGCACTGGGCTGTAATATGGTTTCAGTTGTGTCAAATCCACACAGCCGTTCATAATTTTAGTCATGACTGCATTTACTCAGAGTTCACTCTATCTATAACTCTGCACTCTGGGGTGAGCTTGGATCCAGCCAAAGGCTCATCCTTTTGCTTTTCTACTGACTAACATCATCTTATTTTAACAAGCTGCACAGTGCATGTCAGGAGAGACTTTAATCAACACGTCCTGTGTTAAGTTACTACAGCGCCTTCCAAATGATTACGCACACAGAGTTTCAAAAGATTTTATAGGTTGTAGAGAATTGAAAATGGTCATTTGTTGAATTTGCAGCATTAGTAGATCAATTTCACTGACATCAAAAGTTATTTCAATCAAAAACATCTTAACAGGTCAAGTCACACAATAACACAGGACCCCGTATTTGTTAGCAGTTTTACAATTCTTGCATCCATGGAACTTGTTTTTGGAAAGCTTCTGCTTGAATGTCTTTGCAGGATGTCAGAATAGCCTCTCAGAGCTGCTGTTTGGATGTGAACGGCCTCCCACCCTCATATTCTTTTACCTGAGGATGCTCCAAAGGTTCTCAGTAGGATTGAGGTCAGGGAAGAATGGGTTCCTCTCCTTTTATGCTGATAGCAGCCAAAGATGCAGAGGTGTGCCTCGTAGCATGAGATGGTGCATTGTCTTGCATGAAGATGGTTGTGTTGCAGAAAGCACAGTTCTTCTTTTTGTACCAGGAAGAAAGTGGTCAGTCTGAAACTCTCCCCGTGATTCCAGCTCAAAAACGACTCCACTACCTTTTAGCTGACGACGCAGCCAGCCATCCACCTCTGCATCCATCTGGACCATCCAGGGTGGCGCTGCACTCATCAGTGACCAAGACTGTTTGAAAATTAGTCTTCATTTGGTTCTGGGCCCACTGCAGCCGTTTCTGCTTGTGAGCATTGGTTAGGGGTGGCCGAATAGAAGGTTTATGCACAGCTGCCGGTCTCTGGAGGATCCTACAGCTTGACGTTCGCAGGGCTCCAGAGGCACCAGCAGCTTGAAATGTCTGTTTGCAGCTTTGTAATGGCCTTTTAGCAGCTGCTCTCTGGCAGAAACCTTCATCATTGTGCCTTTATCTGCACGAACCCATGTGTGCTCTGACTCAGCCACAAATCTCTTAACATTATGGTGATCACACGTAAATTTTCGTGAAAGAGGTTTTCATTACGTGTCCAAGGCGGTCAACTATTTCACGCTTTTCAGCAGAGATCATTTTTCCTTCCTAAATTGCTTGAAAATGGAGGCCTGCTTAATAATGTGGAACATCCTCCTTTAGTAGTTTTTCCTTTAATTGGGCTCACCTTGCAAACAACTGATCACAGGTGTCCGAGATTGATTTCAGTGATACAAAGAGTCCTGAGACACAATCCCATCCACGGGTTTAATTGAAAAACAACTTATTTAATCTTTATAACACTTAAACACTATTTGCATAATAATTTGGAACGTGGTGTATATTGACTATGACAGTATGAAGAAGAAGCGTCTCTGTTTTGTCTCAAAGGCTCTGCTCGTGTCGTTTCCTGTGGATCAGCGCTGTCCTGCTCTGATCTTTACACTTACACTGTTGTAGCAGCAGTGGTCATAAGCAGCTGCTGTGTGTGTTACATATTTGTATCACAGATATGAATAACACACCTTCATTTCTCACACACCTTCATTCGAAGAACAACAGAAGCTGCACTTGTGTTCACAGACCATCACTACTGGAGGTGTTTCTGAGCCCAGTCCCTGATTCAACGGCACCATCGTGCCTGTTCTTAACGCACACACATCCATCAGTTCCAGGTTCGATGGTTGTGCTCGGAGGTTTCTCCACATTCTCAGAATCCTTTGCTATCACGTACAGTTTACGATGACACAGTCTTCACAGTTTCACACTGACGGACATTATTCTGAGATATCTGAACAGTTTCTAGATGCGGGGTTATTTATCTATTTTTCACTTCTGTTACTGACCTGTGGTCAGTTAACCTGACGAGTCACTGTTCTGTTTTGACTATGTTCACATGCTAATGAGACAAATAAGAGGAAATTGTATTTCTATTGTTATACATCAGAAATTTGTGAAGCTTTTATTTTGACATCCGAATAGACAGGAAAGCCTTTATTTTGACATGTGCATAGACAGGAACAGTGGGGAAAGCATGGCTACACCTTTGAAATCTTTTGAGTTGAATCCAAAATACTCCTTCAGAAAGCAAAAGTAAGTTCAGTCAGTTCTTTGTATATTAGACAATTAGTAATGGGGTGTTTGAGACATTATTTTGTACCTTCCTTGAAGTGCAGTAGTTATAGGTCGTAGCTTCTGAGCTAATGATACAAGTGTACACTTGCCCACTACCTGCTTATTGTTCTTTGTATTAATATCAGATTGTATATCTACAGGATGCTTATCTTGAAGTCTCCTATGTTAGTGGCTAAATACACTTACCTGCTGATTGTATGACAATCATTAAGAGTTTAGTTTTATGTGTTTCTAGTTTCACTCCAGTTCAATGATGTCAGTTCAACACTATGTTCGAGGAGCAAGTACGCTCACCTCCCTGGCTCTTGAGTTTGGCTGGCTGTTCACGCTCAGGGAGTTCAACACATAGAGAGAGCAGTACAGTCACCGTGTTTTCCTCTAACTGTTTCTTTTTAGTATCGTTTACCTTTTTGGCCTTTTGTTGCTCCCATTAATCAAAACAAGCCATTTTTTTTAAATCAAATGATACAATGTCTCAGTTTAAATATTTAAAATCATTTTTATGTTATACTGTGGAAACAAAACATGGCTTTGTCAGAGTTACAAACCATTGAGTTCTGTTTTTATTTACGTTGCGTCTTAACTTCTTTTTTGAATTGGGGTTGTAACTATGGTGTCACAAGTGTTCACGCTGAAGGTGTCATGAGAAACACTCTTTGTTTACATAAATGAAATGAAACCGATAATATCGGAGAATTCAGCTATAGCATGCAACAGGCCGTCAGTTTCTTTGTTTGTACATTGCCCTCATTTGCCCCAGTGTAAATATCACTGGGTTTTATTTGTCTGTCTACAGCCTCAGGTTCAGCTGAAGTCATGCCTTCCCAGAGTAATGTTCCCATGTTGTAGGTTTGCCTTGGCTCTCCATTCTTATCAGCCCTCCCCTCTTTTCCATCGCTGTGTTGCCTCTGTGCACACACAGCTTATAAAGCATAAGCATGAAGTTCCAACCACAAATATCACAACACCAGCTGCAGGTCAGTTCCACAGAATGACACCAGTGGGTCTTTTTGTGTTAATTCATTGCAAATTAACATGAAGCACAAGCCCGTAGCTACATAAATCCGATAACTAGACAAGAATGTTAATATTGATGCATATGCATATGTATATACAGTATATGTATGGTATGGTATACATATCTATCTATCTATAAAATGAAAATGCAAAAAGAGTCATTGTTGTTTCACAGTAACATGCTGCAGCCACTCTGGATCGTGGCCGGCTGGTTTCTTAAATTTCTGCTGAATATTCAGTTTTACATAAACTAGCACACACTTGGTTTCATGTCTGATTTATTCCTTTTCTATTCTGGCTGAGCACTCAAAGTGTTTTACTGCAAGCCACCCAGCACGTTACTTCATGTCTTCTGGTGCTGTTTCTGACTGTTTCTGACTGTTTCTAACTCGCTCACATCATCACTGGATTTGTGGACAGGACACTTTGACATGTGGATGCTGGAAGAGCTGGGAACCAGTTATTATACGGCAGCTTTATCAAAGCTAAACAAGTGTTACTGACTATATATATCAGGTACTTATGTAAGAGCCCCCCCCCCCCCCCCCCCCCCCCCCCACACACACACACACACACACACCATTGTGTCTCAATAACTTCAGCCAGCATTACCCATATGGAAAAGATATATATAAATCTTATAAAGTTATTATCTCTCTTGTATGAATCTTGTATGAAAAGCATACAAGAGTGAAAACACATATAAGATCCCTTAAAAAATTATATAATGAAACTTGTATGTTTTGTATACTTACTAAAAACATATATGATTTACTCATGAAAGTGGCCACTTTACGATTTCTTTTCCATATGGGTACACTTGGAACATTCACTTAGACACTGTTTTTAACCCTAAGATATCGGCTTGTTGCCCCACCTGACCTGAACCCTTAACAAACAATACACTCACCTACACACACCCACTCAGGCTCATGTTATTTTAGGTCTGTAGGAGAGAGACCAATGGAGTGAGGGGCTGACAGGGGCGTGGGAGGGTGTGTTGACCAGCCAGCTTTGTGATTGGTTGAAGGACTGCTGCTGAATTTAGAACAAGTTTTTGAAAACACACACACTCTAAGTATGTTCTGCATCTGACTGTGTGGACAGGTGGTTGGAGTTTGGACCTGGGGCAGATGGAAACGTAGGGATATGGGGCAGTCTGATGCCCAGCAGTGTATATATTGCATCATACTGCGAACTTTGTTCCATGTGCAAGTCTCTGCTTCCCATCACTGCTG